>NW_028327175.1:163344605-163674605 GCF_987537825.1 Furipterus horrens | reverse complement strand
AGGATAATGATGTTGTCAATCGCATTAAATACAAAGGACGTAGGCCATAATAAGCATTCAGAAAATGCTATCAGAGAAGGGTCATAGCCTATACTAGACTAAGGGTCTAGCCTATACTAGACTAAGAACCATCATGTGATGGTTAAGGTGAAGTGGTCAAGTACCAAGCAAAAGGAGATCACCATGGGCCTGAGGGCAAGATAGAGTTTATGGGACAGCAAAAATAAATCTGGTCTCAAAGGAAGAATAACATTTGGTTAGGCAGGCAAGAGGGGAGACATTCACCAAAATGAATAAGGACTGGAGGTGGGATCGTGTTCCTGAACTGTGGTTAAATTAGTCAGACAGAAATGAATATTCATACAACTCAAAGATAAGGATAAAAAGTAAATTTCCACAAGATTATAACTTACAGAGGTTAAAGACTGTGACTTTTGCTCATGGTGTGGCTAGTTCAACATTACTCTTTACCAGGGCACTAGTAATAGGTAACATTGTAGGATAGGCAAAAATTTAGCATTTCTCAGTAAGAAATAACCAGGGAGGAGTTTTTGATAATGGCAATTATTTGACACAGTGTCCAAGACATGGGAAACTTTTGATTCTTTTACATCTATAGTAATTCTCTGAGGTATGTAGAAAACAAGAAGTACAGCCCTCTTTATTACAGACTGGGAAATTGAGACAGAGTAGCAACAGTCAGTGTGAGTGCAATTTGTGGCTGTTTTAGTCCAGGATAGAGATGGATATAAAACCTGTCTTCTATATTTAGTTCAGAAGCTCAGTTTTCACTCCACATTTCAATGTTCTTGTCCTTATTACTTCTGGTACTGCTATATGTTGGCTATGTGTCAAGGATTTACTTACCCCTTCTCAATACACTCCAGTACACTAGAAGCCCATGTGAATTTACAACTTACGCAAACAGAATGCATTCCCCAAACTCACCACAAAAGTGCTGTCTCTCTCTGTAGACCACCTCACCAGCCCCTTTCCGACACAGTGGCGCAATGACTTCTTCCTTCCCTTCTCCAAATGCTACAAGTACAACTACACTCTAACTTCAACTCCACCCAAAACCACAACCACTTCCCCCATCACTTTGAAAACAATGTGGCTCCTCTCTTTTCTTTTTTCCCCCAGCTTTATTGAGGTATAATTAACAAATAAAAATTATTTATGTGTGTGTGTATATATATAGATGGTATACAATGTGATGTTTTTATAAGCATATACATTGTGAAATGATCACCACAGTTAGCTAATTAATATATCCATCACCTCATATGTTTACCATTTTTTGTGGAAATGTGGTGAGAATACTTAAGATATCTACTTTCTTAGAAAATTTCAAGTATACAATAATTATTAACTATAGTCATCATGCTGTACCATTCGGTCTTCAGAATTTATTCATATTATAACTGAAAGTTTGTACCATTTGACCAATAGCTCTCCCTTTCTCCCACCACCCCTCCATTCCATCTGTTGGTAACCACCCTTCTACTCTGTTTCTATGATTTTGACTGTTTTGGATTCCACCTATAAGAGAGATCATGCAGTATTTATCTTTATGCATCTGGCTTATTTCACTTAGCATAATGTCCTCCAAGTTCATCGATGTCGTCACAAATGGCAGAATTCCCTTTTTTAAATTTTTTAAGGCTGAATAATATGCCACTATATACCGTATTTCCTTTGTCCTTCAATGGATACGTAGGTTGTTTCCATGTCTTGGCTACTGTAAATAATGCTTTGATGAACATGGGAATGCAGAGAGCCCTTCAAGATCTAGATTTCATTTCCTTGGATATATACCCAGAAGTGGGATTATAGTTACTAAAGATAAAATCCAGATGGTCAACAGGTACATGAAAAGGTGTCAATTTCACTAATCATCAGGGAAATGCAAATCAAAACCACACTGAGATACCACTTCACATCTGTTAGGATGGCTACTATCAAAACTAAAAAAATTACAAGAAAGGATGTAAAGAAAAGTGAATTCTTATTCACTCTTGGGAATGTAAATTGGTACAGCTATTATGGAAAATAGTATGGAGGTTCCTCAAAAAATTAAAAATAGAACTACCATATGATCCTGCTTTTCTCCTTTCTTGACAATTTTTTTAATTCAATGGGGATTTAAATCATTTTCAGCTTTACACTTTTTCTAATTTTCTCACTCTTTTTTTGCATTTTGACCTATATTGTGTAAGAAAGCTACAAAGAAGTTTATTTAAAATTATGTAAAATTTCATCTCCCAGTGATAACTACTAATAACATTTTAATATATTCCCTTTCTGCCTTTTTTCACTTCATATATATTTTTATGTGTGTGTGTGCAATTTTTTTCTCATACAATTTTTTAAATCTTCACCTGAGGAGGATATGTTTATTTTAGAGAGGAAAGGAGAGAGAGAGAGGGAGAGAGAAACCTTGATGTGAAAAACATCAACTGGTTACCTCACATATGTGCCCTGACCAGGGATCAAACTTGCAACCTAGGTATGTGTCCAGACCGGGATTCGAGCCCACAACCTTTTGGTGTATGAGGAGATGCTCCAAACAACTGAACCACCTGGCCAGGGTTCATATAATTTTTTATTGAGATAATTATGTACCATAAAGTTAACCCTTTCAAAGTATAGTAGTCCCTCTCTGTATCACGGTTCACTTATTGCAGCCTGACTGTATCGCGGGATTTTTTTAAATATTATATTTAATTATTTATCGCGGATTTTTCGCTATATCGCAGGATTTTGTGGTACTGTATACGTATGTTGTTAAAGTTACGTAGGTTTAAGAGTGTGGAATATGTTTAAGAACATAAGTAGTGTTTATAAAAGAGTGGGAAAGGTTAATAAGGGACTGGGAACGGTTTATAAGTTTGTGGGAAGGGTTTATAAAGCCTTAAAATATATATAAATATTAAAATAAATGTAAGGTTCCTACTTCGAGGATTTTCACGTAGGGGGGTGCAGAGTCTAGAACATAATACCCACGATAAGTGAGGGAATACTGTATAATGTCCAATATTTATTCCTGCTATTTTCACCTTAGCATTATTATATCAAGAACATACACCGATGACATTGAATAGTCTTCAAACTTGATTTTTATAGTCAGTTTATAGCCATATGACATTTGAAGTGTGCAAGAATGATAATTTATTTAAGCATCTTCCTATTATTGGACACTTAAGTTGTCTCCAACTTTTCATTATTATAAATAATACTTTGAAAAAGTATTAGCCTTGAATTTTTATTTTTTATTTTTGTTTTTTTAAGTATATTTTATTATGTTGTTACAAAGTCCCAATTCTCTTCCCTTTTGCTCCCCTCTGCCCAGCACGCCCTCTCCCACAGCAATTCTACCCCCCTTAGTTCATGTCCATGGGTCGTGCATATAAGTTCTTTGACTTCACCCTTTCCTATATTATTCTAAACTTCCCCCTATGTATTTCATACCAACCAATTATGCTTCTTTATCCTTGCACCCAGAGGCAGGTTTTTTTTTAAGTATATTTTATTGATTATGTTGTTACAGTGGACCCAATTTTTTTCCCCTTTGCTCCCCTCTGCCCAGTACCCAGCTTCCCTCCAGCAATCCCACCCCACTTAGTTCATGTCCATGGGTCGTGCATATAAGTTCTTTGGCTTCACCCTTTCATATATTACTCTTAACTTCCCCCTGTCTATTTTGTACCAACCAATTATGCTTCTTAATTCCTGCACCATTTCCCAATTTCTCCCCCTCCCCACTCCCAGCTGATAACCCTCCAAATGATCCCCATACCTATGATTCTGTTCCTATTCTGGTTTGCTTAGTTGGATTTTGTTTTTATTTTTTAGGTTCAGTTGTTGATATTTGTGAGTTTGTTGTCATTTTAGTGTTCATAGTTTTGATCTTCTTTTTCTTAAGTAAGTCCCTTTCACATTTTATATAATAATGGCTTGGTGATGATGAGCTCCTTTAGTTTCACCTTGTCTGGGAAGCACTTCATCTACCCTTCCGTTCCAAATGATAGTTTTATTGGATAGAGCAATCCTGGTTGCAGGTTGCCTTTCATCACATTAAATACTGCTTGTCAGTCCCTTTCTGCCTTCAAAGTGTCCTCTGAGAAATCAGCTGATAGTCCTACAGACACTCCCTTGTAGGCAACTCTCCGCCTCTCTCTTGCTGCCCCCAGGACTCTGTCTTTATCTTTCACCTTTGTCATCTCAATCATGATGCATCCTGTTGTGGTCCCCTCTGGGTCCAGCTCACCCAGGACCCTCCGTGCTTCCCAGACTTGTATATCCATCTCCTTCGCAAAATTTGGGAAGTTTTCCTCATTTTTTCAATTCTTACTTCCTCATTCTGCACTGGTTGACTGTTTTTTCTTCCTTATGTTGCAAATCATTGATTAGGACCCCAGTTTCCTTCCCTTCACCGTTGGTTTTGTGTGGATTTTCCTTCATTTCACTTAGCATAGCTTTCACTTCTTCTTGTATGTGTTTGCCATACTCAAGCATATCTGTCAAGCCTGTGAGCATCTTTATCACCAGTGTTTTGAATTCTGCATCTGTTAGGTTGGCTATCTCCTCATCGCTTAGTTCTCCCACTGGAACCTTGATCCGTTACCCCTTTTGGGCCATACTGCTCTGTCTCCTCATCTTGACAGGCTCCTGTGTTTGTTTGCCTCCACATCCCAGGTAGAGCTGTCGCTTCTGATATGCTGTAAGGGGCAGAGCCTTAGGAATTCCTCAGTACAAGGTGATCTGTTTCACCCCATTGTGGTGCTATATGTGGGGGAGGTGTACGAGAGGGAACAGTGCCACCAGCCCAGCACTCGCCCCTTTTCCAGGCACCTCTCCTACTTCCACATGGACTGGCACCCCTCTATCTGCTGTCCTGGCCATTGTTCCCAGAGTGGGTGAGTCTGCGGACATTCTAGGACCCTGCTGAGAGATCGGCAGTTTCTGCCTCCACCCCAACCCCCACTGGTCTGCACAGTCAGAAGCAATGAGGCTTGACTTTCCCTGGTGCTGAGACCGTGAGCTGCGAGGTCCAGTGAGGAGCTGGGAACACTCCCCAGGTGTCCCTCCTGACTTTTTAAAATGTGTGACTGCGCTTTTGCTGGCCCTCCGCTGCTGTCGCCACCACTCGTGTCCTCTCTGCCCCAGCTCCGCCCCTCTTACCTGTCTGGATGAGTATTTCTTCTTTATATCTTTGTTTGCTGGACTTCCATGTAGTTTGATTTTTTGGAATTTCTGGTTGTTTCTAGTTTTGAGGTAGTTGTATTCTTTCTTAGTTGTAGAGGGAGACACAGCATGTCTGTCTATGCCTCTATCTTGGCCAGAAGTCCAGAGGCAGATTTAACAGCGGGTACACCGGGTGAGCTCCCTGGACCCCGACTTCTGAAGGGCCCTGCAAAACCCCAACTTCGCACTTTTTTCTAACAACACCAATTTGGTTTCATTACTACGCTGCATAAAATATGGTTAATATGTATTTTTATTTTCCTTGTCTCTCTTTTTTTTTAAGAGGCCCAATTTTTTTTTTTTTTTTTTTTTTTTTTGTGCCCCGGGTCTCAACCAACCTTAATTCGCCTCTGTCTGCACCATTTTCTCGTTTCTCCTCCTTCCCCTTCCCAGTTGATACCCCTCCAAATGATCCCTATATCTATGATTCTGTTCCTATCCTGGTTTGTTAAGTTAAATTTATTTTTTATTTTTTAGATTCAGTTGTTGATAGTTGTGAGTTTGTTGTCATTGTAGTATTCATAGTTTTGATCTTCTTCTTAAATAAGTCTCTTTAGCATTTCATACAACAATGGCTCGGTGAGAACGAACTCTTTTAGCTTTACCTTGTCTGAGAAGCACTTTATTTGCCCTTCCATTCTAAATGATAGTTCTGCTGGATAGAGTAATCTTGGTTGTAAGTCCTTGCTTTTCATCACATTGGATACTTCTTGCCAGTCCTTTCTTGCCTGAAAAGTTTCTTTTCAGAAATCAGCTGATAGTCTTATAGGCACCCCTTTAGAGGTAACTCTCTGCTTTTCTCTTGCTGCTTTTAAGAGTCTATCTTTCACCTTTGGAATTTTAATTATGATGTGTCTTGGTGTGGTCCACCTTGGGTCCAGCTTGTTTGGGACTCTCTGTGCTTCCTGGACTTGTATGTCTATTTTCTTAGCCAAATTTAGGAAGTTTTCCTTCATTGTTTTTTCACATAAGCTTTCAATTTCTTGCTCTTCCTCTTCTCCTTCTGGTACCCCCATAATTCGAATGTTGGCACGTTTTAAGTTGTCCCAGAGGTTCCTGAGCCTCTCCTCATTTGTTTCATTTCTTGTTTCCTCATTCTGTACTGGTTGACTGTTTTTTTCTTCCTTGTGTTCTAAATCATTTATTTGAACCCCAGTTTTCTTCCCTTCATCATTGGTTTTGTGGGGATTTTCCTTCATTTCACTTAAAATAGCCTTCACTTCTTCCCTTATGCATTTGTCATACTCAAGCATACATGTCAAGCCTGTGAGCATCTTTATCACCAGTGTCTTGATTTCTTCATCTGTTAGATTGACTATCTCCTCATCACTTAGTTCTCCCCCTGGAACCTTAATCTGTTCCCCCTTTTGGGCCATACTTCTCTGTCTCCTCATCTTGACAGGCTCCTGGGTTTGTTTGCCTCTGCATCCCAGGTAGAGCTGTCACTCCTGTTACATTGTAAGGACAGAGCCTTAGGTATTCATCAGTGCAGAGCAACCCGTTTCACCATGTTATTGCGCTGTATGTGGGGGAGGGGTCAGAGAGTGAACAATGCTGCTTGCTCAGCACTTGCCCCTTTTCCAGGCATTTCTCCCACTTCATACGGGAGTGGCGCCTCTCTAGCTGTTGCCCTGGCCGTTGTTCCCAGAGTGGGTGGGTCTACAGACACTCTAGGACCATGGGGGCCCTTTAAACAAGCAGACTGTGCTGAGAGACAGGCAGTTTCTTCCCCCGCTCCAACCCCCACTGGTTTGTACAGTCAGAAGCAATGAGGCTTGATTTTCCCTGGCACTGGGACCGTGAGCTGTGCAATCTGGTCAGGAGCTGGGAACGCTCCCCAAGTGTCCCTCCCCATTTTTTAAAATGTGTGACTGAGCTTTCTGCTGACCTGCTGCCACCGCCGCCGCCACACTGCATCCTCTTTGCCCAGGCTCCAACCCTCCTACCTATCTGTATGAATATTTCTTCTTTATTTCTTTGTTTGTTGGACTTCCACGCAGCTTGATATTCTGGAACTTTTGGTTATCTCTAGTTTTGAGGTAGTTTTATTCCTTCTTAGTTGTGGAGGTAGACCCAGCATTTCTGTCTTGGCCTCCATTGTGGCCGAAAGTCCCTGAATTTTTATTTTTATAGGCATTGAATTGTTTTAACACATTTAATATTTATAAGAGGGGCAAACACCATTAGTTTCTTACCCAATAGCCATTCTCTCCTTCAGCCTTAGATTATAAACCCAATGTTTTGGAGAGTTGTATTAGTTATCTATTGCTGCACATAAATTACTCCAAAAGAATATTCTTATGCTCTCTCGTGTTTCTGTGGCTCAGGAATTTGAAAGTGGCTTGGCTGGAAAGTTCTAGCTCAGAGTCTCTTCTATGGTTGTTAGTCAGATGGTAGCTACAGTTAAGGTCATCTCAACAGCTTCTTCAATCACGTGTCTGATACCTGAAGTGGGAAGACTTGAAAACATGGGAGCTTAAATGATGGGGCCCTCAAGCAACTCTGTTTCTATTTATTCCCTCCCATGGTCTCTCAAGCACACAGGCTTAAGGATAGCCAGTCTTCTTACATAAGGCTCAGAACTCCCAAAAAGACAAGAGGTAGGCAGAAGCTGTATCATCTTTTCTAAGCTAGTCTTACAAGTCACAATATCATTTCCCACATGAGTCATAGATAGACCTGTCCAGATTTCAGGAGTAACATAGACCCCACTCCTTGATGGAGAACTGTTAATGTCACATTTAAGGAGAAAACATAATGTGCCAGAGGCAAACATCCTCAGAGAAGGTGGGCCCCTACCTAAATCCAATAAATGAACCATGCTTTGTCTGAACCAAAAATGGTAATCCAACTCTTTGTTTTTGTACAAAATACATGGTTAGTTCTTCATCCAAAATTTATTTCCCCTTCCTCCTTTCACATCCCAGCAAAATATACTAAATTACCCAGGCTCTCTTGCAGCTAGAATAGTCAAGTGATAAATTCTGCCCAATGAAATTAAGCTAAGAGATCTAGGAAATCTTTCACTTGCTTCTTTCTTATGCATAAGAACACAGATCCAGGGGTAGTACTTGATAGGCATGAGCCAATCAATATAGTCTATCCACCAATATAGTGATTGGTTCAAGAATGAACAATTGATCCCATTTGGTCCTATATGAGAAAGAGTGACCCCAAGGTATAAGAGCTACCAAAGACATGCTTTCTTTTTGCCTCAAGGTGTAATGTGAAAACGGGAAGCATCTGTAGCCATGTTGCTTTCATAATGAGAATATCTGGGACTTTGAATACCATAATGAGCTTGAGGGTGGGGGGACAGAGAGAGAGAAAGAGGTGTATCTTCAGTGAAAATTTTATTTTTGAACTCAATCCTCACTTGAAGCCAGACTGACCTCAAAATTTATCAGTTACTGCGTGTGTTAGTCAGGGTTGTCCTGAGAAACAGAACCAATAAGAACTAAAAATATTTACTATAAGGAATAATTGGCTAATGCCATTATGGAGGAGGACAAATCCTAAGATCTGCAGGATGAATTGGCAATCTGGAGACTCAGGAGAGTAATGGTTTAGTTCTAGTCCAAGTCTGGAGGCCTGAAAACCAGGGTAACTGATGGTGTAATTCCTGTCAAAGGCTGGCAGGCTCAAGACCCAGGAAAAGTCCATGTTTCAGGAAAAAAGCCAATGTCCAAGTTGGAGGGCAGTCAGGCAGGAAAGAATTTTCTCTCACTCAAGGGAGGGTCACTTTTTTTGCTCTACTCAGGTCTTCAGTTGATTAGATGAGACCCATTCACATTAGGGAGGGAAATGTCCTTTACTCAGGCTACTAATTTAAATGTTGATCTCATCCAAAAACACCCTCACAGACACCCCCAGAATAATGTTTGATCAAATATCAAGGCACCACGTAGCCCAGTCTAGTTAACACAAAATTAACCAGCACACTGAGCAAATTAAACCCTCTTGTTGTTGAAGCCAGTTTGATTTGTGTGTTCTTTCACATGCAACCAAAAGAGAAAACCAGTATCATGTTAACTAGGGACATGGAAGAAGGAGGGGGGGTGTGGGGGAGAACAAATAGAATATCTAGAAATAAAAAAATTGTCTGATATTTTAAAAAATACACTAAATGGGGTTAACAGCACATTAGACACTGAAGAACTTAAAATGAACCAAAAGATATAGCAACTGAAACTACCCAAAATGACAAAAGAGAGAAATAACGCTAAAAAGAAGATAAATAGCTTCAGTTATGTATGGAGCCACTTTCAACCACTTAATATATGTGTACTAAAAGATCCTAAAGAAAATGAGAAAATGGGGGTGTAGAAGAAGAAGGCGCGCAGAAAAATATTACAGAAATAAAAGCTAATATTTTTCTAAATTTTATGAAAATTATAAAACCACAGGTCAAAGACTCTTGATGAACCCCAAGCACGAGTAACATGATAAAAACTACATTAAGGTAATGATAATCAAATTGCTTAAAACCAATAACAAAGAGAATCCTTTTTAAAAATTTTTATTTATTTTTAGAGAGAGGGGAAGGGAGGGAGAAAGAGAGGAAGAGAAACATCAATGTGAGAAATATCCTATATTCCCTGACCAAGGACCAACCCACAACCCAGGCTTGTGCCTTGACCGGGTATCAAACCAGTGACCTTTCACTTTGCAGAAAGATGCTCAATCAACTGAGCCACACAAGTTAGGGCAAAGAGAAAATCTTTAAAGCAGCCAGAGAAAAATAAAACTTTTTATATAGAGGAACAAAAATAAGAATAGCATTAGACTCTCACTGGAAACAATGAAAGTCAGAAGTTAGTAGAGTGATATCTTTAAAGTACTGAAAGAAAGAAAAAATTGCCCACTTAGAATTCTATGCCCAGTGAAAACACCTTTCAATAATGAAGACTTTTTCAGACACAGAAAGCAGAAAAAAATTTTCACTGGTAGATGTGCATACAGGAAATGTTAAAGAGCCCTGGCTGCTGTGGCTCAGTTTATTGAGCGTTGGTCTGCGAGTCAAGTGTCGCTGGTTCGATTCCCAATCAGGGCACATTACTAGGTTGCACGTCAGGTCCCCAGTTGGGGGCACGAGTGAGAGGCAACCACACAGTGATGTTTCTCTCTCTCTCTTTCTCCTTTCTCCTCTCTCTAATAAAATAAAATAAAATAAACAAATAAATTATTTAAAAAATTAAAATTAAAATTAAAAAACAAATGTTAAAGGAAGTCTTTTAGACAGAAGGAAATTTATGTTTATACAAAGGAATGAAGAGTAATGTTGGCCCTCCATATTTCTGAGTTCCACATCTGCCAATTTAATCAATCATGGATTTAAAATATTTGGAAAGCCCTTGCCGGTTGGCTCAGTTACCTAGAGCATCATCTGGTACACCAAAATGTTGCAGATTCATTTCCCAGTCAGGGCACATACAAAGGTTGTAAGTTCAATCCCCAGTCGAGGTGTGTAGGAGAGGCAACCAATCCATGTTTCTCTCTCTCTCGCTCTCTCTCAAATCAATAAACATATCCTCAGGTGAGGATTAAAAATATATATATTTGGGAAAATGTTACATTGTTGCTGATGTATACTATGGTCTATGTAGTTAGACCTACAAAGGTTGCATCTGTACGGCACATGTACAGATTTTGTTTTCTTGTCATTATTCTTTACACAATACAGTATAGCAACTATTTACATTGTGTGGTATTATAAGTAACATTTACATTGTACTAAATATTATAAGTAATCAAGAGATTATTTAAAGTATACTGGAGAATTATGTAACTTATATGCAAATACTACACTATTTTTAAAAAGGGACTTGAACATCTGAGGATTTAGGTATCCATAGGAGTCCTGGAACCAATCCTTCACAAAAACTGAGGGATGATAAATGGTAAATATGTGGGGAAGTATACATGAATAGGGGTTTATTGTCCTCATGTAACAAAAAGGCTAGAGATTGACAGTGGGCAACTTTCATTATCATACTCTATATATGGACTTTTCATCCTAATGTTTATTGCCTCAAGGAGGTTTTTTTTTTTAAGTGTTTCTGTTCATGTATTGTTACAGAAACAGGGGTGTTCCAAAAAACCCCAGAGTTTGCGACTGGGGGATGGGGAGAAGGAAGCAGCTTTTAGAATGCCTCCACATGCCTGAGGCCGGTAGCTAGTGTCTTTCTTATGCAAAATTGCTTGGATGCATCCAAAGCCTCAGGTAGATGGGAGGGGTCTTGGACCAGGGGGTGATATGGAGAAAGCACACAGCCTGCGTGAGGTTCTGTGAATGGTCAGAACTGGTTACCGCACCCACTGCATCAGAGGACGTAGTCAGGGATTTAAAAATAAGCGGCAGACATTTTAACGGAGGCTGAGGCTGACTGTGCGGATTAAACTGGGGACCGGCTGATCATGTGAATTTAACTGGGACTGACGATGCAGTTTTAAAGAAGGGATATACCTTGCTGCTTTGAAAAGGAACAGACTGACCATGTGGATTACAAAAGGACTAACTATACAGTTTACAAGGAGGCTGAGAATCCACGAGGTTCTGGATTAAAAGCTGGTGGATCCCATAACACGGACGAGGTCTCCCCAATCAGAATTGAATGATTGGCAGCTACTGGTAAAGCTGAACTGTGTTTGGAAAGTAGGGAAACGGTTTCTCTAACTTTTCTAAAACTAACCTGGTTTAGTAGGGGGGAGGCAAGGATATGTGTTTATGGGTGTTTTAAAGAACATAAGACTTAACAACAGAAATCCGCAAATAGCTAAATCTATATAACTGTTAAATAAACAATTCTTTTTCTTTTCACTAAACTCTGGTATTGAGAGTTATAATTCTGGCGGGCAATCATGCCCCTGACTAAAAAGCCCGTGGGTTCTGTTTCAACTGGAGCAGCCCAGGGGTTCTGTAACAGTATTAGTGAGGGAAAAACATTCTTAAAACCTTCTGAGGAGATTTCTCCTTACATGTTTTAACTGAATTGGGAGGCTGTAAAGTGAATAGCTTGCTTTTACAGCCTCTGTAATGGGAGGGAGAAAAGAACGTAGTTAGGAATGCTGGGAAGTTAACCAACTAATAGTGTTGCCATAGAATATTAACTAAAGTTGTTAAACATGTGTTTGGAGTTGAAATGAAACCCAAAGGGCAATTTTCTGTCATATTATGCAAGGACCATTCATTAACTAAGGCAGGGGCCCACAGATAGACTAGAGGGATAGGACCCCTGCCCCCACAACGCTAGGCGATCTTGGGACCTATAGTAGTCCAAGATTGTGTTCTTTGTGACGGCTTCCCCAGATACTTCTACCTGAGTGTTATCATTGGCTGGCCTTCAACTCAGAGCTGTTAGATGGCCCATAGAGCACTCCTTTTCTTCATCAATACTAAGTGGGGCAAGGAAGAGAAAGTAAATGAATGGTCTACTTTTTTCCTCTTTCTTTCTATCTCTTTTCTATTCTCCAGGTCAAGAAAGATAAAGTCAATAAGAGAATCATTGCCTTTGTCCTTTCTTTTCTATGTAGACTTTGGTTAAAGCCATCTGCTACTTAGAAAAGTTAAACTTGATTAGAGCTTTAAAATTAAACCAAATCCATTTTTCACAGACTTTGGATCTTAACTCTAGATCCTACTGTCTTTTTCAGTCCAAAGATAACAATTTGTATAGATATCATTGAGCAAAGGAGTCTGGAAAGAGAGCAGTAAGTTTAAATGCTATTGGTAAAAGATAATAAAAAGGATGTCATCATGTGGTTTGGGGCTAAAGAAAAAAATCTCATCAGTATAAGGAAATTGTAGTTATTAGCCCAAGAAATTGAGACATATAGAAGACCAAAGGTAGAGGAATCTATATTGATCTCTGCCTCTTATTCTCTGAGAGCTGTGGCATTGAACACTCAACATGTTTCTTCTATTCTTCTGTTAACATACATACTCACTTGCTTCAGAGAGTTCCTCTCCTACTTCATATGACCTGGTGGGACTCTTAATTATAGTTACCTCTCTTCTCTAACCACTTCCCCTCACTATTACCAAAGTGGAGTTTATATGACCCAGGATTAACCAATCATAGTATCCCACCTCTTCAATTATAGTCAACCATTCAAGAATAGGCACATCACCCTAGCAGAGCCAATCAAAACCTTTCCCTGAAATTGATACATGGGTATTGAGAGAGAGAAATTCTCTATTGGAGTTGCTAAACTTTCAAGATGTGAAATTGGAGTTGTTGGAACCATTCTCCCTAGAGGCCTATCTAGAATAGAAATAAATGAGGCCAAACCACTAAATGAAGCAGGGCACAAAGCTAGGGAGGGCAGAAAAGACTTGACTTATTGCTTGGGCCCCTGATCCAGTTGGCTTAAAGCCAGAGCCTGCTCTGAACCATCCAAATATAGGTACCAATAAGTAAAATTAAAATAGGATTCTTCCTTCTGAAGTCAGAAGAGTTCTGATTGATGCACGTTGCTATTCCCCAGTCTTATCTCTGTCTCTAGTGGGAGGAAAGGGGGAGAAAGATGATACTAAATTATTTGCACCAACTTAGGAAGAAAATCAAGGTATTAAAATCACCCAACTCTGGAACTAATTATATAGTGTTAATAACAGATGTAACCCTGTGAGTAATAGAGAAATCATGAGTAAATATTGATATTAATTAATTAGGGAGAAAGGAAAACTCTATCCTACCTAATAAATCTATAAGGAATGATCAGATTAGAAAACCCTATCTGGTAATCATCAGAGAAATAATTTATTCAGGTTGGGATCATTAATGGATGCTAAAACTGGTGAAGTTTTGATGATAAACAAGATAGTCCCATGATCTCAAATATTCTTGCCACAAAATAATTATTAATTACTTTGCAAGAGAGAACCTGGCAGACATCATCTTAACTAAGTGACAAAAGTTAACATCACCATTAATGAAAAAAAAAACTGACATCATGTGCCTCCTCAGGATACCTGGAGACTAGTACAGCAACCCTACTGTAACATTTCTGACAAAATACACAAAGAAACATCAGACAAAACCCCATAATTGAGGAACATTCTCAAAGCCATTGCCCTGTGTTCTTCAAAACTATAAAGGTCATGAAAGAGAACTGTGAAACTGTTCCAGATAGAAGACTAAAGAGAAGTCTGCAACATGTAATTCTAAAGTGAATCCTGAACCTGTAAGGAACATTATTGAGACAATAGGTGAGCTTTGAATTGGGTGTGTAGATTAGATGATATTGGATCAATGTTAATTTCCTAATTTTGATTGTTGTACTATATCCTTGCACTTAAGAAATATAAACTGAAACATTAAAGGGTAATGGGACATCATATCTATAATTTATTCTCAAATGATTCAGAAATAATAAATGTAAGATCAAGGTGAAGATCTGTGTATTATTTTTCTAACATTTTTTGTAAATTTGAAATTATATTCAAATAAAAGGTTTTAAATGTGAAACACTGGCAGTTTCTTCCCTAAAGAGCTCTAAGAACGGAAAAGCACACCAATACCTGTGGGATCAGGAGATTTAAGGGAAACAATACAAAAATATTCATTTCAGTTATTCATGGCTACATAATAAACCAATTCAAAATTTAGTGGCTTCATTGTATTTGTTATAATTCTGTGGATTGATTAGCCTCGGTTCTGCTCCTTGGGACATAAGATGGGGCTGCAGTCATTTGGGGGCTGCACTAAGTTGGAATATCAAAGATGGCACGCTGTCATGTCTGGTGCCTGGGTGAGGATGGGTGAATGACTTGGGGCTCAGATGAGCTGCTGGAATTGCAGGGCATCTTTCTCTGTGCAATTTCAAAGTCTTCTTTTCACATGGTCTCTCTAAGTCATTTCTCCACGTTATTTCTCCAACAAGGCTTCTTACATGTCACTTCAGGACTCTTCAAAAGCACAAAAGCAAAAATTGTCAAGAACAGTTTATCCTTGAATAATACAGGGGTTGGGGTGCTGAGCCCACACACAGTTTAAAATATGTGTATAACATTTGACTCCCGAAAAACTTAACTACAGTGGTCTTTCTTTTTTTAGTATATTTTATTGATCACGTTGTTATAGTTGTCCCAATTTTTTCCCCTTTGCTCACCTCCACCCAGTACCTCGCTTCCCTCCAACAATACCACCCCTCTTAGTTCATGTCCATGGGTTGTGCATATAAATTTGGCTTCACCCTTTCCTATACTATTCTTCTCCTTGTCTATTTTGTACCAACCAATTATGCTTCTTAATCACTGCACCATTTCCCCACTTCTCCCCCTTCCCCCTCCTAGCTGATAGCCCTCCAAATGATCCCCATACCTATAATTCTGTTCCTATTCTGGTTTGCTTCATTGGATTTTGTTTTTATTTTTTAGATTCAGTTGATGATAGTTGTCAGTTTGTTGTCATTTTAATGTTCATAATTTTGATCTTCTTATTAAGTAAGTCCCTTTGACATTTCATATAATAATGGCTTGGAGATTATGAACTCCTCTAGCTTTATCTTGTCTGAGAGCTCTTTATCTGCCCTTCCACTTTAAATGATAGCTTTGCTGGATAGAGTAATCTTGGTTGGAGGTCCTTGCTTTTCAACACATTGAATACTTCTTGCCAGTCCCTTCTTACCTGCAGAGTTTCTTTTGAGAAATCAGCTGACAATCTTATAGGCACCCCTTTGTAGGTAACTCTGCTTTTCTTTTGCTGCTTTTAAGATCCTCTCTTTATCTTGAATCTTTGACATTTTAATTATGATGTGTCTTGGTGTGGTCTTCCTTGAGTCTAGGTTGGTTTCTGGACTTGTATGTCTTCTTTGCAAAAGTTAGGGAGTTTTCCTTCATTATTTTTTCACATAAGCTTTCGATTTCTTGCTCTTCCTCTTCTGCTTCTGGCACTCCTATGCTTTGGATGTTGGCATGTTTAAAGTTGTCCCAGAAGTTCCTAAGCCTCCCCTCATTTTTTTCAATACTTGTTTCCGCATTCTGTACTGGTTGACTGTTTTTTTCTTCCTTATATTCCAAATCATTAATTTGAACCCCGGTTTTGTTCCCTTCGCCATTGGTTTTGTGTGGATTTTCCTTCATTTCATTAAGCATAGCTTTCACTTCTTCCCTTATGCATTTGCCATACTTAAGCATATCTGTTATGCCTGTGAGCATCTTTATAACCAGCGTTTTGAACTCTGCTTCTGTCAGGTTGGCTATCTCCTCATTGCTTAGTTCTCTCACTGGAACCTTGATCCGTTTCCATTTTTGGGCCATACTTCTCTGTCTCCTCATCTTTACAGGCTCCTGTGTTTGTTTGCCTCTGGTCTTGGGAAGAGCTTTCACACATGTTACATTATAAGGAGCAGAACCTTAGGTATTCATCAGTATGGGCGACCCCTTTTACCACGTTGTGGTGCTGTATGTGGGGGAGGGGTCTGAGAGGGAACAATGCTGCTTGCTCAGCACTTGCTCCTTTTCCAGGCACTTGTCCCACTTACGTATGGAATTGCCACCTCTCTAGCTGTTGCCTTGGCCGTCGTTCCCAGAGTGGGTAGGTCTGTGGATGTTCTAGGACCGTGGAGGCCCTTTAAACAAGTGGGCTCTACTGAGAGACTGGCACTTTCTTCCTCCACCCCAACCCCCACTGGTCTGCGCAGTCAGAAGTAATGAGGCTTTATTTTCCCCAGCTCTGGAACCGTGAGCTGTGCGGTCTGGTCTGGTGCTGGGAGCGTTCCCCAGGTGTCCCTCCTTACTTTTTAAAATGTGTCACTATGCTTTCTGCTGGCCTTCCACAGCTGCAGCTGCTGCCACTGCCACACCGCATCCTCTCCGCCCCAGATCCACCCCTCCTACCTGTCTGGAGAGTATTTCTTCTTTATATTTTTGTTTGTTAGACTTCAATGCAGCTTGATATTCTGGAACTTCTCATTGTCTCTAGTTTTGAGGTAGTTGTATTCCTTCTTAGTTGTGGAGGGAGATGCAGCATGTCTGTCTAGGTGTCCATCTTGGCCAGAAGTCTCTTAACTACAATATTATTTTTAATATGCTTTATTGATTATGCTGTTACAGTTGTACCAATTCCTTTTCCCTTTGTTCCCCTCCACCCAGTGACCCCGCCTCCTCCAATTGTTCCCCCCCCTTAGTCCATGCCCATTTGTTGTGCATATAGTTCTTCTTAACATCTTCCTGTCTATTCCACTCCCTTCTACTATGTTTCTTAATTCCCATACCATCTCCTTCTCTTATCCCCCTTTCCCCTCCCTGCTGACATCCCCCAATAATGCTCCCCATACCTACAATTCTTTTTCCACTCTCGTTGCCTACTTAGTTTGCCTTTGTTTCGATTCCCTAGCTTCTGTTGTTGGTTGTTGTGATCCAGTTTTCATTTTAATGTTCATAGTTTTGATCTTCTTTCTCCTAAACAAGTCCCTTTAACATTTCATATAACAGTGGTTTGGATCTGATGAACTCCTTCAGTTTTACTTTGTCCTGGAAGCACTTTCTCTGCCCTTCTATTCTGAATGACAGCTTCGCTGGATAGAGTAATCATGGTTGTAGGTTTTTGCTTTTCATTACTTTGAAATTTCTTGCCAGTCCCTTCTTGCCTGCAGAGTTTCTTTTGAGAAATCAGCTGATAGTCTTATTGGGATCCCTTTGTATGTAATTCTCTTCTTCTCTCTTGCTGCTTTTAAGATTCTCTCTTTATCCTTAATTTTTGACATTTTGATTATAATGTGTCTTGGTGTGGTTCTCCCTGAATCCAGTTTTTTTGGAACTCTCTGTGCTTCCTGAACCTGTAAGTCTACTTCCTTCCCCAAGTTAAGGAAGTTCTGCTTCATTATTTTTTCACATAATTTTTCAATTTCTAATTCTTCTTCACCTTCTGGCAACCCTATGATTCGAATGTTGGCCTGCTTATAGCTGTCCCATAGGTTTCTGAGCCTTTCCTCATTTTCCTCACTTTTTGTTTCCTCTTTCTGCACTGGTTGACTGTTTGTTCCTTCCCTGTGTTCAAATTTATGGATTTGACCCCTGGTTTTCTTTCCCTCATCACTAGTTTCATATGTGTTTTCATTCATTTCAGCAGGACTGGCCTTCATTCCTTCCCCATCTTGTTTAAGACCTGCTGTCAGGTCTGTAAGCATTCGTATAACTAAAGCTCTGAACTGTGCCTCAGAAAGATTTCCTATCTGCTGAGCCATTAGATTAGATATTTGCTATCTGGTCAGTTGCATCACCGGGATCTCTATCATGATCTGTGCCATCCTGACAGTTTTGTGTTTGTCTTTGCTTCTTGGGCGGGGCTGTCACATCTCCTATGCTATAGGGGGCGGAGCCCCATTCATTCGTCACTACTGAAAGACCCTTCTCACCACACTGTGGCGCTTTGTGTAGGGGCAGGGGTCTCTTTACTGAGAGACCGGGAGCCACTTTCTCTGTCCCCACGTCCTCTGGCCCTCACAGTTTGAGGCAATGGGGATCTGCCTTCCCCAGCATTGGAATCATGGGCTGACGGGTTTGGTCTGCAGCTGGGGATGCTCCTAGGCGCTTCTCGCCTCCCCTTAAATATGGGTGTCTGTGCTTACTGCTGTCCCACTGTCATCACCACAGCTACCGCCGCCAGCACAGCTTAACTTCTCTGCCCCGGCTTTGCCCCTCCTACTCTTCAGAAAAGCACCACTTGTTTATAACTTCATACATTGGACTCCCATGTAGCTTTATTTCTGGAACTTCTGGTTATTTCTCATTTTGCAGTAGTTGAATTCCTTCTTAGTTGTGGAGGAAGATGGAGCATGTCAGTCTAGGCCTCTATCTTGGCCAGAAGTTCTCCTCAACTACAATATTCTTAACGCTTACATCTAGAACCTGTTCAACGTCATTTTCACTGTATTCTATTGGTTAGAATGAAGTAAAACAAAACAAAAAAGTAGGAAAATATTCAAACATACAAAAAGTATATGAACTTTCATGTACCCATCATCTAGCTTCAAAATTTTGTATGACATTTTAAATCTAATTTAAAGTATTAGTAATTTAAATAAATGAGTCACAAGGTCTTTCCAGATTCTATTTGGGAGGAGCCTACACAAAAGCATGAATAATAGAAAGTATGCCGAGAACCATTCACAGCTAACTTACCTGCCTCCCTGCCAGAAATTTGTTATATTTTAAAATCATGTAAAGTTGGTAATTTTTAAAAGCCGAATATGAACCAAACCAAAATAGTTTAAAGCTGTGCTATAGATTCTCGTATGTTATTTCTTCTTCCTTCTATCTGAATAGTGTGTAAGTTTGTTGTTTCCTGTGCTTTTTAAAAAAATCTGCTTTCTTTTTTTATTATAACCTTGTCATATCTGAGGAGCAAATTACCTACCTTAATTTATGAAGGTGTTCTTGATTATATTTTTATTCTGTAGATGTCAAGGATAGGTTAAAGTAACAAATGATTCAATTATAATATTCTTCCACTATCATGAATTGAAGTTTTAGCACCTTTATTGAGTTATGATTTAAATACTACAAAATTCATAAATTTAAAGTATACAACTCATTGGTTATTTATGTTTACAAAATTGAATAACCATTACCACAATCAACTTTAGAATATTTTCATCATCTCCAAAAGAAACTTCTACCTATTTTCAGTCACTCCCCATTCTATCACCACCACCCCTAGTCCTAGG
Organism: Furipterus horrens; assembly: GCF_987537825.1. NCBI lineage: Eukaryota > Metazoa > Chordata > Mammalia > Chiroptera > Furipteridae > Furipterus > Furipterus horrens. The sequence goes on along the minus strand of NW_028327175.1, from coordinate 163,654,685 downwards.
AACCCCTGACTACCTTCTGTCTCTGTTGATTTATGTATTCTGGATAACTCATATAAATGGAATCATACGATATGTGGTCCTTTGTGACCAGCTTCTTTCAATTAGGATAATGTATTATGGTTTATCCATGTTGTGTCAGAACTTTATTTCTTTTTATTGCTGAATAATATTCCATCATGAGTAAACCACATTTTATCAATCAGCTGTTCATGGGCATTTCAATTGTTCCTATTTTTGTTATTATGAATAATGCTTCTATAAACATTTATGTACACATTTTTGTGTGAACATGTGTTTTCATATCTTGGGTTGACATATGGGTCCGTGAATATTTTAATATAGTTTATAATATATTGCTTTTCTATATTTAATTTATATGATTAATTAATTACATGTATATATTTAATCAATTTTGTATATTTTATAATATACCTGGATCCACTAATATTTTTATGAGAAAGCTAATGGTTATTTTTCAGTTATTAAATCTCATCTTTCTAATATATAGTGAAGAGTAAATAATAGTTAATTTGGGTGAAGAGTATTAGAGAAGTTGATGGAACTTAGCTCAAAGTATAAAGGAACTCAAGAGCTTAGACAATGAAGTGTAACTACATGGTTTAAATCCTGATTTTACCACTTAAAAGCTGAGTGACCTAGCCTGGTTGGGTGGCTCAGTTGTTTGGAGCATCATTCTGCACAACAAACAGTTGCAGGTTTGATCCTTGGTCAGGGCACATACATAGGTTGTGGATTTGGTCCCTGGTCCGGGTGCGAAAAGGAGGCAAATGATTGATGTTTCTCTCTCACATCAATGTTTCTCTTTCTCTCTCTCTCTCTCTCTCTCTCTCTCTCTCTCTCTCTCTCTCTCTCTCCGCCCCCCCTTCCTCTCTCTAAAATCAATAAACATATCTTCAGGTGAGGATTTTTAAAAAAGGATATGTGAATTTAAGCAAGTTACTTGACCTCTCTGAGCTTCAGTTTTCTTATCTGCAAAATAGTGGAAAATATAATAATTACCTCATAAGATTATTGTGACAATTAAATCAGATACCTCTAAACCTCGTGCTGGGCACATTGTAAATATGCATTAATTGTTAGTAATTATTATTAACAATTGATATACTGCTGCATTTTTACATTTTTATAATGAATATATATTGCTATTGAAGTCTTAAAAACAATTTCAAATGTGTCAAGTCAATCTTAATTTTGTGTGTTTATTACTTAAAATGCCTTCTTACAATATAAAATCATGCTTTAAATTGGGAAGTAGAGGTTTGACCCTGCCTCCTTGGTGTCTGTGTTTTACATTAACTGAGTAAATGGAGACTCCTGACTTAAGATCTCAATTGTGCTTTAGTTATTCTTTTTCATGTTATAAATCAAGGAGGGAGAATTTCCTGGGCAACAAAATTCATGGAGCTGTGGTGCTATTTATACCGAAATTGATCCTGAAACAAATATGAACAATATTGAATTTCCTAGTCTACAGAGTTACTTTTATTATTCCATTGATCATTTGGATCTTTGAAGCAAAGCAATTCTAACTAAATTTATTTTTTATCCTTAAGGCTTTTTGTCTTAGTGTAAAAGAACTTTTAAAGTAATCTAGCATCTTGCCAAAGATCCTGTCTCATCTCCCTATAGCCAATTTGAGCATTTCGCTTTAATTCATTGCCTGTAGAATTAGTAATTATGTGATTTCCCTAGTGACTCCAATCTTAAATAATGATATCCCTCCAACAAACCTTGTTCTATTTATAGGGCTTACAAAGAAATTATATTTCTAAGAGGAAAAAGCAGCAACTCTAGAAATGGTTGTTAAAACGTACTCTAGAAGCCATTCCTGGTCTGATTTCTACCGCTTTTTTCATGTATCTGGTCAGAACAGGAGTACAGAATGTGGAGCTTGTGAGGTGCTCACACTGGCTCCTTGCATCCATGCTTGGGTTCCACAACTGGCTACTCACTAGGATCTCTAAATGGAATGCCAGGGCCATATTCCAGACCTCAGGAGACCTGTAGCCTTTTAACCAACCAACTCGTAAGAACCTACAAGGTAATAAGTACTGTGCTCAAGGCTATTTTTATGTATGTGTATGTAACATGTTTATTGAACTACATATACAGTTCATCTACTATGTGACTTACCCATTTAAAGTGTACAGCTCAATGATTTTCAGTATATTTACAGAGTTGGGCAACCATCACCACAATCAACTTTAGGACATTGTTATCACCCCAATTTTATTATCCTATTTTCTATTTGTATGAACTTGTCTATTCTGGAAATTTCATATAAATGTCATCATATATTGTGGCCTTTTGTATCAGACTTCTTTCATTTAGCATAATGTTTTTAAGATTCATCCATGTTATAGCATGCATCTATACTTCTTTCCCTTTTATGGCTGAATAAAATTCCATTGTACCATGTTCATTTATCCATTCATTGGTTGATGGCCATTTGGGTTGTTTCTATTTTTTAGCTGTTGTGAATAATGCTGCTATGAACATTAGTGTGAAAGTTTTTGTGTGAACATATGTTTCCATTTCTCTTGGGTATTATTACCTAGGAGTGAAATGACTCACCTGTTGACTCTATGTTCAAACTTTTGAGAAATTTTCAGACTGTTTTCCAAAGTGATTCCACCATTTTACATAAAAGTATTCTTAAGGTCTACTTGGTCTGGGGTTAATTGTTGTCCTATTTGTGTGGCCTTGGGAACAGGCCTTTGTTTTTCAGGTAAGAAACTTCTGTCAAATATAGTCACTATATTATGATCTGAATTCAGCGATTTAAAAGAGTATGTTTTCAACAGTTTGTAAAATGAGATGATTAGCATTCTTCTGTCTACAAAGAAAAAGAATAATCTTATTTATCAAATTTCCAGAATTCTATAGGCTGTTATGGAACACTGGCCACTTTCACACCTTAGCACAAAATACTTTAATAATCACACTTTCCTACTAACCCCTGGTTAAGTACAGTGGCTCAAACTAAGTTGTCCTGACAGTGGAGGAGGTACAAAAAAGAGGGATAGAAGGGGAGTAATTTTAGAGCCTAAAAAAGAGGAATTTAAAATATACTCGTCGGCAGCCGTTCGTCTCGAGAGACGATGGTGTAGCTTCTTAAGAGTCTATCTGCACCTCCGAGAATGGCTGTGCAGTCCGACTCGGGAGTGACACGGTATCTGTCTCCTCCCGTGTTGAATCGACATCTTGCGATGACGCTGGAGTGTCCTATCCAGTGAAGCTGAAGCTACAGAGCCTGGGCAGGGTAATACGGAGGGTCTGCTGTTGCCCATGCAGCAGACCCCCCCTCTCTTCGCAGCTGAAGGGTCCAAGGGAAAGACGGAGTCAATACGGCTTGGCTTCAGGTGCGCCGCAGGAGTTGCCGGTGTTGACTACAACGTCAAACCGCCTTAGGGACTCCGGCTCCGGATTTTCTGTCGGGGTTTACTCCCTTAGCCTTTCCCCTGAAGAGGTATGCCGCAAGGCAGCGGAGGTTTTTTGGTGTCAGAGTTTTCCTTCTCTGATGTACCCTGACTGGAAGATCGAACCAGCGACACTTAGCTCGCAGGCCGACGCTCAATCCACTGAGCTAAACCAGCCAGGGCAGTCTCGTGTTCCTTTTGTCTTCAATGCTAGGATTATACCTGAAAAATCCTAAAACCCTAATTCAAAAGAACTTATGCACCCCTATGTTCATAGCAGTGCTGCTTACAATAGCTAAGTGCTGGAAACAGCCTAAGTGCCCATCTGTAGATGAGTGGATCAAAAAACTGTGGTACATTTACACAATGGAATACTATGTAGCAGAAAGAAAGAAGGAACTCCTGCCATTTGCAACAACATGGATGGAACTAGAGAGAATTATGCTTAGTGAAATAAGCCAGGCAAAGAAAGCAAAATACCATATGATATCACCTAATAAAGGAAACTAAAGAACAACACAAACAAACGAACTAAATAGGACAAAGAGTAGAATAGCAATCAATAGGGGGGAGGGGGGAGGGAGAGAAGAAGGGGGATAAGTAAGGGAAGTAAGGGAAGGGTTTAGTCAAGGAACGTGTATAAATGACTCATGGACATGGACAACGGGGAGGAATATGATTGTGGGAGAAGGGGTTGCCTGGGTGGGTGGGAGCAATGGGGAAAAAATGGGACAACTGTAATTGAAACCCCCCCCAAAAAAATTAAATAAATAAATAAAAGCCATAAAAAGGGGTTAAAATAAAGTGACTTGAATCACATATACTCTAGAAGCCAAGAAGATCTTTCACTTAGTACCTCCAAATTTCTTCCTCTTCAAATAATATTCTCTTCCAGATGCCTCAGCAGTTGAAGTCATGGTCCATCTGTTGGCCCAACACGTTCTCACAGAACAAGCCATGACAATGTAGTATGGGGTGAGCATTCTCACATGCTGGGCCTTTGCATTCTTCCTACAAATGTAAAAATTCCAACATGTCATAGACTAGCTTTGCTTTTACCTTTGAAATACAATCTGCTTACTTTTTCAACTTCCTTACTTCCATGTGATCTTTCTTGCCGTGGAGGAGAGTCTCAGTGGGTGTATGCTACACCCAGGGTTTGCACCCAGTGAATACTGTTGGACGATACAGTGAGGAAGGCTTCCTCAATGCTTGGCATAAACCAAAGTTTTCATTGGCCTAAAAGTAGAGTGACTGTTTCCATTTGAACTTGGCCTGGCATCCACACTTTTTGCTCCCTCTGCCAATTTTTCATAACTCATCGTGAAGCCTGTGACAACTCAAAATGCCCTGATAGCCGAAGTAACTCCAGAGCGTGAGAGTGGGATTCTGTGAGCTGCAGTCACAACGTCTGGGAACTGGAGGCCTTTAAGATTCAAGTACATGCTCCTTTTGGAGCATATACTACATATGTTACATTTATTAGATCCTTTACTTCTCATCACAACTCCATGAAATAAACACTATTATTTTAACTTTAAAAGAAAGAAAAAAGGCTCAAAACATTAAGTAATTTACTGAAGGCCACACAGATTACATGGGGAGAGCTGAAATTTTAACTCAAATCTTTCAGAATCCAAAGAATCAGAGAATCCTCCTCATTCTATTCTGAAAAAAGAGCAGATACTAAGGGGTTGGAAAGGAGGGAATGTGGAGAGTAGGGATGTGCCAAAACCAAACTTTACCTGCTCTACAAATTTTTGTGTGTGTCCCTGATTGCCACAACTACTTACTGGCAACACCACCAAACCCCAATATTTCAGCTGTGCAATTAATGAGTCTGTGAATGCTTCCTGGCTTAGTAGAGCTACTGTGTTTGACTAACTTAGGGCTCCAGCAACTGCTGCTGCCTGAGCTACACACACTCCAGCAAAATTTCCTTATTTGGAAGTCTTTCCATCCTATTTGGGCAGAAAGAATACAATCTTACATTTAACAAAAACAAAATGCTTTCAGCTAGTTACATCAGAAGGAGCACTTGAAAAAAACAAAAACAGAAAGAAAATATTAAATATATTTCAAATACTTTGCTCAAGTGGAAGCTGTTGGGAATTTGTTTTTCTTTAACCCAGAAGCTGTTCTAGTTTGCAACAAGCTTGAAATCTCAGTTATATAAAATTTAGCACCCCTTTTACTGGAGTAAGAAAATGTAAATTTTGAAATTATTTGTGCTATTGAAGCTGGGAGGGACCTGAGTGACAGGAGAATTGACTTTCTCATATATGATTTAGCACTGCTTTTCACACCCTGATCAGAGGTTGTATTTGAAAAGGCAGAACCAAGTAGATATTTGCAAGATGGGCCAGTGGAGTTAGCTACTGTCATTCCTAGAAACTGCACAGGCAACAGCTTCGTAGAAAGATGAAAAGAGAACACTTAAGTCTCAATTCTGCCATTTAATATCTGGGTGAACTGGGCAATTTACTAAACCTCTCTGGGTGGACCCCAGTTTGCTCTTCTCTGAGGAGAGGATGAACTAAATGACCTTTCCAGGATTAACATTCTATTTTGTGATTACATCGTTGTAGAAAGGGCTTGTCTAGGCTAAAGTATTCAGTGGAAACCATGGGCTTCCCATGTCCTCTACACCCACCACTCATTTCCTAACTTTCCTCCTGGCACCTTTCCCCTCAGCCCTTCTGGAGTGCAGGGCCTTAGGGTTGCTTCCTGGCTTCCTGGAGCAACCTCCCAAAAGACCCATTGGTATGAAAGGATGATGACCCCGGTATCCACCCCAGTGCTTATCAAATCTTACCTGTCCCAGAGTCTATTCTCCCTGCAACCACCTGGCTCTGGGTGATGATGGCTAAATTAGATAAAATTCCCCTCACTAATGTTTTCTAACTTGTAACACCTCTCACACAAATACCTTATAAATAAACCAAATACACATGTCCCCCTCAAGGGTCCTAATACCTGCATTATTCATTCATGTGGAAGGAGAGTGTTGATGTCTCCTGTGCCACTCAGATTACATTAACGTTGGTCTGCCTTCTCGGATCAGGGAGACTTGGGAAAGCTGTCTTATCTTGGTAGCAAGGTTGGAAACTCAAAATGGAGATTTTTTTCTCTGCATTAATCTGAAGCTAATGCCGGTGAACATTATCCTTGTTTAATTACATTCTCTACCCGACCGACACACCTTCCCTGGGGAAGAAGCTTACCCGACTCTGACTCATGCTTTACAGCGTGTTGGGTTTGAGGAAATGGGTAATATACGCCCTGCTGGCTCTGGAATTTTAAACAGAAACCCACATGCGGCTGAGTCTCCGGCTTACTCCCAAATATGGGAGAATGTGTGCCCCAGCCGTGGTTGTAGGAGGCAAGCTCACTGTGACAAAAGGCAAAATCTATTTAGCGTGGTGAGCGCCAGGCATGGAGAGCCAGAGCCAGCATCCACTTAAAGGAAAAAGAAGTACCGCAGGAAAGGAGAGACACACCACCACCCCTAAGAACTGCGTCCCTTTTCCAGAGTTATCTTGATGATGTCATGGGAGTGAATGTCTTACTAAAAGTAAACTGCATCCCCAGCACCAGGGACTACAGAGAAGCGTTGTCAAAGAGTCAGCCTTGAGAGGCTTTTAGAGCAGTACTCACAGGCACAGCATGTCAGAACAGGAGAGTGTCAGATCATGGATACCTGGAATTTGGACTTTGGACTTTGGTAATCAACCTGGCCCTGGACTTAGCCATTCCCAAAAGCTATGTTGATGGACTGAAACTTTCCCAGCGGAAATGCTAATGGACTTAACCCAAGATGTTAACTAAGCTAGTGTGGGAGGGGGAAAGCAATGAGATGTAAATGACCTACTGAATATGTCAATAAGCAAACTCCCCCTTACCAAAAGGTGTATAAAAAAGGTGTCTGCAGAAGTGTCGGTGGCGATTCCTACAGGCCCACGAGAAGGCCCGGGAATCACCCTCCCCTATTCCCTTGCTCCTATGGGCCCACGAGGAGGACAGGGAGCTTCCCCTACCCTCTCCGCCGCCGTCTGCCTTGCTCCTACAGGCCGTTGAGTCAGTCCGGGGAATTGCCTTTCCCCCTAAGCCCCTTCCCCCTTCCTTTGTTCCCTCAATAAACCATTTATCTGTTCCCACAGCAGTCTCTGGGCGATTTCTCAGCAGGGCTACCCTGACAGAGAGGAAATGATTCCAGCCTTACGCTGAGTTCAGGTCACCTTGGACCCAGATCATGGTGAAAAATGCTCTTTTGGCCAGTGTGCTCCAGGGTTCTCTGAGAATTAGAGATGTTGCCAGGGTAAAGCCAATTGAGACAACTGCTCTCATGCCTGAGCTGAGGGTGCAGGGGGGCAGTATCCCAGAGCCTAAAGACATGGCTTCTTAGCTGCAGGCAAAAAAAAAAAAAAAAAAAAAAAAAGACTCACAATCTGCTTCGAGGCTGCCATGCCACGGGTTAGCCCCTTACTCCTGCCCACGTCCCCACCACCGCTCCACCGACCCCCCTTACAAATTCTCTTCCTCTTCAGGGCTGTCTTTCCTTTCTTTCTTTTCTTTTTTTTTTTTTTAATCTTTGTTTCTAATAAAAAATATATGTTCGTGAAAGAAATAAAACAATATAGAAACGAAACAATAACAGCTCCCATTTATGGAGCATTTACTTTGCCTAAGATACTGTACTAAAGCACTTAACGTGCATCACATTTTTAAAAATCCTCACCTGAGGATATGTTTATTGATTTTAGGGAGAGATGAGAGAGAGAGAGAGAGAAACATCAATCGCTTACCTCCCGCATGCTCCGCATACTGGACCAGATCAAACCCGGAAACTCAGGTATGTGCCCCGGCTGGAGAGCAAACTGCAACCTTTTTTTTTTTTTTAATTATATTTTATTGATTATATTGTTACAATAGTTCCAATTTTTTCCCCTTTGCTCCCCTCCACCCAGCAACCCCCTTCCCCAGCAATCCCCCACCAAATCTATGCCCATGGTTCATACATACAAGCTCTCCCACTTCACTCTTTTATATATTCTTCTTTTTTTTTAATAAATAAATGATTAATTATTTTAACAATTAAAAAATAACAATCCCTCCCTCTTAGATATTAAGACCCTTTATAATCTTATAAAGGACAATAGGCGAAGGTCTCAAGCTCCTCTAGCTGCTTCAAGCTGGACATGGTCGTCGTCCTACCTACCCTTGGGTCCAGAAATCCCTAATAGGAGTGGGGGTGTGGAGGGGAGGGTGGCCTTCCCGCATGGGAAAGGATCATGCAGACTCCAGGTCAGTTGGCTGTCCCCGGACAACGGCGTGCTTGGTTTAACAGGCTGGCATCCTTGTTGTGTTCTGGGGGCAACAGATTTAGCAAAAGGGTTAAAAGATATCATTCAATCCATAACTACTAGATGACAGAAGGCAGGGATTAATTTTTCAATGTCCCACATTAGGGAAAAAAAAAGGGCTTCAAACTGCAACTTTTGGTGCACAGGACTATGCCCCAACCAACTGAACCACCCGGCCAGGGCTTAATGTGCATCATTTTATTCAAACTTTCTAATACCTCTATAGAGTTAGGGTTATTTTCATCTTCAGATAACAATTAAAGATACAGATATAAAAATTAAAGTTCGAACAGGTGAAGTAACACCTAAACCCACATAGCTAGTAGGGTGCAAAGCTGAGCTTTGATCATAAGTATTTCATCTCCAAAGGTTGCGTACTTAAGTATGACATATGCTGCCTTAAAAAGTACCAAGAAGAGAGAAGTATCAACACCAATCCGCCACTCAAAGATAATCCCTATTATTGTCCTTCCAGACTACTTTTTACATACAAGTGGATGGTGTTTATTTTAACATGAGTTTAGGAGAATAAAAACTGGGGTTGGCTGGGTTTCTAGGAAGAGGGAGAACAAGTCACCCAATGTAATTTATTCAGATTTCTCTTACCCCTGAAAACCTATATCTAGCTCAGGGAATCTGCACTTGGCTGAGTCCTGAGCCCTCTGCTCCTGTCTCAGAGTCTCCAAGAGGCTCAAGTGTCTTGATGTGAGCATCCTGCCAAGCACACAGTAGGCACTCGATTAATTCTCCCCAGTGATATCATCAGGAACAGATTCTTCTGTGATCCTTGGCCTCTGCTCCAGTGTAGGTATTTAAGAGCTGTGGGTTCCTTCTCTCTCCAGCAGGTGTTTTTGTTAGTGTTGGAGTGAAATAAAGAAGGAACTGCCCCAATAAGCCCAGAAGCACAGACATGTCATCACTCTGGAGAGCAAAATTAATGCTACTGCTGCTGTCCTGAGACTGCCATTTAAGCCCTTGCTGAATTTGTAATCCTGGTCTTTCTCATGGCTGCTCATGAGGAAAACAGCTTTGGGAACAGAGATAGTCACAGGCAAGGTTGAATGTATGTGTTGTGGGACTAGGGGAAGCAGAGCAGGACCTAGATTCAATGGTACTTCTGGAGCTCATGGGAGCTCCTGTTATCTGGTCCAGCCAGACTTCAAGGGGCTGGAGAATCACCCACAACCAATGAAGCAGCTGACTTTGGGAACAGTAACATTTCCTTGCTTGGTCATGAGACCTTGTCTGAGCCAGCAGAGCAAATGCTTGTCACATCAAGGTAGACCATGGCAGAAGCTAATAATGACTCCAGAAACCTGTCTTTCCTTCTCACATCCCACTAACCAGCACCTGCCCTGCCACATACACAATCACATACATTCTCCTAAGAAAAAAAGGAAAAAGATATCAAGTGGTAAATATTTTTACTGAATTCATTGGGATGACATTGGTTAATAAAATTACATACGTTTCAGGTGTACAATTCTACAACACATCATCTGTATATTGTATTGTGTATTCATCACCCCAAGTCAAGTCTCCTTCCATCTTAATTCATCCTCCTTTACTCTCTTCTACCTCCCTCCACCCCACATTAAATATTCTATTCTCTCTTTATTCCTATGTCTATATACAGGGTGGAGCAAAACAGGTATACAGTTATTCATGTGGAAAATAACACAATACAAGAATAAGCTCTGTGTTTTGTATACTCACAACTGTAAACCTACTTTTGCTGCATCCTGTATTCCTCAGGGTTTTGTTTTCCCCAAGCCCTATAATACAAATTATTGCATTTGATCCCCTCAACTTGTGATATAATAAGAGTAGTTATACCAAGGATTGCTAATTTTTTCTCTTTTTTGTGGAAGTATAACATATACAAAAACGCACAAGTCATAAATATACAGCTCTGTAAAATTTCAAAAGGCAAACACCCCCATGTAACCAACACTTAAAGAAGAAGCAGAGGGACTTCCGGCCAAGATGGAGGCTTAGACGGACACGCTAGGTCTCCCTCTACAACTAGAGAGGAATACAACTACTTCAAAACAAAGGATAACTAGAAATTCCAGAAAATAAAACTACACGGAAGCCCAACATATGAAGTTATAAACCAGCGGTGCCATTTGGGCAGGTAAGAGTTAAAGAGGGCAGTGCTGTTTGCGGTCGCACCTGGACAGCGGCGGGGCGGCGAGGAATCCCGGCTGCGGTCAAGCCCCTGGCGGTGCGCGACTCCGGCGCTGGGGAGAGCGGCCGCTGCATCGCCTTGAACAGTGAGGCCCAGGGGGGCGGGAGGACGGATCCCGGTCTCCTAGCTGAATAACTGTGTGAATCCATCTTGGACCCCCGCCCCCAAAGAAAGCACCACAGGGCTGCGAAATAGGTTGCGGACAGGCAGGCGCCGGTCGCTGATTTGTGACGCGTACACAGGCACTGCCCCGGACAGCCGGCCCAAGAAAACAAAACGCATCTGTCAAAATGAGGCAGACAACTATAGAAATCCCGGTGACACAGCTCACCAGGCAGCAGATAGAGAACCTGACAGATGAACAGATAAGAAACCTGTCAGAGGCTCAGTTCTGGGCCATTGTTATCAGGTGGCTTACAGAATTCACAAAAGAGCAGGAAAAAGATAAGAAAGAAGCGAAAAACTTTCATAACGAAAGGAACAAAACCGCATACGAGATAGATGGTGAGAAAAAAAAATCCAGAGTTCATTTCAACAAACTGGAATATGGAGAAGGAACAAGCAGTCAACCAATGCAGCGAGAGGAAATGGGAAGCAACAATGAGAGGATCAGAAACCTCTGGGACAGCTATAAAAGGCCCAACATAAGAATCATTGGTTTGCCAGAGAATGAGGAAGATGAACTAGAACTTGAAAAATTGAGTGAAAATATAATAAAGGAGAACTTCCCAGACTTGGGGAAGGGAATAGACTTGCAGGTCCAGGAAGCAAGGAGAGTTCCCAAGAGACTGGACCCAGGGAGAACCACTCCAAGACACATTATAATCAAAATGTCAAAAATTAAAGATAAAGAGAGAATCTTAAAAGCAGCAAGAGAGAAGAAAAGAATTATGTACAAAGGGGTCCCAATTAGACTATCAGCTGACTTCTCAAGGGAAACCCTACAGGCAAGAAGAGACTGGCAAGAAATATTCAAAGTAATGAAAATCCAAAACCTACAACCACGAATACTCTACCCAGCGAAATTGTCATTCAGAATAGAAGGACAGAGAAAGTGTTTCCAGGACAAAATAAAACTGAAAGAGTTCATTAGATCCAAACCACTGTTATATGAGATGTTAAAGGGACTGGTTTAAAAAAAAACAGAAGCTAGGGAGATGAAACAAAGGCAAACTAAATAGGCAACGAGAGTGGAAAAGGAACTGTGGGTACGGGAAGCATATTGGGGGGAGGTCAACAGGGAGGGGGAATGGGGAAAGGGAGGGAGATGATATAGGAATTGGGGATCAAGGTAGGAGGGAATGGAATAGACGGAGAGAGGTTGGGAGGAACTGTATGCACAACTAATGGACATAATCTAAAAGGGGGGGACAACTGGAGGGAGGGGGGCCACCGGGTGGAGGGGAGCAGAGGGAAGGGAAATTGGCACAAATGTAATATTTTAATCAATAAAACACATTAAATCTGAAAAAAAAAAAAAAAAAAGAAGAAGCAGAACATCACTAGCATCTCATAGCCCCCTCTTGAGTTCTCCCAGTCACTAATCTCTCAAGGGTATCTCCTATTCATAGGTTAAAAGCATAGATTAATTTTTTCTATTTTTGAACTTGATATATGGAATAATAAGCATGTATTCTTTTGAGTCTGGCTTCTTACACTTAATATTATATTTGTGATAGTCATCCTTATTGTTGTATATAGTTGAGGACTATTTATTCCCATTGCTGTATAGTACTCCATTGTGTGAATTCACCACAATTTATTTGTTCATCCTATTGTTGGTGGACATTTGAATTGTCTCTGGTTTTTAGTTATTACAAATAGTTCCCCTATGAACATTCTCGCACATGTCTTTTAATGAACATATGTATTTCTAGAAATGTAATTACTTATTCAACTTTGGTAGATATTGCCAAGCAGTTTTCCAGAGTGATTGTACCAATTTACACTCCCACTAGTAATGTGTGAGTGTTCTGGTTGCTTCATATCCTCACCAACACTTAGTGTTGTCTTTTTTATTTTAGCCATTCTGGTGGGTGTGTGGGGATGTCCCATTATGCTTTTCATTTGTATTTTTCTGATGATTAACAAATTGAATACCTTTTCATTTATGTATTTGCTTTTTGGATCTTCTAGAAACATTTTAAAGGTTTTTTTCCTGGTTATTAAAGTAATATATACTAATTGAAGAAGGTTTGGCAAATACAGAATGAAATTATGATAGGCTTGATAGGCTTATACTATGTCAATTTAGCTAAACTGGAATTATGCTTTTCAGAATTCCTTTCCTTATCTGGTTCTGGGCTAGAGTTCACCATGAAAAAATTTTCACAAGATTTGGAAGTCAAGGGCAAAGCAGCCACGTTCATACTCAGAAGTTCGGTGCAGAGTCTGGTGCGGTTGCAACTCAAACATGTCTCAGATCTGCTGGCTCACATTGTTGTCATGGGACAGCAACTGAGCCATAGCTCCCTTATTTCCTGTCTTCGGATCTCAAGCTTCAGCTTTTAACTCCTGGACCAAGTGTGTGCTTAGCTACATGACAAAGAACCCAGCTCCCTTTGGGGTTCACCCACATCATTGAAGTTGGAGGTTTTGGAGGCAGTGAGAGACAGATGCAGGCCCCAGTGCTCCCTCGTGGGCACTACATTATTCTTGCAGATTCCAGTTTGCCTTGCTCTCCTTTACTTCATGTCTATTTCTTCTTCATGACTACCTAGTGGACTTCAGGTCTAGCACCAGAGCATAAGCAACAGTCACACAAGCTGTTTAACTAGCTCTCACAATTGTACAACCTCAAATACCTATAATAAACCTTTTACTCTTTGTCAGTCCTAGTAGTCCTACCTCTCTGATTAAACCCTGACGGATGAAGGCACTAAGAAGAAACCCAAATTCACCTGTAATTCCACACCCAGAGAGGACCACTGTCAACACCTCAGAATGCATTCTTCATGCCTGTAGTATTTCAGTTGAACAGAACGAGCCCTGGAGCGGTTCAAGGACTGCTCATGGCTTGACTAGCTGGTGGCAGAGATGGCCTTTAAGAAGGGCAGGCTCATCCCTACTGATCTGGTATTCCTTTTACTGCATCTCAGAATCCCTGCGTGACCCTGAGCACAAGCTCTGAGCCTGTGAGAGCAGGTTTTTAACACATTCTGGGGGGCTTTGCAGCCAACTGCTTTTACATCTTCCGCATTTTGTTCTGACCAAATTGCAAGAGTTCTGCCTTTCTGTTCCTATGCAGGAAAAACAAAACAAACAAACAAAAACAAAAGTCTTTTAAAACTAGAGTCATGCTGTGCCACCTACCTCTAGAGAACTGACAGAGAAGTGGTGGCCACCAGGTAGCCAGAGAGAGTCCTAATGCCTCCCTTTCAAACATAGTTCCCCAGATGTCAAAGATGTAGTGCTTTGACTTAAGCATTACTATCTGAAGAATTCTCTTTTAAAATATAAGTACTCCTGAGAGAGGTAACACATAAAATCCCTAATTTTTCAGAAGGAATTATTCCCCAGATGCAGTGATAAATTATATGGTATCATAAAACATTTTGATTGAGAGCAGATAGGGCAGGGTGGAGGGGAGGGTAGCCAGGAAGAGAAGATGCCAGATACAAACTTTGCTCACTTTGCAATTTGGCTGAGACCTCCTGGAGTCTGAGTTTTATGTGAACATGTATCAAAGGGCTTTTCTGTTCAAATCTGAGACCTGGGCCTAAGCTCTGCTCCTCATCTGGAGGGTGGGTCCATTAGGAAGACAGACTTGCTTCCCTGATAAGAATAGAACCCAAAAAAGAAGCCACTGGAGTTGGAGGGTAATAGAAACTAGTGATGATGAGAAGAAGCTGGTGACACACTCTTGCCCAGCATGTCAGTTCTGCCTGGATGGTTTCTTGAAGAGGAACAAAAAGAGTATGTTGTACAATAGTTAAGGCTTCTTGCTTTGTTTTCTCTTCTCTTCCAATGGCTGTAGACACTGTTGGCCTCCTTCCTGATATGCTCCTGTCACGATCCCCCTCCTTGTCCCTAGTAGAGGGGACATTTACCCCACACATTGGCTGCTGATCTGGGAGCCGCAGGCCACAGCCCAAAGCACAGGAGTGCTCAGGAGTAATGTTATCCTGCCAGAGCCAAACAAGGAACTGAGTGTTTAGAATAACTTCAAGAAAGTCGTGGGCGTTTCCTATGTCAGGGAAACAAGAAACCACAGTGAGATAATGGATAGCTATATTCAGGTCACAGATTGTCAGCTGCCACTGCTGCTTCCTGTTCAGAATTCTATGAAACTTCTTTCTAGTCACTGGAGTCTCCTGGACTCTGTGAATGTAACATTTAGTGATGTGGGGCTTGGAAGCTCTGCCTTGAAGGTCTGGCATAACTCAGAGGTGCAACTGTTCTTTCAGAGTGAGGATGGAGGGGCTGATCCAGGTGGAAGAAGTAGGTGAGGGACCAACAATGAGAATAACTTACTGAACCCTTAGAGCATATTTCAGACTCTTGGACTAAGAGATTTTCGTACACTCTCTCATTTGACACTTAAAACCACCTTATGCAAAAGACAAGTGTCAGAGAGGCTGGGAGAGAATGGAACCCTTGTGCACTGTTGGTAGGAATGCAAAACGGTGCAGCCTCTGTGAAAAACAGTGTGACAGTTTCTCAAAAAATTAAAAATAGAAATACTTATGCAATTCAGCAATTCCACCTCTAGGTATTTTCTCAAAGGAATTGAAATCAGGATCTCAAAGAGATATTAGTGTAACAGTGAAGAATTTTGACAGTGGGGAATTCTAAACCACCCCACTTTTTTTTTTTTTTTACATTATTTCTATAAATGCTGACTCTGGCTAATATGTAGCATTTAGATAAACAATATGTTTGTATAAGAATCCTAGGAACTAACTTGAAAAGATACAGACTCTGACCTACAGGTACCCCAGCTCTGGGAGATATGCTGACCTTCAATTCGGGAGCCAGGATGACTAAACCAGGATGATGCACAGCGGACCATCACCTGGAATGGTGCTCATCCACACGTAGACGACTTTTCAACCCCCACTCCCCACCCTGATCTCTTTGTTTTGTTCCCCTCTCCCTCCTTATACAAGATCTCTGCCTCCACTGAGATATGAAGATGGGCTTTGAGATGTGAGTCCCCCATCTTCCCAGGAGATGGGTTTTGAGACATGAGTCCCCATCTTCCAGGTGGCTGGCTCCTAAAAATAAACCACTTTCCTTTACATCAGCACCTGATTTTGTAGTGACAGGTAGTCAGACCTGTGTTCAGTTACGTTAGCACTTCTGTGTTCATTGCAGCACTATTCACAATAGTCAAGATGTGGAAAAAACCTAAATGTCCATTGAAAGGTGAATGGATAAAGAAGATGTGGTATACACATGCAATAAAATATTATTCAGCCTTAAAAAAGAAGGAATCTTAAAAATATGAAACATGGTTGAGCCTTGAGGACATTATGCTAAGTAAAATCAGCCAGTAGCTTAAGGACAAATCCTGTATGTTTCTACTTATACAAGGTATCTAAAATAAACTATAGAAGCAGAGAGCAGAATAGTGGTTGCCAGGGGCAGGATGGAGGAGAAATGGGGAGTTGCAAATCAACAGTTAAGTGTAAAATACAGTTAACAGTACTGTATTTTACACTTACTGATCTGTTAAGGGAACTTCTGGTCAAGACGGAGGTGCAGGTAAACATGCTTTGCCTCTTAGCACAACCACAGAAAGAATTGCAACTAGACATCAAAACAAATAATACCCAGAACCATCAGAAAATTGCACTGTACAGAAGTCTGACAACCAAGGATTTAAAGAAGTCACATGCATCCAAAAGGTAGGAGGGGCGGAGATGCAGAGACAGGTAGAGAGGTGCAGAGACATGGTGTGGTATGAAGTGTGGCAGCAGCAGTGGAATATGCAGGCCCAGCTGCAGGTCAGACCCCACAGCCCTGGGTTCCAGTGCCAGGAAGATAAATCTTCATAACTTCTGGCTATAAAAACCAGTGAGGTTGGGGTGGTGGAAGTAATTGCCACATTTTCAGGAGGACATGCATAAAAGGCCCATATGGAGTTAAAATATACACAGACCCACCTCCTCTGGTATTCAGCACCAGGGCAACAGCTGGAAGGACACCAGTTGCACAGGATTCGTTGGCAGCGGTCCGTCTCGAGAGACGATGGTGTAGCTTCTTAAGAGTCTATCTGCACCGCCGAGAATGGCTGTGCAGTCCGACTCGGGAGTGACACGGTATCTGTCTCCTCCCGTGTTGAATCGACATCTTGCGATGACGCTGGAGTGTCCTCTCCAGTGAAGCTGAAGCTGCAGAGCCTGGGCAGGGTGATATGGAGGGTCTGCTGTTGCCCATGCAGCAGACCCCCCCTCTCTTCGCAGCTGAAGGATCCAAGGGAAAGACGGAGTCAATACAGCTTGGCTTCAGGTGCGCCGCAGGAGTTGCCGGTGTTGACTACAATGTCAAACCGCCTTAGGGACTCCGGCTCTGGATTTTCTGTCGGGGTTTACTCCCTTAGCCTTTCCCCTGAAGAGGTATGCCGCAAGGCAGCGGAGGTTTTTTGGAATCAGAGTTTTCCTTCTATCCAGCAAAGCTATCATTTAGAATGCAAGGACAGATAAAGTGCTTCCCAGATAAGGTAAAACTAAAGGAGTTCATCATCCCCAAGCCCTTATTACATAAAATGTTAAAGGGACTTATTTAAGAAAAAGAATATCAAAACAGTGAACATTAAAATGGCAACAAATTCACAACTATCAGCAACCAAATCTAAAAAAAAAACAAACTAAGTGAACAAGTAGAACAGGAACAGAATCAGAGATGGAGATCATTTGGGGGTTATCAGCTGAGAGTGGGGAGTAGGAGAATGGGGGAAAAGGTGCAGGGATTAAGAAGCATAACTAGTGGGTACAAAATAGACAAGGGGATATTAAGAATAGTATAAGAAATGGAGGAGCCAAAGACCTAATATGTATGACCCATGGACTTGAACTAAGGGGTGGAATTGATGGAAGGAGCAGGGGTACTGGGTGGAGGGGGGGAAACAGGGAAAAATTGGGACAACTGTAATAGCATAATCAATAAAAAATATTTTTAAAAATCTATTAAGGGAGTAGTCTCAGGTTAAGTGTTATTACCACAATAAAATAAAAATTTAATTAAAAAGCACCCTATGAGGCCTTGACTGGATAGCTCAGTTGGTTAGAGCATTGTCCCAATATGCCAAGGTTGCATGTTTGGTCTCCAGTCAGGGCACATGCAAGAATCAACCAATGAATGCGTGAATAAGGGGACCAACAAATCAATACTTCTTTCTCTCTCAAATAAATAAATAAACAAACAAGTAAATAAATACCACCCTATGAAAGGGTACTATTATTATCTCCATTGTGTAGCTGAGGCAAGAAAAGCAGAAATGTTAAGTAGCTTGCCCAGGGGGTCTCAATGGTAGAACTGGGAACCATAATGAAGACTTGCTCCTCTCTCTCTCTCTCTCCCTCCCTCTTTTATTGAGCTATCACTTACATATACAGTATTCTCTCACTTATCACGGGTATTACGTTCTTGACCCCCCGCGATATGTAAAATCCATGAAGTAGGAACCTTACATTTATTTTAGTACTTATATATATTTTAAGGCTTTATAAGCCCTTCTCACACACTTATAAACTCTTCCCAGTCCCTTATTAACCTTTCCCACTCCCTTATTAACATTTTCCACACTTTTATAAACACTACTTATGTTCTTAAACATATTCTGCACTCTTAAACCTATGTAACTTTAACAACATACATATACAGTACTGCAAAATCCCACGAAATAGCGAAAAATCTGCTATAAATAATTAAATATAATATTCTTAAAAATCCTGCGATACAGTGAGGCTGCCATAAGTGAATCACAATATAGAGAGGGACTGCTGTACTTAATATGTATACACCCATGTGACCACCTCCCAGGTCAAGATTAAAACATTTTCATCACTTTCAGCAAATACCCCTTTTCAGCAAATGTTCACTTCCCCTAACTCCCAAGATAGCCAATATTATGACTTCTATTCTCATAGATTTATTTTATGTATTATTAAACTTCATATAAATGGAATCATACTTTTATATCTGGCTTTTTTGCTCAATACCATATGTCTAGGATTTGTCCACATGGTTGTATCAATTTTTTTTTCTTTTTATTGCTGGATGGTATTCCATTTTATGAATATACCACCCAACTTACTTTCCATTCTCTTGTTGAAAAATATTTAGGTTGTTTTCAATTTTAGGCCATTTTGAATAATACTGCCATGAGCATTCTTCTTAAGTAGGAATATGTTTAACTTTATAAAGTAGTTGCTCCACATCCTTGTCAACACATAGAATTGTCAGTCTTTTCACCTTAACCATGAGAGTAAGTTTGAGAATCAGCTTTCTGATTCCAAACCCTAAGCAGCATCATAAAGCTCTGGAAAATACAGTACCCTCCTACATCTATGGCTCTCTGTCTTGAGTGACCCAAGTACCACTTATATGCTGGCAACAAGGATGGAAAGTGGATCCTCAGTACAGCTGGATGCCAGAAAATCTGCCTCCTACATCATTTCTGAGGGATGCCTACCAACTTCAAGAGTGAGCGTGTGCATGCCATTTTCTTGGGAAAGTTCTCTTGGAGAAAGCTCTTTTGTGGCTTTTGGTACAAGGGTATGCCAAGAATGTGGCCAATGTGATCAGAGCCTACTGTGAGGATGGCCCTGTTCTCTGCTAACAACTTGGAGTGCTTCAAACCAGAACATCAGAAGGCTCTTAAGGATGGGACCTGGTCCAGGAAGTACTGTGGCCTGAAGATTAAAAACCCTAGAACTATTGGACTTCTGGCTAAGATGGAGGCATAGACAGACACGCTGCATCTCCCTCCACAACTAAGAAGGAATACAACTACCTCAAAACTAGAAACAACAAGAAGTTCCAGAAAATCAAACTGCACGGAAGTCCAGCAAACAAAGATATAAAGAAGAAATACTCATCCAGACAGGTAGGAGGGGTGGAGCCGGGGTAGAGAGGATGCAGTGTGGTGGAGGCTGCAGCGGCAGCAGCAGCAAGCTGGCAGAAAGTGCAGTCACACGTTTTAAAAAGTCAGGAGGGACACCTGGGGAGTGTTCCCAGATCCTCACCGAACCTTGCAGCCCACTGTCCCAGCACCAGGGAAAATCAAGCCTTATTGTTTCTGACTGTGCAGACCAGTGGGAGTTGGGGTGGAGGCAGAAACTGCCAGTCTCAGCAGAGTCTGCTTGTTTAAAGGGCCCCACAGTCCTAGAACATCCGCAGACCCACCCACTCTGGGAATGAGAGCCAATGCAGCAGCTAGAGGGGCGCCAGTCTGATGCGGAAGTGGGAGAGGTGCCTGGAAAAGGGGCAAGTGCTAGGCAGGCGGCATTGTTCCCTCTCAGACCCCTACCCCACATACAGCACCACAATGTGGTGAAACAGGTCTCCCTGTACTGATGAATCCCTGAGGCTCCACCCCTCACAATGTAACAGGACCAACAGCTCTACCTGGGATATGGAGGCAAACAAACACAGAAGCCTGTCAGAATGAGGAGACAGAGAAGTATGGACCAAAAGGGGAAATGGATCAAAGTTCCAGTGGGAGAACTAAGCAATAAGGAGATAGCTAACCTAACAGATGAGAAGATGGACAACCTAACAGATGCAGAATTCAAAACACTGGTGATAAAGATGCTCACAGGCTTAAAAGATATGCTTTAGTATGGAAAACGCATAAGAGAAGAAGTGAAGGCTAGGCTAAGTGAAACGAAAGAAAATCTACACAAAACCAATGGTGAAGGGAAGAAAACTGGGGTCCTAATCAATGATTTGCAACATAAAGAAGAAAAAAACAGTCAACCAGTGCAGAATGAGGAAGCAAGAATTGAAAAAAATGAGGAAAACTTCCCAAATTTTGCGAAGGAGATGGACATACAGGTCCAGGAAACACGAAGGGTCCTGAGCAAGCTGGACCCAGAGGGGACCACACCAGGATGCATCATGACTGAGATACCAAAGGTGAAAGATAAAGACAGAGTCCTGGGGGCAGCAAGAGAGAGGCGGAGAGTTGCCTACAGGAGGCCACCTATAGGACTATCAGCTGATTTCTCAGAGGACACTTTGCAGGCAGAAAGGGACTGGCAAACAGTATTCAATATGATGAAAAGCAACCTGCAACCAAGATTACTCTATCCAGCAAAGCCCTCATTTAGAACGGAAGGGCAGATGAAGTGCTTCCCAGACAAGGTGAAGCTAAAGGAGTTTATCATCACCAAGCCATTATTGTATGAAATGTCAAAGGGACTTACTTAAGAAAAAGATCAAAACTATGAACACTAAAATTACAACAAACTCACAAGTATCAACAACAGAATCTAAAAAATAAAAACAAAATCCAACTAAGCAAACCAGAATAGGAACAGAATCATAGAAGTAATACATCTACACTATAAGGAACTTGAACAATTCAGAAAGTACAAAGAAGTTGAGAATAACCCCAAATGTTCTTGCCAGATATAACAACTGTTGACATTTTGGTGCATTTTTGTTCTTCTGTGCACAGTTTAATATAGACAAACGCCTTAGGTGTAAAAAAAACAAAAAACAAAAACAAAAAAACCCCTAGAACTATCTTCCAACTTGTCTTTATCCCCTAATGTAGCTTTGGGCAAATCATTTAATCTTTCTGTGGCTCAGTTTCTTCAACTATTTAATGGGGCAACAACGCACTATATCCTACAAATTTCTTCAAAGGCTTCTGATGAGTCCTAGGATGTCTGTTTCTCCAGCCCATGTTCTCCTCACATCCCCTATGCTCTTCCACTCTGACGTATTTACTGTTCATGAGCAGGATATTCTCTTTTTTTCCCCCACATTTTTATAAAAGGTGTTTTTATACAAGGTATTCTCTTTCTCTGGAAGACCCTTCCTCAGCTAGTCCAACTGGCAAACTTTTCATGCTTCCAGGCTCAGCACATAAGCAACATCTACTCTCTAGAGCCTGCCCGGACACTCCTCAGCTCTCCCGGCAGATGGATAGCCTCACAACTTCCTGCTGGAACGGCACTGTGGCATACATCCTGTCGCATCACACGCTCTCTTGGGAGTCTTCGCCACCAGAGTGTGAGTTCCTCAAGGAAAACTCTTAGTATTGTGTCAGGCTGATAGCTATTGCTCAATAAACATTTATTGAATGGATGAATAAATCTTAAATGAAAAGGAAATATGGAAATAGTAAAAAATAAAATGAAGCCTTCATTAGTATTGTCTAATAGTAAAAGAAATATGTGCATATTGTAAAATGTTCAAGCAACAGAAGTAGAGGCTTTCCCTAATCTACCACACAGCCAGGGTTATCCCATCAGTCACTTTCAGATCTTTTTCTATACATGTACATGTTTCCCCAGACACGTGATCACGTTTCTTGTTATATCATGAACTTCTTCCTTTTTAAAAATATTTTTTTAATTTATTTTTTAGAGAGAGGTGAAGAGAGGGAAAAAGAGGGAAAGAAATATCAATGTGCGAAAGAAACATTGACCAGCTGCCTCCCACATGCTCCTAACTGGGGACCTGGCCCACAATGGAGGCATGTGCCCTGACTGGAAACTGAACTGTCGACCCTTTGGTCCACAGGACAGTACTCAATCCATTAAGCCACACCAGCCAGGGCATGAACTTTTTTGAATAGTTGAAAGAACAGGACTCAGACTTGGTAAATAGGTCAGAGAAAGAAACTTAAGGACTGAATTTCCTTCTTCATTCACCCCTCTCAGAATCCTAAAAAGTCCCTTGTTCATTCACTCTTCATTCATTTTAATTACAAAAGTAACACATTGTGCACTGTAACAAATTCTGACAATATGGAAATGTGTAAATAAAAACATAGATGTCTTCCACATATGCAATTTTAAAAAGAAGAAGAAGATGGTACTATATGTATTCTGTAACTTGCTTTTTTCACTTAACAGCTTAGGGGTATCTTGGTATATCAGTAAATACATATCTACATCATTTTTTTTAATGCTTGCATAATATTCCATTGAATCATGTATCGTCATATAGATGTTTTTTAATACTCATTCAATTCCTATTCAATAAATATTTATTGAGCACCAATAGGGAAAATTAAACAGTGTGTGTGGGGGGGCTATCAGTAACAGGTTTATCTCAGAATACTATGGGAGCCCAGACGAGACACGCAGACTAAAAAGTCTGTGTTTGACAGCACCCACAGCATTGACGATGGAACTGGAAAGCAAGAATCTAAACGTCAAGCTTCCCAGCAACCCCCCTCCCACCCAGGCCTTGCATTTCATTGAGTAGAAGGTGGCAGGATCCAAGACCCCCAGAGGGAACTTCTGGAATGTGAGCTGAATGGAGCAAGCACAGTTTGCTTTAGATGAACAAACTGATTTTGCAGAAACAGGAAATTTCTCTCATACTTTAAGTCCTAAAATAGAAGAAATGCTGGGATGCACAGGGATTTGGGGAATTTGGTTAATGTTGTAAAGTCAATGTAATGTACATTTTGAATCCAACAATCTCAAAGTAAGCTGTTACTTATCAAAAAAGCTTTTATTGAAAATCAACGAATGACCACAATCAAAGAATGTCACAGAATAATAGAACAGAGGGAAGAGAACACCTCTAAGTATTGCTGGTCTCAGAGGCGCAGGAAATAGAACCCTTCTTGCTCTTTTAGGGTCACTATAAATCAGGCAACCTGGACGGCCAAGTGCAGCCTGGCCCAGCCTTCCTCTTTAGCTTCGCTTCCAGATTTTCTCCCCAACACTGGCCCTGGTGTTCCTCCAGATCAGCAACTGCCCACCTCAGGGCTTCCACACACACCTTCTCTTTTTTGGAAAAGCTCCTTCTCTCCCAGGCAACTCCCAGACCCCCAGTCTTCCTAGCCTATTCCTATTCATCCTTTAATTCTCAAATTATTGGAGGTTGTCTCTGAATGCCCTGTATAAATTAGGTTCTTCTGTCTATATTCTCCAACAACCCTGTTATTTTCCTTCAGAGAAATTACCACAATGGTGATAATATATTGATTTGTATGATTATTTGTTCAGTGATAATGTCCTCCACTAAGAACTGTGTCTGTTTTGTTCATTGCTGAATTATCACGGTCTCATAAATGTCTGACACAAGATAGTACCCAATAAATATATGTTGAATGAATGAATGCTTTTAGAGGGCAATCTCTATCAGAATGATACATGCAATACTGTGTGGCTTAGCCATCCTGCAGAAAGACTGTCCTACAGAAATAGCACAACTGCACTAAGATATAGGTTCAAGTGTATTCATAAATGCATCACTTGTATTAGCAGAGTTTTAGAAAATGACTACATTATGCCTTGGCTGATGTGGTTCAGTGGACTGAGCTCTAGCCTGCAAACCAAAACATCACCATTTCTATTCCCAATCAAAGCACATGCCTGGGTTGCCAGCCAAGTCCCCAACTGAGGGCACAGGAGAGGCAACCAATCACACATTGATGTTTCTCTCCCTCTTCTCCTTTTCTTCCCCTCTCTCTCTCTATAAATAAATAAATAAATAAATAAACCTTAAAAAAAGAAAATGCCTATATTATAATACATAATTCAATGGAATATTATGTAACCATTCAAAAGAATGATAAATATATATAGTTACTGATATGAAAAATGTCAAGGAAGGGATGAATGAGCAGAGCACAAAGGATTTCTAGGGCAGTGAAACTACTCTGTATGATATAAAAATGATGGATATATGTTACACATTTTCCAAAGCCCATAGAATGTACCATACCAAAGGTGAACTCTAAAGTAAACCATGGACTTGGTTGATAATGAAGTGTCAAGGTAAGTTCATTAACTGTCACAAATGTACAACTCTGGTGTGGAATGTTGATAGTTGAGGAGACTGTATGTGAATGGAAGTAGAGAATGTATGGGAAATCACTCAATTTTTCTGTGAACTTAAAACTGTTTTTTAAAAAGGTCTATTTTTTGTCCTGGCCAGTGTGGCTCCATTGGTTGGAGCATTGTCTGTAACCAAAAAGTTGCAGGTTCAATTCCTTGTCAGGACACGTACCTAGGTTGTGGGTTGAGTTCCAGATCTGATTGCCTACAATCCCCACTCCAGGAAGGTATGATAGTAGGTCAGGGAGCATCTGGGAGGCAACCAATAGTTGCTTCTCTATTGCATCAATGTTTCTCTCTCTCCCTTCCTGTCTCTATAAAAGCAATGAAAAATGGCCTTGGAGGAGGATTTAAAAAGTCTATTTAAGACCTTCTTGCACAACCACATCAAAACTACAACTAAATTATAGAACAACCATCACTCAAAACAATAAAAAATTGAGTTGAATGGAATTCAAGTATGGAATTAAAGAAACCACATCCATTCAGACTGGCAGGAGGGTCGGAGATGCACAATGGACTGGTCCCACATCCACATGTGGTGAATAAAAATTTGGGAGGGATATCTCAGAAGCGAGTCCCAGCCCCACACCAGGCCACCCAGCACAGGGTTCCAGTGCCAGGAAGATAAGTTCCCATAACTTCTGGCTGCAAAAACCAGTAGGGATTGAGTCAGTGAAAGAAACTTCTGGAGTCCCAAGCAGTTCCTCTTAAAGAACCCACACTTGAACTTACTCAGACTCATTCCCTCTGAGTTCCAGCATCAGGGCAGCAGATTGAAAGGCACTAGTGGCATACAGAGAGGAACTGCAGTGGCTGGCATCAAGGTGAGAGTTGGGGGACAGCTTTCTCTCAGACAGAAAGACAGGCAGAGCCACGGAGGTGGCAGGGGTGCCACATCTGAGACTCCATCTACCTGGCTAACACTGTTTGCCCCGCCTTGGAGATCCCCTGAGGCTCCTCCCCAACTAACTTACAGCTGTTAACAGTATGAATGGCTGGTCTTGGCTCATGCTTCACAACTTCCTAAGTCCTTTCAAGCAAGCAACAGCTGGCCTCAGTGAGCCCCCAACCCCATACCTCTTGCTAAGTGGCCCCAGGCATGACACTGGCAGTAGCCAGCCCAGATTCACAGCATGGTTTTGCCTGGGAATCTAAAGCCCAGCACAAGTAGCAGCCATCTCATATTTCTCTATAGCTCAGGTAGTGTGGCTCTGGGTAAAGCACAAGAGGAGGCTGATGTTGGCCTGCACCACCTGGGAAACCCCAGGGCCTGTGCACCCAGTGGACAGCTACAGACCACATTTGAACACCACCACCATGTCGCTGCACAGCTGATCCTCCATGGAGGGCACAGGTTTGTGGTCAGTGTTCACAGTCAATCCTTGCAACTGACTGATCTATGTAAACCCCTCCCATTGACCTGCCAAGAGCAACCAAGGCTCAACTACAAGAAGAGGGTGTACTCAGCCCACACAAAGGGTGCACCTCGAGTACCCAGCTTGGGGATAGGGGAGGCTGTGCCACTGGACCCTACAGGACACCTTACTACATTGGGCCACAATACCAAGATAGGGAGTCATAGCAGCTCTACCTAATACATGGAAACAAGCACAAGGAGGCTGACAAAATGAAGAAACAAACAAATATGGCCCAAATGAAAGAACAGATCAAAACTCCTAAAAAAGAACTAAACAAAATGGAGATAAGCAATCTAACAGATGTAGAGTTCAAAACACTGGTTATCAAGATGCTCAAGGAACTTCGTGAGGACCTCTACAGCATAAAAAAGACCCAGTCAGAAACAAAGGATTCACTAACTGAAATAAAGAACAATTTACAGGGAAACAACAGTAGAGTGGAGGAAGCCAAAAGTCAAATCAATGATTTGGAACATAAAGAAGCACAAAACAACCAATAAAATCAACCAGAAGAAAAAAGAATCCAAAAATAAAGGATAGTCTAAGCAGCCTCTGAGATAACTTCAAGAGGTCCAACATTCATTTCATAGGGGTGCCAGAAGGAGAAGAGCAGAGCAAGAAATTGGAAATCTATTTGAAAAAATAATATAAGAAAACTTCCTTAATTTGGTGAAGGAAATAGACATGCAAGTCCAGGAAGCACAGAGAGTCCCAAACAAGATGAATGCAAAGAGGCCCACTCCAAGACACATCATAATTAAAATGCCAAAAGTTAAAAGAAAAATTTAAATCTGTTTATTCTTTTCATATATTTTATTGATTATGCTATCACAGTTGTCACAATTTTACCCCTTTTGTCCCGCTCTACCTGGTACCCCCATTCCTTCCTTAGTTCATGTCCATGGGTCATGCATATAGGTTTTTTGGCTTCTCCACTTCCTATACTATTCTTAACATC
The DNA here is from genome assembly GCF_987537825.1 of Furipterus horrens. Lineage (NCBI taxonomy): Eukaryota > Metazoa > Chordata > Mammalia > Chiroptera > Furipteridae > Furipterus > Furipterus horrens. Next base: position 163,627,336 of record NW_028327175.1, on the reverse strand, counting down.
CCTCTGTCTATTTTGTACTTACCGTTATGTTTCTCAATCCTGCACCTTTCTTCCAACCTCTCCCTTTCTTCCCCCAGCTGATAACCCTCCAAATGATCTCAATGTCTATGATTCTGTTCCTGTTCTACTTGTTCATTTAGGGTTTTTTTTAGACATAATTGCTGATAGTTGTAAACTTGTTGCCATTTTTCTGTTCATTGTTTTAACCTCCTTTTTCTTAAATGGGTCCCTTTAACATTTCATGTAATAAGGGCTTGGGGATGATGAACTCCTTTAGTTTTACCTTGTCTGGGAAGCACTTTATCTGCCCTTCCATTCTAAATGATAGCTTTTCTGGATAGAGTAATCTAGGCTGTAGGTCCTTCCTTTTCATCACTCTGAATATTTCTTGCCAGTCGCTCATTGCAAAGTTTCTTTTGAGAAATCAGCCGACACTCTTATGGGAACTCCTTAATAGATAACTCTTCTTTTCTCTCACTGCCTTTAAGGTTCTCTCTTTATCTTTTACCTTTGGCATTTAATTATGATGTGTCTTGGTGTGGTTCTCTTTGAGTTCAACTTATTTGAGATTCTCTGTGCCTCATGGACTTGTATGTCTATTTCCTTCACCAAATTAGGGAAGTTTTCTTTCATGATTTTTTCAGGTAAGTTTTCAATTTCTTCTCCTTCTGGTACCCCTATGATCCAGATGTTGGTATGTATAGAGATGTCCCAGAGGCTCCTTATACTATCCTCATTTTTTTTAAATTCTTTTTTCTTCTCCATGTTCTGATTTAATGCTTATTTCTTCCTATGTTCCAAATCATTGATTTGAATCCTAGCTTCAGCCCCTCTTCTGTTGGTTCCCTGTAGATTTTTCTTTATTTCACTTAGTGTAACCTTCATTTCTTCCTGGGTCTTTTTTATACTGATGCCATACTTGATGAGTTCTTTGAGCCTCCTTATAAACAGTGTTTTGAACTCTGAATCTGATAAGTTGGTTATCTCTGTTTTCAGTTCTTTTTCTGGGGGGTTTGTTCTATTCTTTCATTTGGGCCATATTTCTTTGTCTCCACAATTTGGCAGCCTCCCTGGCTTTGTTTCTGTGTATTAGGTAGAACTGCTTTGACTCCCTTTCTTAGTAGCATGGCCTATTGTAGAAAAGGATCCTGTAAATTGTGTGGGGTGGAGCCTTAGGTGCTTGCCAGGGCAGGGCAACCCGCTTTCACCATTTTGTGACTCTGTGCTGGGGGAGGGCTCAGAGAGGGAAAAATGCCACTGGCTGGCTTCTGGAGGTCTGCCCTACACTGGCCCTGTTTCCAGTCACTTCCTGGTGCTGGAACCCTCGGCTGTGTGGTCTGGCCCAGGGCTGGGATCCTTCACTCCCAAGGTATCCCTCCCGATTTTTACCCACCACATTTGAATGTGGGACTGTCTGTTCCACTGCCTCTCTGTGGCAAACTGGGTCTCATGGGTCTCTGCCTTCTCCACATCTCCACCCCTCCTATCCTTCTGGATGAATGTGGTTTCTTTAAATCCTTGGTTGTCAGACTTCCATATTGCTCGATTTTCTGACATTTCTAGGTATTACTTGTTTTGAGGTCTGGTAGTAATTTTTTCTGTAGTTGTGTGAGGAGGTAAAGTGTGTTTACCTATGCCTCCATCTTGACTGGAAATCCATAAAAAATTCTATTTTATTTTAGAAGTCCTTGAGCCATGTATGGAAATTTCTACCTTTTTTTTACACATTCGTATTTCCTGGATTTGTTATAGTACACATATTTTAATCACTTTTGTAATTAAGAAATACTAAAAAATTTTTAAAAAGGAAAAATACTATCAGTGATACCTAAAGTCCCTACTATACAGAAGCACACATGCACAGTAACAGGTAGACATGCAACATGCTCAGAGCTCTCTGACCACCAATAATAGTATCCATGCTTTCCCCTGAACCACTGCAGACTCACACATTTTTGTTGGTTGTGGACCTTGAAGAGGGAAAATAAAACTTGCTCCTATCTAAGAGATTAGCTCAAACCTTTCCCTGGATAGGATGAGCTAAGAACACAGTGGGGATTGGAACCTGAGCAAGATACCAGGTGTCTTATGAGGCTGGCACCATGTTCTTTCAGGCAGGCCCCAGTGAGTTTCCTTGTCATAACTGACAACACTTCCACATTTTTACTGTGAAATAGTCATACAACACAAAAAAAGTATAAAGAAGAGAACCAATCACATAATAACATGTTGGCATAAATCTCTCAAACTTTAAAATTTACATATATATAAACACATGTGTAACCACATCTTATATATTATATATACCAGTTGGATATATTGACCTATTTTCATTTCTTTTTCAATGTCTTTGGGCTGGAGCTGAGTTTTACTTTCTTTTTTAACTTGTAATTTTGGAATAATTTAAGATTTACCAAAAAGTTTCAAAGATAGTACAGCTTGCCTTAATATTAACACCTTACACCTAAAAACGGTCCATAGCCTCTGTCACTAGCTGTGGCAGTTGCACGAAGCTGTGGGCGCTCGTGTGTTATTTTTATCCCAAATAGTCACTGGGACCCACTTGGTCATCAGTATGTTCAGAGAAGGTTCTGGGGGCCTGAATGCTACCTTCTACCTCACAGGGATAAAATGCCACATGGTCAAGAAGAAGCCTTTGCATTTACTGTCACTGGATAAGGCTCCCTTGTTCCCTAGGAACAAACTTTTTTAGTAAAACCCAGATCAGAGAACTCATGCATGGATGGCAGGCCTCAACAAGACTTCCTATTTCCTCTCTGTCATTCAGAGAGGTCATGACCCAACCAACTGCATAGAAGGATGACTGCCCTCCTCAGAGAGGCCAGGTTCTTTACAGTCATTGGTCATCGCATAGAGACAGGATGCAAAAGAGAAGAGACTGGGTCATTAATCCCCACCCAGCAACAGAATGTTTTTCTTCCTGGGCTCAGTCATCTTGCCCTCAGAACTGGACTTGTCTCCATTCCTCAGCACCGCTATCAGAACAATTTCTTAAACCTGAAACGAGGCATAAATAACCCTGGAGTAGTTGGAGCCTGTCCTCTTTGAGTCCCTTCTGACACCAAGGTCCTCATACTGCCCAACAGACCATCCCACCCAGCCTTTCCCAGACAGTTCTGGGCACTACTCCATCCTTGGTCGCCTTTCACCACCAGCCCAGCAGAGGCCGCTAGAGTGATGCAGATGAAACCAGAGCTGGTAGAAGCAGTGAAAGAAGGGCCAGGGACAGCCTTAATACCCTGTCCTTCAGAAGCTCTGTGTCCAAGCACCCAGCCAACACAGGCACTCTGAGCCTCCTACCTGGAGCTCCCTTTATCCTTCTCAGAGGTGAAGATAGGGAGAGAGTACATTCATTATATTATTTTTTTAAATATGTTTACTACTTTCATTTTTAAGGCCTCTGACTTCTTTAAAATGTCAAAACAAAATTACTAAAACTGTGGTCTATTTCAAATATTTATACTTAGAAAATTAAAGCTGGTAAACCCCCATACACACACACACACACACACACACACACATAAGGCAACATAATGCTGCAATTTATAAACTCTATGAAAATAATAATAATTTACGGCACACTAACATTGGCATGCTCTGGTAATGAGAGAAGTTGAGATGTATATGTTCTGCTGATCCTGGTGAGCAAGGGTATGTAGCTCCGTGATGGATACATAATCCCACACATTTAAGGTCTGTAGCTGAGGCCCTTCTAGTCCACAGTCCGCACTCTACGCCCAGCTCCATTGACCAAGTCTCAGTGAAATATTACACCAAGTGCAGAGTGGAGGGGAAGAAGGGGGGATTCAAAAGTACTGCCCCCCGCTTTTCCAGATCCCAGCCTGTCATCCCCAGTGGAGAACTGCTCTCAGCTGGCTTGAGGAAGACAGCTGGAAGATGAAAGGGCGGCTCCCCTGCTCCTGGCTAGTCTCTGTATTAGCCTCATCCCCAAAGTCTCCATTCTAGTCCATTATTCCCTTCCCTCAGGCCCCCGAGTTCTTCCTGTGTTTGTGTTGTTTTTGTCAGAGAGGAAGTCTTACTGGAAATCCTCCAGAAATTCAACATCCTCCTCCTGACCCAGGGGACACTGGCCTTAGGCATGCACCACACCCCACCTACTCCACCTCAGTCCTGGGCTGGGACAAGAGGCCAGAACAAGAAGCCCTCTTCCCAGGGCCTCAGCATCCTGCTCTCAGGAGGAGCATCTCCTGGGCCTGCCTCCCTTCTTCAGCACCACTTAGAAGAATCACTCCTTGCAGTAGAAAACAACAATAAGGGAGAAAAAAACTGAAAAAATTTTAAGAAAATTTGAAAAATGTGTGAGAGCACCAAGAAAGAAAAGATAATAACCCGTATTTTCACAATGCTGTTCTTCTTTTTTTTCTTTTTTCTTCACCCAGGGCCTGAAGGCTGAGCATGATGATTCCCCAGCCAGAACTGCTGTTTCTGGTCATTGCTTGGTGGTCTCAACCTCTTCCTCCTTGTTCAACTGTCAAAATCCCATCTATGTGTCACAGGAGGTATCAAGGCCAATGTGAATGGCTAGAGCTCCTGGAAAGGCTGCATTATAGACTAACAGTTCAGGGCATCCTGAAGAGATTGTGGAATGCTAGTCCTGCTGGAGGCTCCTGGAAAAGGGGGTTCTGTGGGAAAATATGTTTGGGGATATCATACACAGGTCTAGAATCCTTTATCCACAATACTGAAGTCTAAAAAGTCCTGGAAACTATGTTTTTTTATAACTCAAGGGCAAAACCTGACCTAAATCAATGTGTAGTTTTTCAGATTCTTTATTTAACCAACTTAGTGTGACTATCCATATGTTCTGCTACAGAAAATATGTGATTACAGGGCCTGTCCCACTCTGCTGGGGATGCTATGGGATAAAAGCATATTCATCGTATTTCCTCATTAAAAATCATGAATTCCAAATACATCTGCCCCCAGGGATTTTGGGTACTGGATTGTGAACTGTATAAAATTCCCTTAATGGAAATGCATCCTGTCCATAACATTTCAAGGACTCTGAGAAGTCTTGTTATAGGAAAGAAACTAACCTCACAAAGCATTCCCCCAAACTTGTTTGCCTACAAAATCCTTTGTTCCACTTAACAACAATTAACATCTCACAGAATTTCCATGTGGACAGTTTGGGTAACATGGGATGTTTAAAGAATTTAATTCCCTAACAGATGTAGGAAAAGGGTGGCTCTTCATGAGAGCTCTTGGATCCTAGGCCCTAGGGACCGTTTTTTCTTATTCTCAGGGCTATGACTGTGGGAAAGACAAGAAGCTAAAAGAGGGAAGACTGAGGCAAGACTTTGATGGCTCATGTGGGCCTGGGACAGGGACAGGACATGCTGAAAAACCCAATTAGGACAGACATATGTCAAGAGTAAAACCAGAGAGCCAGACAAGAGCCAAGAGGGAAACAGTTAAAAGTTTAGCTAAAGATCAGAAACCAAGAAATCTGCAGAATGTAAAGCATTCAGGAGTCTGAGTACTCAACACAAAGAATCCTGCAAATTAAGGCAACCTTTTGCTTGATCCTACGAGCTTTCATATACTTCCTGTGAAGATCTCCACCCATGTCGCTCAGTTGGTTAGAGCATTGTCCTGATGTGCCAAGGTTGTGCGTTTGATCCCTGGTCAGGGCACATATAAAAAACAAACAATGAATACATAAATACATAGAACAACAAAGTTGATGTTTCTCTCTTTCTCTCTCTATCAAATCAATAAATTAAAATTTTTTTAAAAAAGATTATAGTACTTGGCACAAAAGAGAATTCCAATACCTGTGAGTTATTATTAATTCCTGTCCCCCAGCACTCTACACCTTCCTTTAAAGTGACCACTAACTGACCTTAAACTTGCTCGTAAAACACTTCATGACTGACCTTCTCCAACTTTATTCCTCCAACACTGAATTACAAACTCAACATTCCAGGCCTATTGACTGCTTTCAATGTGAGGGAAGCAGCCAAGTTTTTTATGGCCCCTGCAGCCTTTGTACAGGTTGTGTTGTTCCCTGTGCTTAAAACTCTCTTCCCCTCCCCCACCTACCCCCTAGTTACCCTTCAAGCCTAAGCCTGATTAGCACCATGTCCAGGGAGGCTTCACCTCCCTGAGTATGAGCAGAGGAGCCTCACTTGCAGCTCCCTGGTCTCTGTACTTCCCTGTCTCCATGCTTCTGATGCTGTGTGGCCATTGCCTGGCTCTCAGTCTAAATCAGTCTCCTGACTGGGGTCTCTGTGAAGCAAGGGATGCAGTGTTGCTCCACACCAAGTGTCCAGAACCTAGCATCGTGCCTCATGTCCAACAGGGACTCCTTAGTGTGTCCAGTCAGTAACTAACTTTATGAACTGCTTTAGAACTAATATGGAAAAAGATTCTTTTTCTCTTCCTTCTCAGGTGACCGTGTATTCTTTCTATTTGCTTAGGTAGCATTTGCAAATGGAACTAAATTTAAAAGTTATCAAACATTCCAGAGATAGACCAATTATGAATTTTAAATGGAGCCTTTGTAATTTAGCATCAGGACTCCAGTCTGGTCAGTCTGCAGAGTGCTCTCCATTCCCCCAATTTCACTTTCCATACCAAAGAATGTGAACTCATCAAGCCAGGAAACAAACTTTTGACTCTCCTGAAAGGCAACAAAGTAGGAGATGGGGGAAGTCTCTAGATCCCAGCATGCTTACTATCCCCAAATCTCCTAAACTGTCTACACACACGCACACACACACGCGCGCACACGCTGAAAGCAGAGGCTGTTGAACATGCCCTGGAGAGTGGTCACCTGCAGAGTCCCACCCTTCCCTCACTGCTTGAGAAATCTAAGGGGGGAGGGCAGCCAGGTCCAGCTCCAGGCTTCCTTCTCCCTCCCCAACAAGAGGAAGCCAACTGCAGTGCTTAGTCATTTCCCATAGGTTGGGCTTTACCTGTGAATCTGAGTCACCAACCAGATGTCAGGGAGGGAGAGGTGCTGCCCAACATGACACATCGGACTGCCCAAAAAGGTTAGCCATTGGGGGTTACAGGGACCACCACAAACAAGTCTGATCCTAGATGCTGAGAACCTCTGCTGCTCTGTCAGGGACTCTGGAGTCCCAGGCCTAGGGTAAGGCCTTGGGGAAAGAACGAGAGTACAGGGATCCTTTGCTTGTCTAACAGCTCTTCCTTTCTCCTCTCTCATCCCACTCGACCTATGCGGAACCAGTCATCTGGGCTCAAATCTCCCAGTAACTCAGTAGGCGAAGCCACAACTTTCCTGAGAGGACATGGGTAAAGTCCCCCACGGTCTCAGGTACTTGGTGGGGTCTCAACAAATGATATTTCCCTTCTCCTCTCTCTGAGTTGAGGAGAAAGCCTAAAGCCTGAGCAGCAGCAGTAAGCATGCTGATCCCAAGGCAGCCTCAGAGGCTGAGCAAACATCTCAGCTATGCCAGGGGCTTCCTGGAGCTGCCAAAGGTGACCAGCCCTTCCCTGGGAAAGGCTAGACTCTAGACTGGGAAGCTTCACCTCCATTTGACTTTTACTGTCCTTGAAGCAACCATTTCCATTCCCATTATGTTGTGCTAACGTACTGGGCTGAATAATGGCTTCCCAAAGACGCTCACCTCCTCATCTGTGGGATCTGTGGATATGTTACCTTATATGGCAAAGTAGACTTTGCGGATGTGATTAAGTTAAGGATCTTGAGATGGCAAGAGTATTCTGGATTATCCAGATGGACCCAATATATTCATAAGGGACCTTATAAGTGGGAAACAGAAGGACCAGAGAGAGAGGAGGGAATGTCATGATGGAAGCAGAGGTCAGAGTGAGATGGGATCAGAGCCAAGGAATGTGGACAGCCTTTAGAAGCTGGAAAAACAAGGAAACAGATTCTGCCTCCAGCTCCTAGTCCTGCTGACTCTTATTGGACTGTTAACCTCTGGAACTATAAGCTAATACCTTTGTGTTGTTTTAAGTCACAAAGCTTGTGGTCCTTTGCTACAGCAAGATAGGAAATACACAGATTTTGATACCAGAATTAGGGTGCTGATGTAACAAATACCTGAAAGACCAAGTGGCTTTGGAATTGGGCAGTAGGCAGTGGATGGAAGAATTTTACTTAATTCTTTTTTCTTTTGATGGAAGAATTTTAAGAAATGTGATAGAAAAAAACCTAGATTGCCTTGAACAAATTGTTAGAACTATGGCTGTTAAAAACTGCTGAAAAATGGCAAGGAAGTAAGGAGCACAGTGAAGAAAACCTATATTGTCTTAGAGAATACCTAAATCATCATAAACAGAATGTTAGTAAAAATATGGACATTAAAGGTGCTGCTGGTGCTGGCTTAGAAGGAAGTGAGAAATCTTTTGTTGGAAACTGCAGGAAGAGGGGTGGTCTTTGTTATATTGGTGTCAGAAAACTTAGCTAAATTCTATCCTACAGTTATATGGAAAGCAGAATTTGTGAGAAATGAGCTTGGATATTTAGCTTAGGAGATTTCTGAGCAAAGTGTTGAAGATGCAGCCTGATTTATTTTTGTTCTTTATAGTAAAATGTGAGAGGAAAGAGATAAATTGTGGGATGAACTATAAACAGAAAGTAAACAGGACTTGGTGATTTGGGTAATTTTTAGTCTATACAGATTGGAAAAAATTGAAACTGGGCAAGCCAGCATTCATGCTGCCTGTCACCTACCAGATGCAATAAGCAGAGAGAAGGATTGAATCTTTTGGGGCATTTTATTCAGATGGTCGGAGATCTGAAAAGGCAGGGGGTTTGTACCCTAACAGACCATCTTAAATTTATTATATCAGACTCCTTTTATAAGGAAAAGTATAGCTAAGGGGTTTGGAATTTAGAGAAAAAACTAATCAGATAAAAGTTGCAGCATTCTTTCATCTGTGTCCTGTGCGGTGGCCATTGTCTGTTCCCTGGGCAGTGGTCATCTCACCCTGGAGTACAATGGCTCAGATACCATCTTGATTTGCTTGCAGTCCTTCTGAGGCACAAAGATGAAATTGCTTGTGGTCTTTTGGAGTCGAGGTGTGTCATATCTTCAGTTCCTGAAATAATATCTTTTTACGTACATTGATTACCAAGCTTATTACCAATTACCTGAAACTAAACTTTTTCCAACATTTGGATCCCCCATCAAATCCAGAAACAGAGATGGAGTCATAGAGGAAAAGTCTATGGCAGAGCCTCTTGTCTAATGGAGTGAATGCCTCTGACATACATGGAAGGCCCACAAGGTTCTGAGAATTTTATACCAGCAGAAACACTGCCAGCTTGGACTGAAAGAGACAGAGAGAAGACAAAGTGAAACAAAGCTGTCAGACTTCCAACATTCGATAGCAAGGAAACAGGATGATAAAATTACTCAACTGCAAACTTGAGTTACCCTTCAAGAAAAAGGAAGAGTAACTGAAAGAGGAGGGGCAAGCCCAGGGGCAGAGCCTCAAGCCACAGAAGTTTATTCTAGGCCCTGAAATATAAGGAGTTCTCGCAGCTGTATTTTGAACTTTCTTGGAACCAATGACTTCTTTCCTTCCATTTTCTCCCTTTCGAATAAGAATATCTATATCTATAATCCTATGTCTGTCCTTGGGAACAGATAAGTTGTTTCTTAACTTTTAGAAGTTCACAGATAGAGAGAAAAAAGGCTTCTGGGTGGATTGCATACCATGCCTCACCCATACTTTATTTAGATGGTGAGATTTGGATCTTTTGAACTAATGAGATTTAGGTGAGATTTTAGACTTTGAGTTGATGCTCTAATGGGTTGAGATTTGGAGGAATTTTGGAAAGGAATGAGGGTATTTTGTATATGAAACAAACATGAATCTTCAGTGGCCAGAGAGCAGACTGTGGTAGGCTCAATAAATGACACCCTGCCCTAACCAGCATGACACAATGATTGGGTGTCATCCTGCAAAGCAAAAGGTCACTGGTTCAGTTCCTGGTCAGGGCGCATGCCTGGGTTGCCAAGTTCAGTCCCCAGAGGCACACATATGAGAGGCAACCGATCAATATTTCTCTTTCACATAGATGTTTCTCCCCTCTCTTTCTCCATCCCTTCCCCCCTCTCTAAAAATAAATCAATAAAATCTTTAAAATAATAATAATATATGACACCCAAGAATATCCATATCCTAATTCCTGAAATCTGTGAGTGTGCTAAACTTACATTGCAAAAGAAACTTTGCAGTTGTGACTAAGTTAAGGATCTTGAGATGGGAAAATTAACCTAGATTATCTGGGTGGGGGTCAGTGTAATCACAATGAATAAAAGGATCCTTATAATAGAGAAATAAAAGTGTCAGAGTGTGAGAAGGACATGTAATGACAGAAGCAAAGGACAGAGTGATGTGGAGTCATGAGCCAAAAAAATGTGGTAGCCTCTTGAAGCTAGAAAAAGCAAGGAAATGGCGGCTCCCCTAGAACCTCTAGAAGGAATGTAGCCCTGCAAATCCATATTGGACTTCCAGAATTGTGAAATAACACATTTGTGTTATTTTAAGTCACTAAGTTTGTGGTAATTTATTACAACAGTAATAGGAAACTAATACCCTAACCCTCTTCCTACAGCAAGTTCCACACCACTTAAGCTAAACTACTCAGTCTCCCATCTGGGCCCCTTCCACCTTTCTATCTTCTCTGGACTTCCAACTTTACATTTCTAACTAGCCTCCCACACAGGTTTCCACCATTTATTTCCTTGGCACTCCTTCACTTTCTCCTGTTTCTTGACCCTTCCCAGATCTGCATCATCCTTTAACATGTTGCACACATTAAAGTAACTTGGGTAAGGGTGAGGGATGGTATGTAAAAAAAATTGAGGACTTCCGGCCATGATGGAGGCGTAGACAGACATGCTGCATCTCCCTCCACAACTAAGAAGGAATACAACTACCTCAAACTACATGGAAGCCCAAAGAGATATAAAGAAGAAATACTCATCCAGACAGGTAGGAGGGGGTGGAGCCGGGGTGGAGAGGATGCGGTGTGGTGGTGGCAGCAGCGGCGGCAGTGGCAGGCCAGCAGAAAGCAGTTACACATTTTAAAAAGTTAGGAGGGACACCTGGGGAGCGTTCTTAGCTTCTCACCAGACCGCATAGATCACCATACCAGCACCAGGGAAAATCAAACCTCATTGCTTCTGACTGTGCAAACCAGTGGGGGTTGGGGCAGAAGTAGAAATCACTGGTCTCTCAGCAGAGTCCATTTGTTTAAACGGCCCCTACTGTCCTAGAACATCCACAGACCCACCCACTCTGGGAATGATGGCCAGGGCAACAGCTAGAGAGGTGCCAGTCCCATACAGAAGTGGGAGAAGTGCCTGGAAAAGGGGCAAGTGCAGAGCAAACAGCATTGTTCCCCCTCAGACCCCTCCCCCACATACAGCGCCACAACGCGATGCAACAGGTCGCCCTGTACTGATGAATCCCTAAGGCTCCACCCCTTACAACATAACAGAAGTGACAGCTCTACCTAAGACACAGAGGCAAACAAACACAGGAGCCTGTAAAGTTGAGGAGACAGAGAAGTATGGCCCAAAAGCAGAAACGGATCAAGGTTACAGTGGGAGAACTAAGTGAGGAGAAAATAGCCAACCTAACAGACTCAGAACTCCAAACACTGGTGATAAAGATGCTCACAGACTTGACAGATATGCTTGAGTACGGCAAACACATAAGAGAAGAAGTGAAGGCTATATTAAGTTAAATGAAGGAAAATCCACACAAAACCAATGGTGAAGGAAAGAAAACTGGGGTTCAAATCAGTGATTTGGAACATAAGGAAGAAAAAAACCAGTCAACCAGTACAGAATGAGGAAACAAGAATTGAAAAAACTGAGGAGAGGCTTGGGAACCTCTGCGACAACTTTAAACGTGCCAACATTCGAATCATGGGAGTGCCAGAAGGAGAAGAGGAAGAGCAAGAAATTGAAAACTTATATGAAAAAATAATGGAGGAAAACTTTCCAAATTTTGCAAAGAAGATAGACATGCAAGCACGGAGAGTCCTGAGCGAGCTGGGCCCAGAGACAACCACACCAAGACACATCATAATTAAATATGCCAAAGGTTAAAGATAAAGAGAGAATCCTAAAAGCAGCAAGGGAGAAGTGTAGTGTTTCCTGCAAAGGGGTGCCTATAAGACTATCAGCTGATTTCTCAAAAGATATTTTGCAGGCAAGAAAGGACTGGGAAGCAGTATTCAAAGTGGTGAAAGGCAAGGACCTATTACCAAGATTACTCTATCCAGCAAAGCTATCACTTAAAGTGGAAGGGCAGATAAAGTGCTTCCCAGAAAAGGTAAAGCTAAAAGAGTTCATCATCACCAAGCCATTATTATATGAAATGTCAAAGAGACTTAAGAAAAAGAAGTTCAAAACTATGAACATTAAAATGACAACAAACACAACTATCAACAACTGAATCTAAAAGATAAAAACAATATCCAACTAAGCAAACCAGAATAGGAACAGAATCATAGGTATGGAGATCATTTAGAGGGCTATCAGCTGGGAGGGGGAAGGGGGAGAAGGGGGGAAATGGTGCAGGGATTAAGAAGCATAATCGATTGGTACAAAATAGACAGGGGCAAGTTAAAAATAATATAGGAAAGGGTGAAATCAAAGAACTTATATGCATGAACTAAGAGGGATAGGATTTCTGGAGGGAAGGGGTGTACTTGGCAGAGGGGAGCAAAGGGGAAAATAACTGAAACTATTGTAACAATATAATCAATAAAATACACTTAAAAATATATATTTTTTGAAGCTTCACCCCAGACCAATTAAATAAGACTCTGTGGAGGTGGGGCTCATTCACGAATCAGGTTCATTGTTAAAACTCCTCAGTGCATCTATCATTGAGAACACCTGCAATCTGTGCACAAGTGTTGTCAAACATTCACATGTGTAAGAGTCACCTAGAGAAATCTAACTGTAGGTGCCAGCCCAATCCCTCCACCCCCCTTTTCAGGGGTCTGCAAATTTCACTTCATTTTCATACCCTGCTTGCAGAACTCGGTTATGTACTGAGTGCATATTATGTGCTCAAACACCAGAAGTTATGTCTCAGTTCTAGGAATCCAGAGGCAATCAACTAGGTCTAGTGTCTGCTAATCCCCTTATACATACCACAGGCCAGCCCACTAATTTACCAACAGTACATTACAGGACTGGGAGGTTTTGGAGAAGTTCCTGGAGTCAGAACAATTGTCACAGGGCTGAATAGACATGGGGTGTTTAGAGAAGAAGCATGGACCCCTGGAAGGTTTGTGTGACATCACCATTTGGTGATTATGGTGAGGGGGACGTTCTCCAAATGAATGCACAGAGTCACTGTGGTTATCAGCAGGTCTGAGTTGCCCTGTAGATACTGATTCCTAAAATTCCACCAGTAGCAACTCTGGCTCAGCCAACAACCTACTAGATACGGCCTTAGAAAAATTATTTATGGTGAAAACTCCTGTCTGAAGCCAGGACATCAAATGAAATGATACTCTCCTTCCACCCTCAGCCAGGCACCAAGTCTATCCTAGCTCCACAAAATATCCCATATCTGTACCTTCCCCTTCTACCCAATTGCCGCTGCTCTGGTTCAGACACTCTACAGCTCCTATCTGGTTAATTGTAGTAGTCTCTAAACTGGTATTCCTTGCCCATAGTCTCATCTAGGACCAAAAATCTTCTTTTAATCAATCTCTCACACTGCTACCACATGCTCCAAACTTTTGAATAACTCCACATCACAATAAAGTCTAAAGTCTTTCATGTGGCAGGCCAGGTTCCCAAGGCCCGTAGGTTCTAGCTCTCACTGATCTCACCAGCCGAATCACCTCTCCAAAGCTGGCCCTATACCCCATCCACTTGAACAACCTGCAGTTCCTTGAGTGTCCCATGCTTCCTCCTTTACCTTCGCACATGCTGTTTCATCTGCTCAAAGTGCTATTTCTCCCTTCCATATTTGCCCTTCAGGACTCCACTCTTATCCCTCCATGGCCATCTTCCTCACAGCAATGGTCTCACTGTATCCACTTGTCTGTTCCCTCACTTGACTGTTAGCCCACTGAAGCTGAGATTGGAGCTTTCTCTTCACACAGCACAGTGCCAGGCCCATGACCAACTCTCAATGAGTGTTTGTTACATGAATGAGTGAAGGATGAATCAATGATCAATGAATATCCTGAATGCCTTCTCAGCCCCTAAACTTCATCAACTTGGACTGAATACCTTTTAGAAGTCCTTTTAAAAAATGCAAATCTCGTTGGACTGATAGCATATTAGAGTTAATAAGTTATTTTAGATGCTAACTAGATGAACAGGCAGAACAAGGGCATTGAAAAATACCCAAGGGAAAGAGGCATAAAAGCAAGGGTAGAGGGGGCACCAGGGACAAATTTCACCAACAGTTCCTTTTATTTATTTACTTTAAAATTTTATTTATTGATTTTAGAGAGAGGGAGGGAGAGACATTGATTTGTTTTTCCACTTATTCATGCATTCATTGGTTGCTTCTTGTATGTGCCCTGACCAGGGATCAAACCCACAACCTTGGCATATAGGGATGACACTAACCAACTGAGCTACCTGGCCAGGGTGAGCCACATTTCCTTTTAAATGCAAATAGTGTCTTACATGTACATGTAGTTTACAAAGAACTTTTGCATACTTTACCTATGATGCCTCAATCATAAAGGTAGGTTGGATGAGTGTTATTAACTACATTGTATATATAAGGTTTGGAGATATTTGCAATACCATAGGAAAAGGCTTGTGACAAGAGTCAAAGGATAAGGATGTGAGAAACACTCACAATAAAAACTGGGACACAGGACTTGAGCAGCAAAGCGAGGCATTTATAAACGAGTCTGCAGAGTCGGGCACACCCTCAGCCAGGAGAATGTGCACCCAAGGCAAGCAAAGATGGCTGGTTTTATAGCAAAGTGCCCCACCCTAAAGTGAAATTGATTAGCTCCCCCACCCCTTTCCTTCTTCCCCATTTCTCCATTACTGGTTACTCCTGAGTTACGATCTAACTCGATCACCTAAATGCCCCTATTGTGATTTGTGAATATGCTAATGATGTCAGGTCCCTTCTCAGAGATCCTCTAATTACATTTGCCCTTGAGACCCTTTAATTACATTTGCCCTTTGTTACTAATGACTTTCTACTGGTTTGGGAGTCACTATGTCCTTGTTTCTTACAAGGACAAGATACATAATTATATAGAGAGTGTGAACATAACTATGTAAAAAATAAGCGGAGGAAACAAATGAAAAGAAATACATCAGAATGCATTCATTCAATAAATACTTATTAAATGTTTGCCATATTCTAGACATCACGTCAAGTGCTGAAGATACAGTAGTGATCAAAAGCACACTGCCCCTCACTGAAGTTACAATTTGGTGAGGAAAAGTATGCATTAATCAAGTAATGATGCAGCAAAGGTAAAATTGCAACAGTGACAAGTACATCAAAGAGGTAATAGTCTCAAACAATAATGAGACTGTAGACAAAATAGTGGAATTCTAATATAGATATAGTCAACCTAGAAATGATTTCCTTGAAGAAATTATCTCTGAAGCAAGAAGAACTTAACTAAAGAAAGTCCCAGGCTTTTTCCGGCTTTTGGCTTGGAGGAGGCTTAGGTGCAGCTCTCTTTAGTCGTCCTGAATCCAAGTTCATCCAACACCAGCCACCTCCATCATGCCTCTGAAGTTCGACCCCAACAAGATCAAAGAATATACCTGAGGAGCACCAGCCAGGAAGCCTGCAGGGAAGTTGGTGCCACACCTGCCCTGGCCCCCAAGATTGGCCCCCTGGGCCTGTCTCAAAAAAGGTTGGTGATAACATCACCAAAGCAAACAGTGACTGAAAAGGTCTGAGGATTACAGTGAAACTGACCATTCAGAGCAGGCCCAGACCGAGGTAGTGCCTTCTACCTCTGCTCTGATCATCAAAGCCGTCAAAGAACCACCATGAGATGGAAAGAAGCAAAAATCATTAAGCACAGTGGAAATATCACTTTTGTTGAGATTGCAAACATTGCCTGACACATGCAGCACAGATCTTTAGCTAGAGAACTCTCTGGAATCATTAAAGAGATCCTGGGGACTGCTCCATCCCTGGGCTGCAATGCTGATGTTTGCCATCCTCATGACATCATAGATGACATCAACAGCTAGTTAAGAACTACAAAGGAAAATATTTCAATTAAAGATCATTTGATGACCAAGAGAAGAAAAAAAAAAAGGAAAGTCCCAGCTAGAAGGAACATCATACCCCAGGGCCCTGTGTTGATAGAGGGACTGGCGGGTAAGAGAACCGCTGAGCAGGGAAAGACTGGGAGAGCTTGATTCCAAGTGGAGCTAGAGAGGAAGTAGGGGCCATATCCTGCCCAAGCTATGATCAAGATTTCAGGTGAATAGAATGGATTGGTGGGGCTGTGGGAAGGTGTGGAAGAAGAGATAGAGTCACTGGGGAGGCCCACTGGGAAGCTATTGTGGTAGTCCAGGCAAAAGTTGATGGTGGTAGTAAAAATGGAGAGAAATGAATGACTTCATGAGCTTTTAGGCAAATTTTCAGGATTTGGTGATGGACTGGATGAAGGGGGCAAGAGGAGAGAAGCATCAGGGTGACTTCTAGGATTCCAGATGTGAATGGAGGTGGTGCCATCACCTGAGGCAGAGTGATGAAGGAAGTCCTTCAGGCTGGAGGTCTGAACACAGGGCCAGTTTGGGGCAGGCTGAGTTTCAGGTGCCTTAGTTGTGACAACCAAAAGCTGGTAGCAAGTAGACAATGGGAAATAAGAGTCTGAAGTTTAAAAGAAAAGTCTGGCCGGAGATAAGCATTTGTAAGTTAACTATTTTTTGCTGGTAACTTAAGCTTGGGTGTGAATGAGACTGTGGGAGAGGATTTCGGATGAGTGGAGGAAAAGGTTGTCAACAGAGCACAGAAGAGTCAGGAGGCTTTGGTTAGAAATAAATAGTAAAGATTTATTCCAGGATCTTTGTGTATGCACACCAAAAACACAACTAGGCAGTGCCCAGAGTATTTTAAAGAAGAAAGAAAAGCTGAGAGTTCTTATAGTATGAAGTACACTCTTGAGAAGAATCAGTCCTGCATTCTTAGCTTCTAAATGGGTCCAGGATGATAATCTTCCAGGTGTCTGGTGGTCTAGATGATGAATGTCAGGAGGTCTGAACATATGAACATTGTTTCCTAAGTCCTTCTAAAAGTAATCAGAGTGTTATCTATAGGAGATAGATAGAGATATAGGTGTACTTACAGATAGAATTGAGAGAGAGAGATATCTTCAGGCATAACTGGAGAGTTCAAAAGCTTACATTACCAGGCCAGTTGAAGCAAGAGTAGAATAATTTCCTTACGTCTCAGCCTAGTAGATTTTAGTAATTTAGCAGCTTGACTATAGTGCCTCCATTT
This sequence comes from Furipterus horrens, assembly GCF_987537825.1. Lineage (NCBI taxonomy): Eukaryota > Metazoa > Chordata > Mammalia > Chiroptera > Furipteridae > Furipterus > Furipterus horrens. The sequence continues at coordinate 163,609,858 of NW_028327175.1, read as the reverse complement.
TGTTCTTTATTCTTTCCTCAAAGTGTAGGATCAGGACTTAGGAAACTCAATATTGAGTCAAGTAGAGGAGTTTGAGATTGCAAAGGAGACCTAAGAAGTCAAAAGTGTTAACAATGGCTATGGAATGCTATGGAAGCATTCCAACTTGGTGGGAATTTTTACAATTCGGTGGGAATTTTTACAATTCGGTGGAAATTTTTAATTAAGGGAAAAAAAACTTTTTATGACTCTTTGACATTAATTAACTTTCTAGATTTTGAAAAATAGTACCTGAGGGCAAGAGGTGGTATTGTAACTATTTAACAAGCAGGACATCAGAATACCAACACTTTGATGGCAGCTGGAGGAGGGAGGAATCTTGGGAAAGCAGCTATTTAGTGACTGAGTAGTACTGGTACCTGCTACTGAATATCAGCATTGCCTAAGGGTCCTCACCACCTGGGTCCCACCGGCAACTCCTTCCCTGCCTCCACTCTTTGCCTGCTCATTGCCCCTGGCCAAAACTCTTTTACCTACCACAGCAATTTTTCATCGTTTCTTGTGAGTGCCTTGCCTTTTCATGCCTTCATGACCTTCCCTAGAATGTCTAGAATAACTTTCTTCTTGTTGTTTGGCAAATTTCTTTGCATCCTTGAAGACCAAGGTAAAATATCACCTCTGTAAAATCCTCTTTGGCTTTCCAAGGCATAATTAATTGTTTCCTCATCATTGTTGCATGCACTTTATAATACCTTTATTATAGCATTTATCACTTTGAATTATGGTCATGGTCTGTCTCCCTCACAAACTTGTGAGCTCCTTGAGAACTAAAACTATGTCCCATTTATTTTTGTATCCCCCAGCATCTAAAAGAGTACTTGGTATCTAGGTACTTAAATTTTTTTTAGGGATTGTTAAATGAATCTCAAAGGGACTGCAAGGTCAGGAGGCCTAGGCTATCTTATCTCTCAATTTGTTACTTAAAATTCAACAACAGTACTGATACCTGCTATGACATGGATGAAATTGAAAAACATTATGGGAAGTAAAAGAAATCAATCACAAAAGACCACATGATATATGAGTCTCTCTATATGAAATGTCCAGAATAGGCAAACCCATAGAGACAGAAAGTAGATTAAGGGTTGAGGAGATTTAGGTGAAAAAGAGTTGACTGCTAAGGGGTATTTTTTTAATCCTTACCCAAGGACATGCTTATCGATTTTAGAGAGAGGAGGAGGGAGGAACAGGGAGAGGGAGAGAAACATCGATGAGGGAAAACATCAAGCTGCTGCCTCTTGCATACCCCTGACTGTGGACCGAACCCACAACCCAAGCATGTGCTCTTGACCAGAAATCAAACCTACAACCTTTCAGTGTATGGGACGATGCTCCAACCAACCAACTAAGCCACACTGGCTGGGGCTAAGGACTTTTTTTTTGAGGTAATAAAAATATTTAAAATTGATTGCGGTGGGTGTTGCACAACTCTGTGACTATACTAATAATCATGAGTTGTACACTTTAAGTGGGTGAATTTTATGGTATATGTGTTACAGAATCCCTGGGCTGCTCCAATTGAAAACAAACCCACGGGCTCTTTAGTTAGGGGCCCGATTGCCCACCGCCAGAATTATAACTCTCAATACCAGAGTTTAGTGAAAAGAAAAAGAATTGTTTATTTAACAGTTATATAGATTTGGTTATTTGAGGATTTCTGTTGTTAAGTCTTATGTTCTTTAAAACACCCATAAACACATATCCTTGCCTCCCCACTACCAAACCAGGCTAGTTTTAGAAAAGTTAGAGAAACCGTTTCCCTACTTTCCAAACACAGTTCAGCTTTACCAGCAGCTGCCAATCACTCTTCTGATTGGGGAGGTCCTTTCTGTGCTGTGGTGCCCTCCAGCTCTCAATGCAGAACCGCCTGGATTCTCAGCCTCCTTGGAAACTGCCTTCTTCCTGCAAACTGCATGGATCTCCTCTCCTTCTCAAAACCACATGGCGAGAGCCTCTTAAAGCAGCCTGGAATCCCTTTCTCCAAGCCACATGGAGAACTTAGCTTCTTTATTCCCCTTCACCAAGCCGCATGGAGGGGGCGAGAGAGAGAGAGAGAGAGAGAGAGAGAGAGAGAGAGAGAGAGAGAAACAGAGAGACAGAGAGAGAGACAGAGAGAGAGAGAAAGACAGAGAGAGCGCGCGCTAAAATGTCCGCAGCTGCCTATATATCCCTGACTGCGTCCTCCGACACAGTGGGTGTTGCAAAGAGTTCTGACCATTCACAGAACCTTACGTAAGCTCTGTGTGCTTTTTCCATACCGTCCGTCCTCCCATCTACCTGAGGCTTTGGATGCATTAAAGTCATTTTGTATAAGAAAGACACTAGCTACCAGCCTCAGGCATGTGGAGGCATTCTGAAAAGATGCTTCCTTCTCCTCATCCCCCAGCCACAAACTCTGGGGATTTTTGGACTCCCCTGTTTCTGTAACATATGTATTATATCTCAATAATGGTGTTATTTTAAAAACAGCTCAGCAATATTTTTCACTGTGTGATTCAAAGGGAAGGCTCAGAAGTTTTCTGCCAGGGAGGAAGGTGGACACACTGTGGCGAGTGTGGAGGGATATATGCAGGGCTGTGGCTATGGGGGGAGTTGATCTGAGAAAAGCAGAGGATAGTGAAAATCAAATTGAGTCCTGATAATAGAATGGGACACAGAATATTTCAGAATGAGGAGTTCTGGTGAAAACGGAAACCACTTCAATGAAATCAGGTTTCAACAAAAAAAGGCTGAAGTTAGCTTAAGAAGGTGGTTTTACTTTGAAACTGGTGGCTGAGTGTGGGATCCTCACTTGGCCTGGGAATCTTTTAAGAGGAAAGAACTATAATCTGGGTAGAGGTTGAAATACTGATACACTTACCCTAGATACTCAGCAACCCTGAAGTAGGGACCTCAAAAGGAGGGCTGCTCTCCTTTCCTCAGCTGGGCCCGCTGAAAGGTCATATGTCATAGTGCTTGGCTTGTGCACTCTGGAACCAGCTGCCTGGGTCCAAATGCTGGTTCTGCCACTTACCACCTGCATTGCTTTGAGCAAGTCACTCAGTCTCTCTGTGCCTCCATTTTCTCCGCTGTAAAATGGGGCTGATGATAACACTTTTCTCCTAGGAGTGTTGTGAAGATTAAGAATTTAGCACAGTATCCCGTGCCTGGTGAGCAATAGAAGAAGGCAGTCTCTAAAGTGAGTGATAGGGTATTATCTGGAGCTGTGAAACCGGTTGCCAGAGAAGTGGCTGATCTCTGCCAGCCCTGAGTAAGGCAATTCAGAGAAGAGGCAACAGCTAGCTGGGGGTCGGGGTGGTGGCTGGGAAGTGATCTGAAGAGAGCAGTGTCATTGCTCAATCCTGCCAGTGGAGCTCCCACTTCCTGTTTTCAGTGTCTGTGAGCCCTGATGCTAGAGCTGCTCATGTTGGAACAAGATCTTTCTTGGCCCCTGGTGGGGAAATGCAGAGGTTGAGCAGCAATTCAGGCTGGGCTGGGCCCCTCAGCTTCACAGCGCGCCTGTTCTTTCTTAGCAAGTTTCAGCTCCCACAAAACACATCAATGCAATCCTGGGGAGGAAGGGAGGAGGGGGTCTCATTCAATTCTACAAGAATTGAAATGCCTTTGAAATAATAGTCACCATTTTTGTGCCTTTACTAGGTGCCAGGATTATGCTGAGAGATTTATGAACTCATGAATCTTTACAATAATCCTGGGAGGTAGATATTATTATCTCTTTTACAGATAAGGAAACAGAGGCATAGATAGGTTAAGAGTCTCCCGAGTCACACAGCTAGTGTCAGAGCCAGGATTCTAGTCCAGGCCACCTGACTCCAAAATCCATGCTCTGAAACCACTGCATCATACCGAATAAGACAACATGCTAGATTGTGGGCATTAAAAACTGAATACTTTGGGTCCTTGTCCTCCTGGGGCCCATGGTCTAGGGACCGCTGAACAGGAAGCCCAGGAGAACTTGCACCCCCAAGCCCCACGCAGAAAACTGACTGTTCATGCAGAGAACACATGCCGACCACATCTTGAATTTACTGGGCACTTCACATAATCTGGCCAATTGTCCCCAAAATATATTCAATCAGGGTGCTTATTAGAAACACTCGAGGAGCTTTCCAAACCACAAAACCTAACACCAGCCCTGACCTGAATCACAGTCTCTGTGGGTGGATCATAGGCATGCATATATTTTTAAAAGGCTCTCAGGTGACTTGATTAAGAAACACTGCCAAAACCCATTAAGATAGTTTGGGAACGCCAATATTTTGGCACCCCACTATATCTACCAGCCTGCCTCCTACACCCCAGTTCTTCAGAAGCTGATATTTGGTTCAAAATATATGCTCACCTTCATTATGATATCAAACAGCTTTAGATTCTGAGCCACCTGGTCTTAGGGATAGCAATGGCAGGTCATGAGCTCCAGTAACCTATTGAGAGAACTCAGCACCACCCACACACAGACATTGTAGATAAAAGAAAATTATGTTTTCTGTTCTCTGAGTGCCACAGACTCAAGCCATGGTGGGTTTTGGACCAACAATTTTCGCTCACACAGATGTTCTCCTTGGTTGAGATCAGCCCAAGGAGAATATCATGAGACTAATGCTAAAAAGCGCCACCATGCAGTTGTACAAGGTGTGCGTTGTGCAAAAGCATCAGACCGAGGAGGCAATTGGGAGCTGACACCCAGCCGGCACACCATTTACCAAGCCAGGGGCCCCTGGCTTACAGCATCTTTTTGTACCGTATGTGCTAGGAAGGGCCTCACCTATCACTCTCCTAGCCTCTGCTTCCCAAAGCCCCACTAAGTCTAGGGATGCAGCCCCACAAGAAACTCTGGTGTACCTGCCACCAGGGTCACTTTCTCCTTTTTATGATCCCCAACTCCCTTCCACACAAGCACCAGAGAAGAAACAAAGTCTTCAGAAAAATCACATTTTATCATCTTTATTCACAATTACAAAAATAGATATAAATAAAAATAGCAGAATATAATTATTAAATATTCAGTGTATAGGAGTGGCCCTTACCCCACAGAGTGAGGAGTGTATGGACTCAGCTGGAAGGTCAGAAGGGATAACTGGCCAAGAAAGGGACATTTATATGAAAGTGAAACTGAAATTTTAATGCTGGTCATGGGCCATGCCCCAGAATGATACATTCATAGGCATCAGGAATGACCCAAGACCTCTCTTGACAGACCATTCTATGTGACATCGTGGTCCACACAGTTTAGAGAAATATCTAGACTTATAGTCAGACACAGGAACACCAGCTCTTACTCGCGCTGACTACTCACCGCCTGTGCACAAGTGTGCAAACATACATATGCATATATAATATTTCCTGATACATTCATGGAATGTCACAGTCCTTCCCTCAAGGTATTAAGTGTCCCTATTCCCCAAACCACTGTTCCCACATTGGCCAAGCTCCATCAAGAGACCTCAATTCTGTTACATTTCCGAAATGGGAAATTATTCATTTCCCAACAGTAGGCTTCATGGATGCCCACTGCAGGGGGAGCTGCCTCTTTTTCCCATCCGCGGAGATGCCATTTTATCTCCAGGAGACTTTAATCCAGAAAAAGACAGACTACTGGTCAGTACCATCCTGGATGAGGACCACCCCTCCATCCTGGCCAGAGGGGTTCTGGGCGCCCAGCACCCAGGCCTGTAACTGAGGGTAAAGCTATTGCTGCTCACCCTGGTGGGCAGCGCAAGCAAAACCATCTCTGCAGAGCCTATCTTCCTCAGTCTCTTCCTTATATATAGCTGGTGCAGATGGACCTACTGCAAAAATGACGGTCACCATGGGTGTGGGTGTCTCCCTGGGGGCCATTCACAGGGCTCGGCCATTCTCTTCCAGGGTGTTAGTATGGATCCAGGACAGGAAGCTTGAGACCTTTGTGTAGACACCTGGCTTGTCCTTCAGGGCACATCCACTGCCCCAGCTCACAATCCCAGTTAGAGTCATGCGGTCTTCGATGGAGCAGACCAGGGGCCCCCCTGAGTCTCCCTGTTTAGCCAAAGACACAAAAGGTGAGCCCTGGAAGAAGTTAGGAGGGAGCCATTGGATCCTACCACCCAATCATGCCTGAGAGAGATGGGAAAGTTTCCCAAAATCAGAGTCCTTAGGGACTACCATTTCCTACAACATCAAGTTTAAAATCCTCTGCTTGGCTTTCAAAGCCCTATTATTTGCCACTATTGCACCTGCATTCTCAGACCCTTCCTCTTCTCCCATCCTGGAATATGTTGTGCTCATTCTCATTTTTATAGCTTGCAACTGAAATGCTCTTTTTTCTTTCCTCTGCCTCCTTAAACCCCTACTGAGACACATTCTCTTTAAAGCTTCCCCTCGTGGCCATCTAGTTGGCATTCACCTCCTTCTCCTAAATATCTGATCATTTATAACTCCCACCACATGCTGAATGCTGAGCTGTATGATTTTCTATTGTTTCTTCTTATTCCTCTCTCTCCCCCAGTCTGTGCCTAGCACAGAGACAGGCTGATGCTAAATGTTTGGTAAAGACATAAGAATTGGTTTAAAACTTCTAAGACTTGAACTCTTGACTCTGGCTTCTTGGGGCTTCGGCTGGAGAGAGGCTCCCCAAAGCTGGCAGAGACATGCCCAGGAGCCCTGGAGAGATTTGAGGATGATGGAGAGATGCTTAGAACTCTCACCTGGCAAGAATCTGTTTTCCACTGTGGGTCGGCAGCACACAGCATTTTGGTGGTGACTTCAGAGCCATAGTAGTGGGGCTGCTGACACTTCTGGTAGGAAACCAGTGTTACAACAGTCATTTTCAGCTGCTCTGGATAGAGATAGTCGGCTGGATGGGAGGAACATGAAGGAATTTATGTTAAGATGTGTCTGTCCAGCCTTCCCACTGGGACTCTCTGCCAGGGAGGGTACCAAAAAGTATTCCTAAAAGGAAAAGCCCCTATTCCTTTTCCGCCCAAATTTGAGTTTTTATCCCAGCTATAGTCCCTCACCCCCCACCTATTTACCTTTATGGTCCACCATTCCCTTAAAAATGGTCCCCACCCCATCCTTAGACCCGTCTGCTACCTCCACAGTGCTCCTATCTCTATCTCCACAGTCCTCCTTAATCAAGCTGAGTTCACTTCCAGGTGACAACACTCCTGCAGGACCCTCTCAGCCAGCCCCAAAGGTCACCTACCGCTATTCTCTCTTCCAAAGCCAGTGATCTCACAGCTTGTGCCAAAAAGAGCATCATCAAACGTTGTGGGCAGGCAGATGGTCTGTATGAACCGGGATGGTTGTGCACACTGGCCCAAGTTGGAACGGATCTTCAGCAAGGCTAGGGGAGGGGGAAGAGATCAGAAGGGAAAGGTTGCCACCTGGTCAGGTGGTCTCCATCTCTGTGCTCCAAATGCTGAGGGAGCAGCTGTCTATCCCAGGTCAGTTAGGGTCAGAGGTCATCCTGGGAGGTGTGCAGGTAGGATGAAACAAGCCTCCCCTGCACCATGCCTCATGGGCTTTGTTCCGGCTGCTGACAAAGGCTTGGACAGCCAGGGCTACTGCATACAGCTGTATGAGGTTTTTTCTACAAAAAGCTCTGGCTGAGGATAGCTGGGCTGAAATCCAGCCCAATGCCCTCTCAAAGGTCTACATCCTGGGACAGACAGAGCCTGCATCTAACATAGGAAGGGTCATCCCAGGCCAAGCCACCTGCCTAGAGGGCCACTGCCACCCAGAGAAGGCTACCTATTTTAAAACTCAGGGACTTTACAAGGGAGCACCAAGTCCCTCATATATGTGTGTGTCACTCAGAACCCTTCCCTACTTCCCCCTTTGTTGTGTAAAGTAGGGCCTTCAAGTTCCCCTGCATTTGCCACCTCCCTCCCACTTGAGTGTCTTTTTGAACCCCTCCTTTCCAGCCATTGTCATGATGGCAGATAAGAGTTTTCCGCTCACCTATATCATTGTGATGAGCAAGTGTGTCAGCGCTATAGTCCTCGTGCAAGATGAGCTTTTCCACCTCAAACTTCATCTCTCCACGTGTATTGGAGTTAAGCCTTGACCGACCCAGGTAGACAATGTAGTCCTCCTTCTTTTGGTGATTGCTATGGGAGGGGAGACCTGTCAGACAGTCTGACCTCATGAGATCCTGTTACTTCCTCCTTCCCACCACAGTGACCTCAGAGCATGACTTGTGCCCAAGGCTATGGGCTGCATGGTAGGGCTGACAGGGTATAATTCAAGTGGAATCCTTTTCTGGGAAAGAGAAAAGGAGGTGCTTTGGGGTAGGGTAGGAGGGTCAGGGAGAAGAGACAGAGGCACATACATGAAGCAATGTGTGGCGCTGACCACCCAGCAAGGACTGATGAGGCTGCCACCGCACACATAGGTGACAGAACCTCCACGGTGCCTCCTGTAGATGGCTGCAAACCAAGGCTGTTTCTCAATGTTGATGAATTCTCCCTCGACAATCTTAAAGCGGGGCCTCAGAGCCTTCTGACCACACTGAAATTCTGCTTTTTCAGGAGAATATTTTCCTGGAGGAAAAAGAGAGGGATGTCTTGGGAAGATAGGTAAGATAAAGTGTTCCTCTCCTCATCCTCTGACCTCCCAGTTTTGGGGGGCCAGAGAGACCTCCATCCTCATCCCTCCTGTGATGGAATAATGGGACTTAAGAATTTTCCCCTTTTCACCAACTATCATAAACAGGTTGGTGACACTTACCAAAAGAGCAGTCTTGCACATTGCACTGTTGGACAAGCTGCTTCAGGCCAACCTGCACATAGCACCAGGGCCTTCTCTGGTTATCTGGGTTCCTGGCAACAAAGAGGGTAGAGGGATGTCATTTCAACACAAAAGGTCGTTCCTGCAACCTCCCCTCCAAGAAAGAGACAACCAGAGGCCTTGCCTTTCTCCTACTATGGCCAGCACTTTGGGAGCAGAAGGGGATGTTAACAAGGGCTTCTGTGAGGCCATGGGCGACGTCCTTGCTGCCCACCCCCCTCACCTGCAGTAATTGTGTTTCCCCAGGCCCAGCCGAAGAGCATCAGGTCTTTGGGCATGGTACTCTTTCAGAAGAACGTTGGCAGAGTTCCAGGCCAGGCAGGGCCGGTCCCTTAAGTCGGTGTTGGCCTTCCCTCGGTAAGAGAGACCATTTCCCTCATAGCAGGTTTTTGATGTATCTATGGAAAGATGTGAGGATAAGAGAATATCAGAAAGAGGAAGAAGTTCAGACAGGCATTTTAGAAATGCTGTCATGCCTCACATGTCTCCAGGCCTAGCTAAAGACACCAGAAAGGGTCTCCTTCCATCATCTGTGCAGCCACAGCTTCACAAGACAATGTGTGTTTATGTGTTTGACTTGCGTATCATATTGCATAGGGATGGTGTCCCCCACTCTAACCTCCAGTCCCTAACCCCTACCTGCCCTTGCATTCCACTCATCTCTCCCTGCCCCCACCTCCCAGTTAGAGCCGGGATCCCCATACCTATCTCACAGTGCTCCCCCTGGAATTTCTTTGGGCAGTTGCATCGCTGAATGTTGGAGAAGTACTTGTAGGACACACAGGTACCTCCATTCAGACAGCCGCAGTTTGCTGAAAAGCACAAAGGGGAGGGGGGTAGGTAAGCAAGGAGCAGGAGAGGATGAGGTAAGGGAGGAGCCAGCCCTGCATCAGGGACAGGGAAGGGCTGCCTCCTGAGGCTTCTCCAACACATCTGTGCAGCCAGATATTGTGCAAGGGGTGGATACTCACATGCACCAGACACTCGATGAAGGTCACGGCTGCCCTGGAAAAGATAGAGGGAGGGGGAAAGTTCACTAAAGGTCCCATATTCCTGGGGCTCCAGGGTGTGGGTAAACTGGCCCCAATCCCAAAACTCACCCTTCCCTACAGCTCCCTCTCTCCTCACTGAGTCACATGTAATTAGCCCCCAAATGGAAGATCATAATAGGTTTCCAGAGAGAAGAAATGGATTGAGCCAAGTAAGCTCCACGTATCAGATGACAGGAGGCTGGGGCAATTCCAAAGCATTTTTCCTCATTGCCTGCAAGTGCGACCCCCCTGGTTCTCAAGGTCCCCGCTGCCACACCTGTCCTACTTCGCTGGAGGGCCTGGCCCTGCTGTGGATGGGATCTGGGGGACTCCAGCTCCTACGCAGTCCCTTCCTTCCCCTGATGCTGTTCAGGGGTCCTGCATGCCCCCTTCCACCCCTACAGGTCAAAGCAGGGAAGCCGCTCACTTCGCAGTTGCTACCAACCAGGGCACAGAGGAGCAGGTACGCCAGGGGGACTCTCATGGTGGCGAGGCTGGGGCTCCAAACAACGGCCCTGTAAGGGAAGGAGAAGTCAGGGGAAGAAGCGGAGGAGCGCGAAGGCGAACCGGGTGGGTTACTGCAGTTCAGGGCAGACCCTAGGGGTCACCTGCGAGGGGAGCCCGCGGTCGTCTTCCCTCTCTGGGATTCAGGGGTCTCGGCACAGCCTGGACCCGCACCCGCGGGGAGAAGCATAGGCACGGGGAGCAGGAACTCGGCGCGCAGCCGCTGCCGGGCCGGGGCAGCCGGGGTTGGGGGAAGGGAAGCCCGCAGGAGTGAGGGCCGGCGCGCATCAGCTCAGCGCTCTTAGCGTGGCCTGCACTCACCTGCAGCTGCGGCGGGAGGGGCGAGGGGCCGCGACTTGGCTGGCAGGTTGACACCCTGATACGTGGCTGGGTTCTGGGGCTCTAGCTTCCCCGCTATGCTGCAAGCCCGCGGCGCGGGCTGTATATTAAGACCCGCCTAGGCCCTGGCCCCGCCCCAGCCCGGGATCGCCCGGTCCACTCCCTTTCCTCTCCTTCTCTGGGTAGCGCCGTGACCTGGACCCCTGCGAATTTCTTCATCTATGACTGAGAGTGAGGAGCGGCGTGTCTCAGGCGGAGGGGACCAACGAGGTGTGAACTGAGAGATACAGAGGCATCTAGATTCCCCGCCCCTCCTCCCATTCATCTGGCCTAGATCCCGTCCCAGTGCAGACCACCTGTCCACCTGCACACCCAGTTGGTGAGAGGAGTCACTCCGGAGACTCTCTCCCCTGTTCAGCTCTGACGCCTCCCTCCAGGTCCCCTAAATCAGCTCTTCAACTTTCCACCCTCGGCCCCCAACTGCTTCGGAGAGTGAATGAGAACCCTGGGTACAGGGGCACAGTTCGCAGTTCGCATAGCCGCTTCTCAACGTGAAAATGCACACGGCACATGCTCGCTGAAAACACACATAAAAACCTGCTAACGGGGGCTGCTTAAGTCGGATGCCGGCTCTTCCAAACTCATCAACACAACCTGTGCATAAGACAAAACTGAGATAATTGCTTACCAAGGTAAGGGAGTTTGCTAGTGGATGGGGAAGGCGGGAAAGCGAGGTAGGGTTTTATTGAGAATTTCCAGTTCGGTTTAAAGGCAGTCTTTGAAAGTGAGGGCTTGATGAGAATTAGATAAGGGTCGCGTTACAGTGTTGCAGAATTGTGAGAATGCAGTCTTAGGGCGCAAACTGTCAGATGCTTTCTATCGAAGTGTTGACGGGTCTTTAAGGAAATTCCTATAATGAACAGCTCCTTTATTTGCCTGGGCCAGAGTATAGTTAGTTAATAAAGACAATGAAATAGCAAAGTCTTATTAATGTAGAGAGAAAGCCGTAGAGGGGTAGGAAGTTCTGTTTTCACCTCTGAGGAGAGGAATTGGGGAACTGGAGGACAAGAATGAAAAGAAGATTAATTTTACACTGTTTAAGTTTTTGAAAACGTCTTTGTATCATCCATTCCAAGAAGATAATTATAGCTTTTAAGTGCATGTTTATTTAGTGTTCTACTTCATCACAGGGCATTGTTTCTAATAAGATAAAATTATTACTTATCAGATAAGACCAAGCTCCAATAAGACTGACTGCGTGCGCATAAAGGACTTAACTACTCTTCTTGCCAAGGCAAACAGTTGTGTAACATACATTTGCACACGCACATATCCCTCAGGTGTAGTTGAAGGAGCACAGTGGGGACTCTGAGGTTCACTCACCCCTACCACTTTCCCTTTGTGTTGGGAACCTTGGGGTCACTTCGATTCTACCCACCAGGATAGTCTCCTTTAATAGAGGGGAGAGGTCTGAGTCCCTATGATTCACTAGGTTTCCAAGGCCAAATCCAAGGCTTGGTCCTCCTTCCTACCTAGACCTAATGCATTTTGCTGCCTGGAGAACCTGGATGTTGAATCTGGCTCCACTTGAGAGGGACAGGAGGATGAGGGCAGGGAGAATACCAGGATGGTAGAAAAGAAGAAAGCCTCTTTGCTCTGTTATAGCCAGAGGTCTCAGGTTGCCGGCCTCTGCCTGGGGAAAGTGTAAGTTAACCATCCAGCTTTAGGGAGGCAGGTGAACCATTGCTCTCCAGAGAGAGTTTTCTGTGCACAACAAGCTAAGCTGCCAGCCGCCCAAGGGATGGACTGAGTCAGAGGTGCTATAGGTTTCAGAGCTGGCCTCACTACTTCCTCTAGAAGATTGTGGCATGCTTTGTTTGGATTTAGAACCCATTAATTGTAAATAAACGTGATCAAAATGTAAACAGAGGTGTTACAGCCGTAGGACTTACACCGAAACTCTTAGGTTAGTTGTCAGGAAATTCCCAGCAGACTGTCATGATTCACAGAGCTCCCAGCAGCTCTCATGACTCTAGATTACTTGGCTGGAGGCTGTCATGCTGATTTTGGAGGGCCTGATGACCTCATTTCCTCCCCAACAAAGAGGCTTGGAGACCGTTATGCAGCGTGACACCCCTCTCCTCCCTCCTTCCTTCTGTGTCCTCTTCACCTGGTCGAACAATGCTCGGGACTCCAACTCGTCACAGAACTTTCTTTCCATTCTGTGATGTTTGGCACTCTGTGAAATCTCCATGTCCATCTTTTGGTGCATAGTCTGCTCTAGTCTTTCATTTCTTTGAGGGCAGAGACTACATCTTAACTCTCTTTGTCTCTCCCCCAGCATTTGTGCATCCCTTGTTCACCTAGGTGCTTTATTATGACTGAATCAGTGAACATGTGGGAACAGACTGCTTCAGTGCGCCCTAAAGGTTTTCCTCCTCTCTGTCTTTTTTCTTTATTTTTCTCTTGCCATAAAAAGTGGTACTGGCACTGTTTCTGTCTTGTGCTAAAAAGCACTTTAAACTCACAATTGTCTTGTGATGTAGTTGGGAATCATTATACCCATTTTGCAGGTGAGGAAAATGAGGTGGAGAGAAGATACATAGTTGATGAATGGCAAAACCAGCACTAGAACCCAGGTTTTCTGTTCCTTATTGCTGTGCCCTGTACCTCACATTCTCCATAAGAGAGGGGTCTAAGACAGCATGCTGTGAAAAAGACAGCCAGGTGATGTAAGATGTTGCAGCTCAAGGGAGTCCTCCTGCTGGCTTTGGAGGCCTCCTTCCAGAAACACTCCTCAGAGAATGGGCTCTGAGTTCCTGGAAAGGCCTGGCTATATGTAATATGAGTTGTTCACTTGCCCGAGTTCCAGGAACTAACTTGGTGGTCTAGGTTATCTGAAGTTTCTGTCAAGAGTGGGAGAATGAAACTAAATGTGTGTGATTTAATTCTGTTCCTGACTCTCACAGTAAAGTCACCAGCCCCCTGCCTCCTGAGTCAGATGTGGGAGCGGAGACTAATGGAGGGGACTCCTTTCCTAGAGCTGCTCATAAAAGAACAGGCAGACGCCAGGTGTTTAAGGAGGACCAGGATGTCAAAACTTAGCCCTGAGACTGTCCAAGAAACTGGGTCCCTGCAGGGCTATTTTCTGACCAGCATGACCCAAAGCAAAGTTCACGTCAAGTCACAGGATGTATTTCTTGGTTGCTATACATAGTACTATTGAGAGAGTGCAGTACCTAGCCTCCAGTCTGCCACATCCAAGTTGAATGACATTAGGCAACAGCTCCTCCATCCACAAAATGAGGCAATGCCTGCCCTGCTTGTGCCTCACTTTGCAGATTAAATGAGATCATGCTTGTGCGGTGAAAGCATTTCTTCATTGCTTTGTTCACTGATTTGATATTTATCATGGACCTACTATGTGCCAGGCATAGTTCTAGATGCTAGAGATAGAAGGATGAACTTTGTAAACTATAATTCCTACCCGAGTGCATGCCTGCCTTGTCTTCCTGACTATGGCTGTACTGACCCAGAAGACCAGACCATTCTCTGGAGTCCATCCCAGGATTCCAGTTAAGTGGGGACGCTGTGTCCTTAACAAACAGTTCCCAGCAACTGGCCAACTGCATGTGCTGCTGGTCCCCACAGCCTCAACTCCTACTCCCTCTCCTCTCCTCTCCTCTCCTCTCCTCTCCTCTCCTCTCCTCTCCTCTCCTCTCCTCTCCTCTCCCTTCTGTGTGGCCAGAGCTCTTCTCTTTCCCACCTATACCTGGGCCAGACAGACTCCTCTGCAGTTCTGGGAAGGAGGCACTGAATGCTGGTCATATAGCTTCCTTGGGTCTGAGAACTCCTTTTCCCTGTGTGTTTGCTTAGTCCTGAGGGGAAAGATGCTGATCTCACTCACAGGAGGCACTGAAAACCAGGTCTTGGGCCTGTAACATGAGAGGGAAGCTGCTGAAGCTGCTAGGCCTCCAGTGGGTGTGGAAAGAATGGGACTGGGGAAGCCACATACTTGCCTCCTTACTCATGGAAAGCAAAGAGCCCAGGGGATGCACCCTGAGGTTATACTATCTCAGTTGCAGCATGAATGGAGGAGCCAAGTTGGAGCTTATTACCTTAAAGGAATGTTGTTCATTGATTTCCAGACTTTCTAGAGTCTGAGTCCCCACCAGGAACAAAGCTAGACCCAGGCCCTAGCTTTGCTTAGAGCCCAGGTTATCATGTTGGATGGCAATGGCTGCTTGACTGGAAGCTAAAGGGTGTACCTAGGAACAAAGGGCTAGAAACTGGTGGATTTGCTGAAAACTGCCAATAAGTCAAGGACATTTAAGGAAATATGTTTAGCCAGGAGCTAGTATTCTCAAAAATTTGTTCATAAGAAAACCAATATAACATTCATAGCCCATGTGATATATAATTTCATGTGCTCGTGGCTCTCCCAGACTAGATTCTATATGCTACTCTGCCTTCAAAGCAAGTGTACACACCTCCCTTTCCGTTACACAGAGAGGAAAATAGAGGGCTAATAAAGGGAAGTGAATCATCTGAGTTCATTCACTGAAAATGATGAGATTCAGAATTCACCGATTTTGAGGAACCTCATGACACATTTCCACCCTCCGTCCTCCTATTCTTAATCCTCACTCCTCCCTTCCTGAGCACCCTCAATCACCACCCTCAGTCTCTTTGTCTTCCTACTTCCTACCCACCTGCAGAAAGTGCTCCTTTACTCCAAGGAGTGACTGATAGCAGTGTGATGAGGCACCAACCAAGTGCTGTGGAGAAGGTCAGTCTCCGTTTTGAAGGTATCACAAGACAAAGTAGATGCAAGTCTGTGGGAAGAGGGAGCAGGGACACAACACAGCAGGGATCCCCTGAGATAGGTGTGTATGCAGAGTGAGTGGATGGAACAGTATACAGGTAATCTAACCAGGAGGCTCTTGCTTACTTTGAGAACGGTGGTGGTAAGAAGTGTGATAGGAATGAAAGAACAGAAAGTCTATTCTTTCCAAGGGGATATTATAATCTACCTCTTATTAAAGACAGATAACAATAGCCAACTTGTATTTGCTTTACATTCATTTTCTTTTTTAAAATTACCAACAACCTTTAAGGAAGGCACTACTAATATCACCATTTTATGGGCGATAAAACTGAGGGTAAGAGCTTAAGCAGTTTACCTAAGGTCACTCTATAGGTAAATGGTAGCATTGTGCATCAACAAGACCTAGTTGATTCCAGGGTTTGGAGAACTATCTCTGAGGCAGTATCATCTTCAGTCAGGAAGATGGGGTACCTGTCTTTATATCTGGTAATCATCCTTCTTCTAACCCGTGGTGCTATCTCAAGGTAGCCCAGATGTCCAAGTAATGTCTGTGTTGATTGCTGCCTACCCAGCTCAAGCCAGAGTTTGATAAAAATGGTCTTCCTTTTGCTTAATATAACTAGCCACCCTTGGGTCTGCTGGGTCTAGTCAGAAAAGTGAACATTGGGTCTTCTGGTTATGCTTATACATTTGTGTGGATCCCTGGAACCATCAATGGCTAGTCTTCCTTTCTCACAACAATTATTCACCCATATTTATATAGTTGGGATGCCCTAGGGTTCTTTTGTGGAGAAATAAAAATAGCCCCTATTTATTGAGCATGCGTTTTATTTGGCAGGAATTAGGTAACAGTATGCATTGTCTCCTTTAATTCTCAGTGAGAGAGATGCAATATCATCCCCACTTTATAGATAAGAAAACTGAGACTCTTAGAGGTTAAGGTCACACAGCCAAGTCAATACCTGGCAGGTCACACCCAGGTTCCAAATGCTGTGTTGCTAATCATAATGATAGTGTTGTCACTTTACCCCTCCCTGAGAGAGAAAAAAGTACCCTGTTGAGTAGGTGTCAGAATCTGTAGTAAGAAATATTCACTAATGTTATTTTTTTCCAGTTTTATCTGATGATAAGAATCACCTAATTTGAAGGTTTAAAAGTATAAAATTTCAGGTACTTCTTTGGAAACTCTGGTTCATTAGATCTAGGATGGGGCCTAGGAACCTGATTCCTAAGATGTATTCCAGAGAATTCTTATCACTAAACAAGTTTGAGGGAAATTTCAGCCAATGCATATCTAGGGAGTGTTGATTTATTTTTTCACCTGGGAATGCCCAGTGAAATTACAAACTTTCTTTCTCCTAGGGCTTCTACTCCACCCCCATCTTAGGGATGGAGGCCAGAGAACACAGGTGGGAAAGGTCCCAGACTAGAAGGCCAGCTTGTGGGCACATTTCCCAGACTCGTGAATCAAGGAGGGGATGTACACCTGAGAGCCTTGTGCCAACCCAGCCACCCTGAGGTGGCTTTTCCAAAGATGCTGTTCTCCAAACGTTAATTGCTTTAGCACTTTTAGACTTTTTCTCTTTTAGATCCTAGTGATAGTTTCATTTTTAAAATGTCAAATGGATGGCTCATGAAGGGACTTTTTTATAGAGAGACTAAAATAACTTGGAGAATCAGATAACCCTCAAAGTCATGGCAGTGAATGAAAAACTGGCTTCCTAAGGCCTCAGGAAAATTGGGAGAAACTGAGCAGAGGTGAGAACAAAGCAGAACTGAGTAGACCTGTACTTACTAGTACCTTTCTATCTGTGATATTTCCTCACAGTGCTTGTGCTGCTCCCCTCCTAAGCTTCAAGAAGACCTTCTCTAGTTTCTTATTTTTCCACTCAGATCTTCTGATTTCACCTGAATAGAACTGGATTTCCAGAGCATTGTCCCTGTGCAAGGAGAGTGGGAACTACCTCCAACAACACTGGACCTGGCAGATTGTGGAATGACCACAACATTTGCTTTTTCAGTCTAGAAGAAAGCAGCAGTGACATTCTCCCCATGCTGTATGTATTCAGTCAGCCTCTTCTATTTGTAAAGAAAATTCTACTCCAAGTTACTTCCAAAATACCTACTTCCAAATACCTAAGGCATGCCTAGCATTGTGCTAGGCCCTGAGGGCACACAGAATAGACGTCATCCATGCCCTGAAGAAGTTTAAAATCTGGTAAGGAAGACAACAAATATATACATAAAACAGTTAAAAAGCCATTAAGTGAGCTGGCTACTTAAAAAAACAAACAGCAAATAACAAGTGTTGGCAAGGATGTGAAGAAGTTGGAATCCTTGTGCACTGTTGGTGGGGATGTAAAATTATACAACTGCTTATGGAAAACAGTATGGCAGTTCCTCAAAAAAAAAAAAAAAAAACTAAACATACAACTATCAAATGACCCAGCAATCCCACTACTGCATATATATCAAAAAGAATTGAAAACAAGGGTTCAAAGAGATAGTTGCACACTCATATCATTATTCACAATAGCCAAGATGTGGAAGCAACCCAAATATCCATTGACAGAAAAATGGCTAAGTGAAATGTGGTCTATACATACAATAGAATATTATTCAGCCTAAAAAAGAAGAAATCTTATCACATACTACAACATTGGTGAACATTATGCTAAATGAAATAAGCCAATAAGCCAGTTACAAAAAGGCAAGTATTGTATTATGCCACATGTATCTTTAGATATAGAGGTATCCAAAGGTCAGCAATCCCCCTCTTATCCATGGTTTCACTTTCTGCAGTTTTAGTTACCTGTGTTCAACCATGGTCCAGAAACATTAAATGGAAAATTTCTGAAATAAACCACTCAGAAGGTTTACATTGTGTGCTATTCTGAGAAGCATGATGAAATCTCATGCAGTCCCACTTTGTCCCACTGTCCCACCTGGGTTGGGAATCATCCCTTTGTCTAGAGTCTCCATGCTGTATATGCTACCCACCAATTAGTCACTTAGTGGCCATTTTGGTTATCAGATTGATTGTCAAGGTATCACAATGCTTGTGTTCAAGTAACCCTTATGGCCAGGTCTGTACAGTAGTCCCTCTCTATATTGTGGTTCACTTATCGCGGCCTCACTGTATCGCGGGATTTAAAAAAATATTATATTTAATTATTTATCATGGATTTTTCACTATATTGCGGGATTCTGTGGTACTGTATATGTATGTTGTTAAAGTTACGTAGGTTTAAGAGTGTATAATATGTTTAAAAACATAAGTAGTGTTTATAAAAGTGTGGAAAAGCTTAATAAGGGAGTGAGAAAGGTTAATAGGGGACTGGGAACAGTTTATAAGTGTGTGGGAAAGGTTTATAAAGCCTTAAAATATATATAAATACTAAAATAAATATAAGGTTCCTACTTCACTAATTGTCACCTATCGTGGGGTGGGGGGTCTAGAACGTAATACCAGCAATAAAGGAGGGAATACTGTAGTAGCCTAACTTCACATTACAATGCCTATGTCATCCACCTCACTTTATTTCATTGTGTGGACATTGTATCATCTCACATCATGAATCAACAGAAGAGGGAGTACAGTACAGTAAGATATTTTGGGCTTGGGCTCGAGGGAGCAGGGGATTGATAAACTTCTGATCCTGGATATATTGGTGAGGGTGAGAATTGAAATGAGAGGACACCAGAGCGGAAGTGACGATGCAGAGGAAGAGATTAGGACTCCTACAGCTGTCTTTGTTCCTATTCTTTAGGGGGTTTTGTTTTTCCAAACTTTCAGGGTCATAGGTTTTGCTTTACAAAGAGCCTTAGAAAGTTCTATTACTAAAGGGCTGAACCAGGAAGTCCATATTGAGGGTAGAGAGTCTTACTGCCCAATCCCAGTGGCACCTGTCAAGTACAAAGGCCATATCTCTGAGCATGAGCAGAGAGCTTTTTCTTGAGGAAGAGGTGACTGTCTGTGATGAGGGATGTGGTTTTCAGAGTCAGAGAATGAAGCCCAATTCCCTGTTTGGTTGCTGACTCCATCTGTGAACCTTGTTGAGTCACTTCCCTCTGTTGGCCTCTGTTTTCTGTTTTGTGGAATGCAGAAGGACTTTTTTCCACCTGCTTTTGAGGAGACAGAAGTGGCCAAAGAAAAGGAAATGTACATCAGGTACCTTTAAGCAAAAGTGTGAGACTTGGGCTGAACCAAAGCCCAGGATTCTGAGGACATGGGGGCCAGGTTTGACACACCCTGCTCTTGACCTCAGAAGTTAATGGAGAGGACGTAAGTATTAAACAAGATAAACAAATATTGCTGCAGAGAGCCTGGGTTCTGGGAATATGAATAGGGAATCTTGACCGAAATTCCAGGTCTCCCAGTTTCCCCATGGAGTCATGAGGCTCATACAAGGGGTGAATCACCCAGCCAGGATCTGTCTTAAGAGACCTAATCCACTGAATACGAACCTCAGCAAAGGAAGGGGCTAGAGAGGGGCTTGATTCAAACAGCTTGGGGGTTGTAGCTAAAATATAAGCTGTTCCCCTGAGTCCTGATGACACCGAGAAACAATTTTGCCCATGGCTCTGGATGCTGTTTTAGTTCTGAGGTCAGTGGCAGGTCAAAGCCATAAAGTCAGTCCCCATGGAGTCAGTACAATTGTCTCTGGTCTGGAAGACTACATGGAAAAAGGAGCTCAGAAGATTGTTGATCTAAAGAAATCAAATTTGTATTCTTCCCAAAGTCTGTGTTATTTTTTAGTCCAATTCTCCATAAGCAAAAGGCAGAAAATAAAGTAGCTTTTCAGAGCCTAAAAGAGAGACCAGAGGGTACTGGAGAAAGAAAGTGTTGGCTGCTGATCAGCAATGATGGTTTCTCTGCCACAGGGAAATGCCAATCCTCAGAGCCAGGGGAGGAGCAGGCCCTAAAAATCTGGAACACTTGAACTGGGGAGCAAACAGTGTGTTCACATACCATTTCATATCTATTAGGATGACTATTACCCAAAACGTGGAAAATAACGAGTATTGGTGAGGATGTGAAGAAATTGGAACCCTGTGCATTGCTTGCTGGTAATAATGTAAAATGGTACAGCTACTGTGGACAATAGTTTGGCAAATGCTCAAAAGTTAAATAGAACTCACATATGATCAAGCATTTCCACTCCTAAGTATATACCCCAAACAATTGAAAGCAGAGACTCAAACAGATACTTGTACACCCATGTGCATAGCAGCAATATTCACAATAGCCAAAAGGTGAAGCAACCCAACTGTCCATTAACAGATGAATGGATAAATGAAATATGGCATATGCATGCAATGGAATATTATTCAGACTTTAAAAGAAATGAAATTCTGATACGTGCTCCAACATGGATGGACCTTGAAAACATTATGTTTAGTGAAATAAATAAGACATAAAAGGTCACATACTGTGACCTTTTTATGATTCCATTTAAATGAGGTACCTAAAATAGATGAATTCATACAGACAGAAAGTAGAATAGAAGTTACCAGGTGTTGAGGGGGAGGGGTTGGGGAGTTATTGTTTAATGGGTACAGAGTTTCTGTTTGGAATGATGAGAAAGTCCTGGAAATGGGATCTGGCTGTGTAGCTGTCAGTTAGAGCATTGTCCAGATACGCCAAGGTTTCATGTTCCATCCTTGGTTAGGGAACATACAAGAAGCAACCAATGAATACATAAATAAGTGAAACAACAAATATCTCCTTCTCTCTCTCTCTCTCTCTCTGTCTCCCCACCCCCCCCCCTCAAATCAATAAATACATTTGTTTTTTTAAAAATGTTCTGGAAATGAATAGTAGTAATGGTTGCATGACAATGTAAATGTACTTAATGTCATGGAACTTAAAATGGTTAAAAAGCTGATTTTATATTTTGTTTACTTTTCCACGATAAAAAATAAATTAAAATATTTTTTAAATGGTAAATGTTATGTTATATATATTTTACCAAAAAAATAATTGCCAAAAATGGGGGAGCAGTAGGAATCCCATAACACAGGGATCTACCAGGCACTGAGAAACACAGGACATGAGAAGATGGCAGCAAAGATATTCAAAGTCATGGGCTGAGATGGGGCTGGGGACTGGGATGGAGACAAAGAAACCCATCCATGAAGGAAAAGGATAATATGAGAGTCAGAGATGAAAGACAGAGAAGTTGAGACCAAAATAGAGCCCTATTAGGGGGTAGGGCTAAATATGGAGAAAGAAAGAGGATTGGAGGGTCTTATCTTTTAAAATAAGTCTAAAGTCCTTGGCAAGTACATGGGTTTCAACATCTGATTGCCGCAGGGCTTATGGTGGGTGTTTCTGGGACCTTCATCCACTCCGCAGTGGTCAGTTGGCAGTCATTGTCTGAGGCTTCCTGTCTCATTTTAGAGCTCAGAGACATCACAGTGAGTCAGTCCTACCAAGAATTGACTCATTTTTGACCCAGTTTTGGTAATCAAGCACAATACCCTGGAATTTAGCACTACAGCTCAAAAGGTATGGCGGGAGCATGGTTGCAAGACTGAGGTTCCCAGCTGCTTCCTGTCACCATCCCACTTCTTTGTAAAGGTTCAAGTGAACCACATTTAAAGTCAGAGAGACTTGCCTGGCTGGTGTGGCTCAGTGGATTGAGCGCTGGCCTATGAAACAAAGGGTTGCCAGTTCGATTCCCAATCAGGGCACATGCCTGGGTTTCAGGCCAGGTCCCCAGTTGGGGGTGTGTGAGAGGCAACCACACATTGATGTTTCTTCCTCCCTCTCTCCCTGCCTTCCTCTCTCTCTAAAAATGAGTAAATAAAATCTTTAAAAATAAAATAAATAATAAAGTCAGAGAGACTTGGGTTCACCTTCTGGCTTGCCTCTACAAGTTGTGTGATCTTGGGCAAGTTACTTAACCTCTATAAGCCATGATTTCCTCATTTGTAAAATGGGGTTACAGAGCTCTGCAGCCTTTGGGGGGGGCAGTTAGATGAGATAATGTATGCAATACAGCATTGTTGCTTATCACCACTATTATTAGTACTCTGAGATTTTTGGTTATGTAGGACCACTTGCCACAAGGGCAATGGGAACCTAAATCTGGAGTTTCAGTACCCAGATCCCTATGGTCCTGGATTTAGAGCAGCAAGACCTAAATCTGATCTGGGCTCCCCAATTTACTAGCGATGTGACCTTGCAATGTGATCTTGAGCATTTTTCCTTTGTTTTTGTTTTCTTTCTTTTTTAGAGAGAGGGATAGAGAGAGAGAAAAAGAGGGAGAAAAACATTGATTGGTTGCCTCTAATACATGCCCTGACCAAGGACTGAACCCACAACCCAGGCATGTTCTCTGACCAGGAATCCAAATGGTGACCTTTTACTTTGCAGGACAACACCCAACCAAGCCACACCAGTCAGGGAGAGAATTTTTCACACTGAGTCTCAGTTTTCTCATTTGTAAAATGGAGATAATTACATAGAGTTGTAAATGTGAAATAAAATAATATATATCAGAGATTTATAAATAACAACAAAAGTACAGATGTATATGTACAGAAGCGTGTATGTATCTGGGTAAAGGTTAGAGTCAAGAGGGGAGTCAAGGTTGGGATTGGCACCAGGGGTGTAAAAACAATTGTGATCAAGATCGGGGTTGGCACTAGAGTCAGAGCAAAGTTTTGGACTAGGAGAGCGAGTCATGAGCAGGGACACAGCAGGGAGTTGGCTGGGGTTTTGATTTGGGCTAGGAATCCAGGAGGATAGTGTGCACTGTCTGAGCCCTGAGGGGTATAGCAACACTGTGCAATGACTCACAGTGCAATGACTGCACTGCCTGGCATAAGGTTCTAATCCAGAGATCTTGCTTGGAGAGAAAGTAGAATGTAATACTTAACAAATCCTGAGAGACGTGTAGACATACAGGCATTTAGGGAGACAGTCCAATGGCAGCAGTCTAACCACCTCATTTCCTTCATCCTTCTCCCTGCAGGCTGGTAGGTAGCTAAGCCACATTAAGTATCAGTCCCTCTTCAGTTGCGTCCCACACAGCATGGCTTCTCACAGCTCTTACAACCCCTCCGCCATCATCCATCTATCCTTTACCCATCATCTATCATCATCCATTCAACAAAGGTTTACTGAGTACTAGTAAGTGCTTTGCTGGACCCAGAGGATCCAGCAATGATGGAGGTGGACCTATTGTCTGTCCTCAGGGAGCTTCAATCTAGGAGAGACAGATAATGCAGCAGATTTGGGTATTTGTAGGGGTGGTAGTAGATTCTAAAATCAGTTCAGAGGCAAAGGTCATCAAATTATTCTTGAAAACCCCTTAAGTCAACAGGACCTTGACATTTAAAAGCACAGAAGCCAAGAAATAACATCAATTTCTCGTTGCACTTTGGGTGTGATCCTGAGGCAGTAGAGGTCAAGATCCAGTTTTTAATGGTGGAATGTAACTTTAAGTAAAGGAATGTCTTTGTTTTTGCTCTTTTAGCTGAGTGTGTGTAATTGGGTTTGCACTAGGTTAACTGCATTAATGATGGGAGTCCAGTGTAAATACAATTACATCAATATGTTTCTAATTATTATAAATATGTTAAGGAGGAATACAGTGTGAAAACATGCACCCCTTGTAAGGGTTGACAGAGAATGATATGAAAGGGTTCACTGAGGAGGTGACATTTAAACTGAGTACTAAAGGGTGACTATGAAGTTGCCTGTCATAAAGGGGAAAAAGAACTTCCCAGACAGAGGAATTGACATGAGGCAGAAAGGAACTAAGTGCATCTCAGGAACTAAGAGCCAATCAGGTTGGAGATGTTGAAGAGATAACAAAGGGCCTCCCAAGTCAGTCCCCCAAGTGAGGACCTGTTCCACGTGTTCTGATGCCTTGTGTATAACAACATGGGAGTAAGGTGGTCTGAGACTCAGGGAGTTAAATAATTGAGAGTACAGGGCTAGAGAAACAGAAACAATTAGTCAACATGTTTTGGAATCACTGGGCTAGCTTACCTGTAGGATGCAAAGAAGAATTAGAAACAAGTTACTGGAAACAGGCAGTGAGATCCACAGCAAGCAATAGTGGAGTGGCCTACACGTAGGCATAAACCGAGGGTTACAAACGCAAAGGCTAAGCAGGTAATGTAAAGAGTAGAGTAGGCTGAGTGCAGGACAATAGGCAGTAGTAGGCACTATGGCAGACTTAAGAGCTCTTATCTTGTTTAAAGGGGCAACTGCTACTCAACTCCTGCTAACTGTTAGCAAGTGGGAAGCGAGGACCAGTTTGCTAGATCTTCCATATTGTAGCAGATGCTGTCAGTTCTGGCTCCCTCTGGCCTTTGGAGACAACTTTTTGCTACTGTTTAATAGGCTAGATGTTCCCCCAGGAATTAATGCCACATTACCCCTCCTCTCCCACATTGTAGAAGCTCCCAGCCAATGACTGATGGATTTGGTGGATAAATATGCCAGTACCTTTGCCTCTCAGGTGTGACAACTTTGAGACACGTGTTCTACACTGTTTCCCCAAGATCCCCAGGAGAATTAAGCTCCAGGTGCCCATATGATAACTATCTTGACAACTTACCCTTATTGGCCCCTCTCTTCTCTTCCCTATCCACTTCCCCTCTCCCTAACAGGAGTTTCCTAGGATCACCTACTAAATAAACTACTTGCAACTGAAGCCTGTTTCAGGTTCTGCTTCTGGGAGAAACTCATCTAAGGTCGAAAAATGTTAAGAAATCTTTAAAATCTAGATTTCTTTTTTTTGGGGGGGGTGAAAAGTTTTCTTTTTTTTTATTGTTTTTCTGTTACAATTGTCCCACTTTTTCCCTCATTGTTACCCCCCACCCAGCCCACTCCTTCTCCCACAGTCCATCACGACCCCATTGTCCATGTTCATGGGTTATTTATATTATTTCCTTTGCTAAACCCTTCCCCTACTTAGCCCCTTCCCTCCCTCCCCCCTCCCCCCTGATAACTGTTACTCTGTTTCTTGTTCAATTTTGTTCATTTATTTGTGTCATTCATTAGTTTCCTGTATTGGATGATAGCATATGGTATTTTTCTTTCATTGCCTGGCTTATTTCGCTAAGCATAATTCTCTCTAGTTCCATCCATGTTGTCGCAAATGACAGGAGTTCCTTCTTTCTTTCTGCTGCATGGTATTCCATTGTGTAAATGTACCACAGTTTTTTGATCCACTCATCTACAGGTGGGCACTTAGGCTGTTTCCAACACTTAGCTATTGTAAACAGTGCTGCTATGAACATAGGGGTGCATAAGTTCTTTTGAATTAGGGTTTCAGGATTCTTCGGGTATAATCCTAGTAGTGGAATCACTGGTTCAAAAGGCAGTTCCATTTTTAGTTTTTTGAGGAAATTCCATATTGTTTTCCATAGTGGCTGTACCAGTCTGCATTCCCACCAACAGTGCACTAGGGTTCCCGTTTCTCCACATCCTCGACAGCACTTGTTGTTTGTTGATTTGTTGATGATGGCCATTCTGACTGGTGTGAAGTGGTATCTCATTGTGGTTTTTATTTGCATCTCTCTGATGGCTAGTGATGTTGAGCATTTTTTCAAATGTCTCTGGACCCTCTGTATATCCTCCTTAGAGAAGTGTTTGTTCAGGTCCTTTGCCCATTTTTTAATTGGGCTGTCTGTCTTCTTTGTGTTGAGATGTGTAAGTTCTTTATATATTTTGGAGATCAAACCCTTGTCTGATGTATCATTGGCAAATATGTTTTCCCATATGGTTGGTTCCCTTTTCACCATGCTAACGTTTTCTTTTGCTGAGCAGAAACTCTTAAGCTTGATATAGTCCCATTTGTTTATTCTTTCCTTTATTTCTCTTGCCTTAGGAGATGTATCAGTGAAAATATTGTTACGTGGGATATCTGAAATTTTCCTGCCTATGTTTTCCTCTAGGATTTTTATGGTGTCACGTCTTACATTTAAGTCTTTGATCCATCTTGATTTTATTCTGGTGTGTGGCGTAAGTTGGTGGTCTAGTTTCATTTTTTTGCACGTCCCTGTCCAGCTCTCTCAGCACCATTTGTTGAAGGGGCTCTTCTCATTCCATTTTATGTTGCTTCCCTCTTTAGATTCCTTTTTATGTTAAAACTTTGCAATTCAAGTGGTACATGTCAACAGAAAGAGGTTTGAAGACTGGATTTGGCCAACAGATCATCAGTTTATTTGATAGGTGATGTAAATTAAGACTTCATCTGTCTCTCTTATAGCAATATCAACCCAGAAAGGAACACATTTGCTAAAGAAAAATGTTTAAGGAAGATTTGGATGAGGAAGTTCTAAAGGTAGAGGAGACTCGTGCCACATGGAAACCACTGCTTAAAACAGAGTGAGAGAGCCACTGAGCAACGATGAATGCTCCGCTAGAATGGCAGCTCCTACTCATGGCTCACTGCTGCAAGGCCTCCTGTGAATCGGGCCTCGGCAGCCACCACTCCCACCAGGGTAAGTCACCTGGGAAAGTCTCAGAACCAGGCAGGCCCAGCAGCTGCCCACACCAAACTAGTTCTGCAGCAAGAGTGACGAGCCAGGACCTGCTGGCTGCAGGGTCCTCAGAATCAGACACTCCTGGTTCCTACTCCACAACCCTCCCTGAAGCCATGACACAGCTACTGTTCTGCACAATCTTAGACCAGCATGTCTGGCCTGTTGGTGCAAGAAAAGGTCCTAAGAGTGTGGGTGTGAGGAGCTGGTTTGGGGTACCGTGAGCCCCCCTCCCACACCTCTGGCCAAGCCAGCTTTCTAGGTAGTCATCCAATTCAGCCACCCAAAGTGCTGACAGGAGGCACTGTCATCCTGGTGCTGCAGAGAGGAAGGCATGCCAGGCCCTGGAGGATGGAGGGCTGCACCTGGCTGGGATGCCCAGACAGGCCCACAGGTGACAGGCAGCATCTTATGCCCCAAGCTTTCTCCAGCAGTGTTTACAGAGCCTGTGCTATTTTAGGTTCCTTTGTCATCACTGCAGGCAGACTGGACTGAAGGAGTCTGATTAGAAGGGAAAGAACCAGTTTTACAGAGCTGGGGTGTTGGGAATTGCTTCCCTGAGTTGGCACCAGAGCGCCAGGCAGAAGGGCCTGATGGCCATGCTTCTGAGGCTCAGGATGGAGTTAGGATTCTAGCACTGGCTTCAGGGCAATTCGTCAGACAAAAGGGACAAAGAGAAGGACGTTTAGGTTCAGGGGCCAGCAGCTATAATTCTCAGGAATAAGCATGACAATAATAGTACCTTATTATAAATGTGCTTTATAGTATATAAGATGTCTTCATAGAAGTGATCTCATTTGATCCTTACTGCAGTCCTATCAGGCAGGCAGATGTTATTCATCCCACCTTAGATATAAGAAGTCTAGGGTACACCAGAGTAAGCGACTTGCCCAAGGTCACAATCTTAAGAGAGTCACAATCGCAGAGCCTGAATCAATCGCAGACGGGGGTTTGGAAACCTAGACTTGCACATCTAGAAGTCTTTGATGGAAGTGGGGAACTCAGGGAGAGAGGGAGAGAGGGAGAGCCTTTGCCTTCTACTGGTGGCTACCGAAAATGTGGAGCTTCATGGGTCAGTGGCTGAGGAATGGCCCCACCCACAGACCCACAGCGGTCAATCACAGTGGGCAATCAGGGCAGCTTTACCTCCTCTCTTAGTGGGTGTGAAGGGTTTTTCTGTTCCCCTCATCCCGCCCCTTGAGTCAGCTTTCTGGCATTGCCCTGGCATGTCCTGGGCCCACGCCCAGGCAGTGAAGAGATGCTGGCAGATTGCCCGGGGAATGCTGCTGTCTTAACTCAAGCCAAGTCCTGGTTAAGACCCCTTCCCCAGAGGCAGCCCAACAATGGCTGCATTGGGAGCTGTCACTTGTAGGCACAGGCGAGTCTCCCTCACCCCTTGGGCTTCCTGGCATAGGTGGCATTGGGCTCAGGCCTTTACCTCAGGGCTGCAGCCAGGAGGGGATGCAGGGACCAAATTCATTTTATAGAGACTAGCTGAGCCAGACTCCCACTCCAGAGCCCTGCTTGGGTTTCTGGTCACATCCAAATAGCTGTGGAGGGAGTAGCTCTTGGACTGAAAAGGGGAAAAGAGAGCCAAGACTCCAGCCTGAAGCTACCTCAGCTGTTTCTGGGGCTCTGACTCAGAAGCTACTTCTCAGGAATGTTGAGCACATGGGCCTCTGAGCCTCTTGTCCAGGCACAGTGGAATGAACAGCTGGGGCATGGGGGATGTTTTACCCTCTCTGTCTCTTCTCTGAAAATACCTCTTCCAGAGAAATCCCACCAGGGGGCAGATCAAAGGCTCGTCTTGGAAGGCCCTGCTCACCTCCTTCAGGAAGAAAACCTTCCCAGACCAGCTCAGCCCTCAGGGATCCACTCCAGCAATGACTGGAGTGTCTATCTGTCTCTACCCCTCTCTCTAGTTATTTTATCTCCCCAACTCTGTTGTAAATAACTTCCTTGACATCATGTTTCTGGGTTTAAAAAAAAAAGGTGCTTCGGGAGAGGGAGGCCTTGAATATAAAAATTAATAAATACATCGACTGACTGATAAGCTGTGAAAAAGGAGCAAAGAAAAGGACAAGGCAAAGAGAAGCAGTGAGAAAGCCAGCAGTCTGGGTCACACTCCTAAATCTGGGGAATCTGCTTCCGTTCCCAGGCAAAGCTCCTAGACCACCTGGAGAAAGAAGAGTGGAGAAGCTGTGCAAGGTGGCCTGGAATTTCCTTGCCGCCAGCCCCCATCCAGTCCCCAGATGCCCTCGGATATGCCAGGAGCCTCTAGGAATCCTTCTATCTCAGAGAGCAGGGGCTCTGCAGAGATTCGCCAAATGTGGGCAAAGTTCTTTTTTTCTGCCTCTCGTTTTTATTTCATTTCTCTAAAGCAGGTAGATAACCTATGGGATAATCCCAATGAAATGAGACCCAAGGAGAACTAACCCTGGAACAGAACTCATGTCAGCACTTTATCACATAATAAAATAATTTTCGATTAATTGTCTGCATACTTCCTTAGATCATAAGAGCTGGGAAGGCAGGAACAGGATCTGTCTTGTTCACTGAGCTAGTCCTAGAGTTTAACACACTACATGGTACAGAGTAGGGTTTACCATCACCGGCTTTTATTCTGGAGCTAACTCATCCCAGGTCCGGGAATCTGGTGATCTATTGGAAGAGATTAAAGCCACAGATACTGATAGGCTATCCCTGGGACCTTAGGTTCTAGGACAGGCTTGGAAACGATTCTTGGGGTGGGATCAGCTGAGTAATCCACAACCCTGTTGGCTCTCTAAAACCGGACCTACTGCGGCCTCTAGTGGACAAGAAGAATCACTGCCCTTTTGGGGTGGAGGTCCAGCTTCCTCACCTCTTTGCCCCAAGGTTCTCCATGATCTCCATCCATCCTTGGGTTCAGGACCTAAAGAATACAAGATGTCACCGTCAGCAAGATAATGGAGAATGTAGAACAACAGACCAGCCATCCAACAAACCAATCTATTAAAAAGCGCCTGTTATCCTACTCTGATGAAAGCTATGAGGAGAGGGGAAATGGAGATATGAGTAAGACAAGGGCCCTTTCCGTTAAGAAACCTACAGTCTAATTGAGAAGGCAAAACTAAATTTAAAAAGAAATCAAACAGCAAGCCGGTCATTAGCTGCCAAATATTGCAAGAGCTGAGGTCGGTGGATCAGCACTTCTCTGTGCCTCAGTTTTTTCACCTGTGAAATGGGGCTTATAAAACTTACCTTGCAGGCCCTGGCTGGGTAGCTCAGTTGGTTAGAGCATTGTACTGAGATGCCCAGGTTGCAGGTTTAATCTCTGGTCAGGGCACATACAAGGAGCAACCAATGAATGTATCAATAAGTGGAATAACAAATTGATGTTTCTCTCTCTCTCCCTCTTTCTCTCTAAAAATCAATCAGTAAAAAAAAATTCTTAATTTTACATTGTGGAGGTATATGAAAATTAAAGTAAGATGATGGGAAGAAAGTATGCCATTATTGTTGCTATTATTCAGGAAACCTATGTTCATTATTTAAAAATTTAGAAAGAACATTTGAGGAAGAGAAAAAAATTCACCCTAAAACCACTGTCAAAGATAAGTACTGTTAATCTTACAATGTACATTGTTAAGCATGTTGAGCATGTCTGCAGAAGCAGGGGCATTCTGGGAGTGGCACAAAAATCACAATATTGACTAGAATTGCAGAGGATCTAGAAAGTTATACATCATACTTAATTCTGAAAGAAACAGCATTTCAGCAAAGATGTGACTTACTAAAAGTGATTTATTTCCTGCAGCTCTCTGCCTATATGTTCACCTTAGCAGAGGCGTCTTCCCTGACCACCCTATATTAAATAACACCTCCATCCCCTTTTCCTCTTTTCATTTTCTTCATAGCACTTATCACCAACTCATACATTATATATTTGTTTGTTTGTAGTTTGTCCCTCTCAAGAGAAGGTAGCTTCTTAAGGGCAGAGACAGCATCTATTTTTGTCCATTGCTCTTATCCAACACTGAGTGTCCGGAAAAGAGTAGGTAGTCAATTAAGAGGGGGTGGAGGGAGGGAGGAAAAAATGGAGGGAGGGAGGGTGGGAGGAAGGAAGATATAAAATGGAGCCAACAAAGTTAGGAGGGCTACTGCAGTAACTCTGGAAGGTAAGGCAGGCCTTAGTCTAGGATGGTGGGAGGGAAATGGAGAAGGTGGAATGAATACAAGGACGTTTAAGGGAGAAAATGTACTTGTGTTGGTTCCTAATGATATAGAAGATGATAATAATAACAACTACCATTTATTTAGCATCACTCATTGAGCCATTCACCTTTTTATTTTTTATGTATATTTTATTAATTATGTTGTTACTGTTGTCCCAATTTCTTTTCCCTTTGCTCCCCTATTCCCAGTACCCCCCTTTCCTCCAGCAATCCCACCCCCCTTAGTTCAGTCCATGGGCCGTGCACATAAGTTCTTTGGCTTCACCCTTTCACATATTATTCTTAAGTTCCCCTTGTCTATTTTGTACCAACCAATTATGCTTCTTAATCCCTACACCATTTCCCCATTTCTCCCCCTTCCCCTTCCTAGCTGATAACCCTCCAAATGATCCCCATACTTATTATTCTGTTCCTATTCTTGTTGTTTGTTTAGTTGGATTTTGTTTTTATTTTTTAGATTTAGTTGTTGATAGTTGTGAGTTTGTTGTCATTTTAACGTTCATAGTGTTGGTCTTCTTTTTCTTAAATAAGTCCCTTTAACATTTCATATAATAATGGCTTGGTGATGATGCACTCCTTTAACTTGACCTTGTCTGGGAAGCACTTTCTCTGCCCTTCCACTCTAAATGATAACTTTGCTGGATAGAGTAATCTTGGTTGTAGGTCCTTGCTTTTCATCACTTTGAATACTTCTTCCCAGTCCCTTTTGGCTGCAAAGTTTATCTTGAGAAATCAGCTGATAGTCTTAAAGGCACCCCTTTGTAGGTAACTCTCTGCTTTTCTCTTGCTGCTTTTAAGATTCTCTCTTTATCCTGAACCTTTGGCATTTTAATTATGATGTGTCTCGGTGTGGTCTTCTTTGGATCTAGCTTGTTTGGGACTCTCCATGCTTCATGGACTTGTATGTCTATCTCCTTTGCAAAATTTGGGGAGTTTTTCTTCATTATTTTTTCACATAAGCTTTCGATTTCTTGCTCTTCCTCTTCTGCTTTTGGCACCCCTATGCTTTGGATGTTGGCATGTTTAAAGTTGTCCCAGAGGTTCCTAAGCCTCTCCTCATTTTTTTCAATTCTTGTTTCCTCACTCTGTACTGGTTGACTGTTGTTTTTTTTCTTCCTTATGTTCCAAATCATTGATTTGAACCCCGGTTTCCTTCCCTTCACCATTGGTTTTGTGTGAATTTTCCTTTGTTTCACTTAGCATATTCTTCACTTCTCCTCTTATGCGCTTGCCATACGTAAGCATAGCTGTCAAGTCTGTGAGCATCTTTGTCACCAGTGTTTTGAACTCTGCGTCTGTTAGGTTGGCTATCTCCTCGTCACTTAATTCTCCCACTGAACCTTGATCTGTTCCCCCTTTTGGGCCATATTTTTCTGTGTCCTCATCTTGACAGGCTCCTGTGTTTGTTTGCCTCTGTGTCTTCAGTAGAGCTGTCGCACCTGTCCAGATGAGTATTTCTTCTTTATATCTTTGTTTGTTGGACCTCCATCCAACTTGATTTTCTGGAACTTCTGGTTTACTCTAGTTTTGAGGTAGCTGTATTCCTTCTTAGTTATGGAGGGAGTTGCAGCATGTCTGTCTGGCCAGAAGTCTGAGCTATTCACCTTTAAATATTATCATTAAATTATTATAACAGTCTTATAGTGAAAGTTAAGACATCTTTATTTTACCATTGAAGAACATGAAGCTTAGGGAGTTCAAGTAACTTCCCCAAGGTTGCACAACTAGTTAAAGGCAGAATTCAAACCCAGCTCTGGCCCCTAAGTGAGATAAGGGATGAGTCAAAGTTGACTCCAAGAGTCTGAACCTAGATCATTGGCAGGATAATCATGTCACTCTCAGAGCCAAAGGAAGTGAAGAAAAAGACTAGTCAAGGATGGCTTGGGGAATAATTATAATAATTAATATTGGCCCTGGCCAGGTAGCTCAGTTGGTTAGAGCACTAACCCGATACACCAAGGTTGTGAGTTCAATCCCCCCACTCAGGGCACATATAAAAGGCAACCAATGAATGCATGAGTGGGTGAAACAACAAGTTGATGTTTCTCTCCCTCTAAAACTCAACTAAAAATAAATAAAACTCCTGGCTGCTATGGCTCAGTGGATTGAGCGTCGGCCTGCGAGCCAAGTGTCACTGGTTTGATTCCCAGTCAGTGCACATGACTAGGTTGCACGTCAGGTCCCCAGTTGGGGGCGTGAGTGGGAGGCAACCACACAGTGATGTTTCTCTCCCTCTCTCTCTCCTTTCCCCTCTCTCTAAAAATAAATAAATAAACAAACAAGTAAATAAAATTTCTATCAGCTTAAAATAATATTTAATATTTATTGAGCTCTGATTGTGAAAACACAGTTTTACTCTTGTTATGTACTAATAATTTATTTTTCATAAAACTATGTGAGATGAGTAATATCATTATCCCTATTTTGCAGATGAGAAAACTGAGGCACTGAGAAGCTGGTTCCCACAGTTAATAAAAGACAGAGCGAAGATTTGGCTTCAGTGCTCTTAACCATCATGTTCTACTGCTTCTCAGTTTGACTACTTTGGATTTGGGTCATGTTGAATTTGGATATTCAAGTGAGAATATCTAGTACGTAATATCTGTAGTTCAGATCTGGGACCTAAGAGCCTCTGGACCTGCTCAGGAAACCAGAAAGTTGGACATTGGTCCTTCTGAGGCCCATTTCTGTGTGGCCTATAAGCCCACCCACAGCCAGAAACTATCTATGTCTGGATGGTCCCCAACTTTATGCTCTGTTTCTTCCCTCTCCATACCCTTCCCTCCAGTTCCCCTCACCATTTTCCAAACACTTGCCAAGTCCTCAGTATTTCAGGGCCTGATTCACACTCTCTTCTTCACTTCTCTTACCGTACTTCCACCTCCATTTGCCAACATCCTTCCCCTCCTTACATTTCCTCCAT
Organism: Furipterus horrens; assembly: GCF_987537825.1. Lineage (NCBI taxonomy): Eukaryota > Metazoa > Chordata > Mammalia > Chiroptera > Furipteridae > Furipterus > Furipterus horrens. Next base: position 163,575,700 of record NW_028327175.1, on the reverse strand, counting down.
GAAGTCTTTTCTGATTATTCCAACTTACCTGATGGTTCTCCCTTTATAGTTCCCATAGTACTTTGCTTTTATCTTCCATGAATTTATTGAGTATTGTGGGGGAGAAAGAAGCTTTCCCCTACCCTCAAGATTCTTTCTACTGATCTAATAATTAAATTTTTAAAAATTCATAAAAGAAAATGACCAAATTTAATTACATGTATACATTTGGAAACCCCACACACCTGAGTCAGAGACCCCAGCCACATACAGAGACAGAAAGTTAAAATGAGGTACATAAGGCATTCTGAGCTAAGGTTGAGTGAGGTAAGGTGACTTGGAGCTTCATAGGGTCATTGCAGGAGACAGATGTTCAGATGTTCAGTGTTCAGAAATTTGTCTATCTTATAAGTATGTCAAAAAAAGGTTATCTCTGGTAATCTCTCATTATGGGCGAAGCCCATAATAAGGAGTAGGGGCAAAAGTTTCTCTTGAGCCTCAGTTGCCTTTAGCTCAAAACAGTCCACATACCACAGAGGCACATCTGGGGGTAATCCATTCTGAGACCCTATAGTACCTACTACACCCCAAGAACTTTAGGCACTGAGGATACCAGCATGACCATAAACAGACACAGATCCTATCCTCATGGGCAGTGTTTTGAAGAAGATGTGGCTGGCACTCTAAGGGCTGTCATTATAAGGATTTGACCTGGTCAAGATGCTAGGGAGCAGTACTGTAACAAAGTGACACCTGAGCAGAGAACTGGAGGACAGGCAATAGGGAGGGAAGTATGATTCAGGCAGCCATTTGTACAAAGATCCAGAGGTGGTCTATGCTACTAATCTTTTGTCTTGTATCATTGTTTTGTTTTCAGGCTTATCTTCTTGCCCCCAGTGAGTAAAGCTCCTTTAAAACAGGACCTATTTCTGGCTCATCTTTCGTTCCCCTATGGGAGTTAGGACTGAAGCTTAACCAGAGCAGGGAGATAGTTGTCTGAAGGGACTGAGGGGACATTAGCTGTTTCTGCAGAATCCCTCAGCATACCACCCCCACAACCCCTGCAGCTCTGAGAAGTCATCCTGTGCCCGTCTCCATTATCCTCCTCTGTGGTAGCCAAGGAATAGCATCATTTCCAGCTCCAAGCCCAGATTTATGTCTGCCCTTGGTAAAGGTATCTTCTGGCATTGAGCTGGGGTTTCAGGTCTCATGCCTTTGTGAGCATGGAGGCAGCGTGCCCTTGTGGACTCCTTGTAACCTATCAAGTTTGGAAGGAGCACTAGGGTGGCTGTGCCAGCAGAGTGGGGTGTACAAGGGCCTCTAGGTCCTATTCTACTGCTTCCCACCTTGCCCACCCTGCTCTTGCCACACCAGCCTTCTTTCCACTCCTCAAATATGCTGTGACTATTTTCATTTCAGGCCTTTGTTGCTGTTCCTTCCACCAGAAATCTGCTTTTCAAATGGCCACCTCCTTATCATCATTTAGATTTCCCTTAAAAGTCACTTTCTGAGAGCAGCCCTGTTTGAGAACTTCAGTTTAAGAAATTCTCTATTCCCATTTCCCTCCCTTGCTCTCTATCCTATTGCTTTCCTTTATTTTCTCTGTGGAACTTATTCCAGTCTAAAACGACCTCTTTCTAGGTCCATTGCCTGCCTATTAGAATGTAAGTTCTGAGGGCAGGAGTTTTGTCAGACTGTTCTCTTCTTTTTCCCAAGTGACTGGAACAAAGGAGGTGCTCAATAAAATGAATTGAAATGAATGAGTAAATGAATATCACCTCTGAGTGAGTGCTTGGATTCAGAACTGGGACTAGATTGGGAAAAATCCACTTTGGGTTTAACATTCAATCTAGAATTTGGTGGTAAGAGCACATCTGCTTTGAAGCCTCAGGCCCTTTACTACCCCTTCCCCTCAAACCCTTTATATCTATTTACTGTCGGTCAATCATCCCAGCTCTACCAAGTATGAGCTATTTGCCCTTCGGCAATCCATTTCACCTTTCTAAACTTCAGTTTCCTCTTCTGTAAAATGGGGCTGAGGCTCCTACACTCACAGGGTGGGGGTGAGGGTTAAATGGAATGTGAAGTGCTTAGTGTCCTTGTTTGGCATGTGGCAAGTTCTCCCTAAACTTTAGCTACAATCATGGTTTTAATTCTCTTCACCACACCTCTCTGTCAGATTCTTGCTTTCCCTTTGCTCCCTAGCAGCACCCTGTATGCCTCACGTCCGCCCACCAGGGGGCCCCACACACTGCTCTTCCTGCTCTGGTCTTTCCTGCTCCTGAGGGCAGCCAGCCTCTGGCCTCAGTACTTCCCCCCTTTCCTTGAATGAGGGCTTTGTCACCTCTCCACCAGTGCTCCTTCTTCGTCCCAAATATCTTGGCCTCTTGCCCCCAATTTTTCATTCATGTCACAAATATTTACTGAGCACCTACTACATGCCAGGTTTCATGGTAAGTATTAAGGATACACAAAGAAAGTTCAGGAATCCTCTGTTTTCAAGGAGTACACAGTCTACAGGGGCAGAGGGAGTCCTGACCTGCACTTGCAGGTGAGAAGGCGGGAATTCAACTACCCTTGGAACCATCCCTCGAGCTGGAAATTGGAAGGGAGTGCCTCACCTTATGTATTCCTACAAATCACCTGAAATTCTGAAAATGTAAGTTCCATGTGGGACTAATCTTTTCAAACAAACAAATCAATTCAATCACCTCAATTCTTTGTACCAGATGCTTCCATCCTCACCCCGAATAGCCTCAGCTTCACTCCCCAAATTCTCGTCCCCTATGCCCAATCCTTAAGGCTCAGCCCCTCACCTTAATATCTCAGCTTCTGTTTTAAGAAATAGCAGAGTCATTGATTTAAGCTGAGGTTCTTAATCCTTATTTTCTTCAGCTCTTAGACACAGGAGGGATGGGACAACACTCCCACTAAGGACAAGGGCGGGGTTGGGAGTAGACCTCCCTGGGGGTTGGGCATATCAACTTTCCTGGGCATGGTTGTGATTTGACATATATCTTCCAGGGGAGAGATGGGCATCCCTCACCCCTTCCTAATTTTGGGAATTGCTTATTTAAATGTTTTCATTTGTCTTTCCCTCTCTTTTCTACCCCCATTATAACATTATCTCACTAGTTTCAAATGTCTCACCATAAATAATTTTCTCAGAGTCCTTGGAGAGAGGCCATGACCTCATCACCCTTAATTCTCCAAAATTAGTCATAGAATCTTGGAGTTGGAGGGGACCTCAGAAGCCACTGGTCCAATGATTTTCAAACTTCTCTCAGGGCCTTTTTTTTTTTTTTAAGAAAGAAACTCTTTCAACAAAATCTTATGTGGAATCCCTATATATATAATATATATGTTGAGCAGCTGCTGAGGCATGAACATGTAACTTGTAGGGTTCTGTGGACTATGGATTGAAAACCCTTCATGGTCACAAGACTGAATTCTTTTCAAATTTATTTTACAACACCCCCTAACAAGCAGATAACTATTCTGTTTCCAAGAGGATCAGTCCCCTTGCATTTAAATACCTCACTTTCAGTTGTCCATTTTCCTCAGACTTGAATAATAAGTACCTTTATTATACTATAAAATTGCATTCCAAAATTAGGGAGGGAAGCTTCTCTCATTCAGTGGGCAGTCCCATGGTGTAATTTTCAGAACATTGAAAGAAAAATATCAGCAGAATGACCAAGGGTCCCACCCAGTGGGGCCCTCTGGTAATTATCAGGGCATCTATTTCCTGTATAATTCCCTGTTACCCGCTCTGTGGGTACAGCCTGAGTGCTGGCACTGCCCAGGGGACTGGCTGCAACCAGAACAGAAGCAGCTCCCGGACCCCAAGAGGTTGCCATAGATACTGATGCACAGAGAGCTAGAGAACTCATTATTTAAATGCATCTTCCCTCTAATTGCTGTGGGGTAGCTGAAGGTTGCGTGGGTGCTACAGCAACGGGGATCAAAATGGGTGTGTGTTTGTGTATGCACACAAAGGTGTCTATAGACCCCAAATTGCCTCTGTGGCCACAGAAGAGTCTGAGCTGTTGAGAGAGGTAGTGAGGGAGAGAGTGAGGGAGAGGTGTGGAAGACATAGAAAGGAATAAGGAGAGAATTATTTGAGTTTCCTTCTAATTGTGTAAATTCTAATTTTCCACTTTACTTAGATGTTTCACAAAGAGGCAGTGCCAAGCACATACATAGTAGGCAGTTGATAAATTTTGTTGAAAGGAGGCTGGCTCCACTTACTCAGTACTGTGAGGCATCCCTGAAGCTTCACCCCAATATTTTCTTATGTCATTTTAAAAAAGATTTTACTTACTTTTAGAAAGAGGGGAAAGAGAGGGAAATAGTGTGTGGCTGCCTCTCCTGTGCCCCCAACTGGGGACCTGGCCCACAACCCAGATATGTGCCCTGACTGGGAATCGAACTGGCAACTCTTTGGTTTGCAGGCCATTACTCAATCCACTGAGCCACACCAGCCAGGGCCTGATGTTTTTCTCATCACTCTTCTTTTTACCCAGAAACTCAATGCAAAGAAAGTACTTTATATAGTTACTCTAAAATACCTAGCATAAAGACCTCACCCTCAGCTGGGAAGATATCCCCTCTCACAGTGGGTACACGAGAAAGGTCAGGGATGTAGTAACGTTTTACATTTTCCCCTGGGACTCCATGGCAGCCTGAGGCTGTGGTTGTGCTTGTTCTGACCTCCCTGTCTTCTCACTTCACCTTATGATAACAAATATAAAGTTTCAGCATCTGGAGGTCAGGAACCAAGTCGCCTTGAGGGCTTGGGAAGGGCACATTGATGATGAACTTCTGTGCAGCCCCTATTTCTGGAAGGCAGGTTACTCTGCCTTGACGGTGAATGACAGAAACTCAAGACTTACTCTCATTCCCAAGTATACAGTCTCACTGCCCCATGCTGGGGACTGGGAATGAGGGTCTCACCCCAGTGCTTCAAGATAGGAAGTGGCCTTACTCCTCAGCACCTTACTTCCTGTTGCTCTGGGGAGAGGTGGGGCATGGTGTTCTGTCACCTCAAGCCTTTCCTTCTTGGTCCTCTCAGGCAATCTGTTAATGCTTTCCTCTCCTATACGCTTAATCTCCCCCACTGGGCAGTCTGGCTCTCAGACTAGCTCCTAGGGCTGTTGGGTAGGAATAGGAGGGGAGCCGGCCCTAGGAGCTTTGCTCCACCTATCCCCTCCGAGAGGAGGCCTGGGAGGCTGGGAGGCCTCAGCCTCTCAGCTGCCTTCTCCAGGCCAGCCTGCTGATGATGAAGGCCTGATGCCCAGTGGGGGTCCCGCTGTAATCAAGACTGAGCTGCAGCATTTGGCTGAGCTGCACCCTGCCCATTTGAGGCTGGTACCTTACTTAGGATATAGAGGTCTGGGCACATCAGAGAAGGAAAACTCTGACTCCAAAAAACCTCCGCTGCCTTGCGGCATACCTCTTCAGGGGAAAGGCTAAGGGAGTAAACCCCGACAGAAAATCCGGAGCCGGAGTCCCTAAGGCGGTTTGACGTTGTAGTCAACACCGGCAACTCCTGCGGCGCACCTGAACCCAAGCTGTATCGACTCCGTCTTTCCCTTGGACCCTTCAGCTGCGAAGAGAGGGGGAGTCTGCTGCATGGGCAACAGCAGACCCTCCATATTACCCTGCCCAGGCTCTGTAGCTTCAGTGTCATCGCAAGATGTCGATTCAACACGGGAGGAGACAGATACCATGTCACTCCCGAGTCGGACTGCACAGCCATTCTCGGAGGTGCAGATAGACTCTTAAGAAGCTACACCATCGTCTCTCGAGACGGACGGCTGCCGACGAGAGGTCTGGGCAGGTCAGGAATTTGCCCAGCCTGTTTCTCCTCTACTGGGACAGTTATGTGCCTGGGTCCTACCACATTGTGGCAGTGGGGACAGAGGAAGGGATGGTAACCACCTCTGCCAGGGCCCAAAGGGGTTCATTTCACAAACATTTACTTAAGGTCTGGGGCTGAGAATAGACACAATGGTGAGCAAAGAAAGCAGAGAACCTGCCCTATTGGAGCCCACAATTTAGTGGGAAGGCAAATATTAAACAAATAATTACAGCTAACACTATTCTAATTAGGTGCCAGCTACTATTCTAAATGCTTTATGTGACTTAGCCCATTTAATACTCACAACCCTGTGAGGTAAATACTACTATTCTTCCCAGTTTTCAGATGATGTAACTAAAATTTGAAAAGATTAAGTGACTTGCTCAACATCACAAGCTGGTCAGTGAGTTGCCCAGAAATCAAAGCCAGGCAGTCTGACCTGAGTTCACTCTTTAGACAACCTTGCTCTACTGCCTGTCATACCCGTAAACATGTCATTACAAAATGTGATGGGTGCCATAAAATGAAAATACAAGGTGTCCTGCAAGAAAATGGGGTGTTTTCTCCTCCTTCCACTTGCTTTTCTAGTCCACACAGCACATAGCCTTTTCTAAACGTTTCCACTTCATCCCTTTCATTACTGGCTTGAGAGAGAACGTCTCTCATCTTTCAGGTTGGCGTGCAAGAAGGCAGAGTTCCACCTGCATTCTTGGCCCTAACCTGGTCTCCCTGAACAAACTGTGCCTGAAGGGTTTTATCTAATAATGGCCCTGATGCTTACACAAGTCTAGACTGTCAGCTTCCCGAGGGAAGGCTGCTGAGAACTGGCTCTGAACAGGCTGGGGTGCCTCCCCAGTGTGCAGTCTGACACGGACTTCTTGACCTTGGCCCTCTTCCACATCGTTGTGAATTGGGCTGGGGGCTTAGGACGCGTTTGTGGGGTCCCGCTATAGAACTCGGTAGTCCAGATCCCTACACAGTCCCAATACATACACACACACACACACACACACACACACACACACACTCGCATGCACATTCTGAGCCTTTGCAGGACCCGGGACGAGACCACGGGTCGCAAACCCCTTAGTTCCCTTCGGGTGGCAGGGTGCTGGGACCCCCTCCTCTCCGCTCCCCTGCGCGCCCCGCCCAACGCGGGCGGCTCCCAAGGAGGGGGCGGGGCCGGCGGCGGGAGGCCCCTCCCCGGAGGCGGTCCGGGGGCCGGACGGGGGGCCGGCGGGGCTGGGGGCGGGGCGGGCGGGCGCGGGGGTGTCACTCCCTCCTTCGCTCTCCCCGGTAAAGTCTCGCGGTGCTGCCGGGCTCAGCCCCGTCTCCTCCTCTTGCTCCCTCGGCCGGGCGGCGGTGACTGTGCACCGACGTCGGCGCGGGCTGCCACCGCCGCGTCCGCCCGCCGCCAGCATGGCCACCACAGCCACCTGCACCCGCTTCACCGACGACTATCAGCTCTTCGAGGAGCTCGGCAAGTACGGCCTCCCGCCGCCCGCCGCCTGCCGCGGCCCCCAACCCTGCCCCCGCCGCTCGGGCGCTATGCGGCTCCTCGCCCCGCCCCCCGGCCCTGCACCGGCCGCTGCAGCGCCCCCTCGGCCCGCCCCACCCCCAGCCTTTCCCGCCCGCCGCCTCCAGGGCCTCCTTGCCCCCCAGCTCCTTGCCCCGCAGCCCCCTCCGCGCCCTGCAGCAGCTGCCCGGGCTGCTGCACCCCGCGCTGCCACGGGGACCGCAATCCCCGGACCGCTTCTGGGCGCCCTCCAGCCCCGCCCCTCCAGCACCCTTCAGACGCCCCTCATCCCGACCCCGCCAGTTCGCCGTTCCCTCCCCACCCTGCTCAGGAGCTCACTCAGCACCCTGTTCCGTGTCCCATGCGCCTGGCACTCAGGACCCTCTCGGCCCTGCAGCTCCAACCCCGCTGCGGTGCCGGGTTGTGGGGGGATATTTGGTGCCCGACCCCGCCCCCGGCTAGTGCTTCCAGGATCCCAGCCCTGCTGCTGGGCTGTGCTGCAGCACCCCCGTCCCCTCCCCCCATCCCTGCAGTGGTCCCGGGAGCCGCGCGCCGCAGCCGCAGCATCCCCCTCCCCTCCGCACTGAGCTGGCCGCTGCAGCAGCCCCGGCCCCCCCCACCCCCGGCGGCGCCGAGCCCGGCCACTGCAGCCCCCGCCCTGCCCGCCCCCCTACATGTTTCCAGAGCTGGAAAGTGCGAGCTCCCATTTGGGAGGGGGGGAGAGCAGAGGAAAATATCATTGGGAAGGGGAGCTGTTGATGTCTGAGACCCCCTACTGGATCCCCTCTTTCCGTGCTGTCAGCTGAGTCGGGATGCAGTGGGATGAAGTGGGCTGAAGAGGCTGTGAGAGATTTGAGCCTCATTTGCCTCACCTTTCCCCCCTTGGTTGAGGGAGATTTATCTCTCCGGATGATACCCTCTTTCAAATCTCGCCTTCCCCTACCTTCACCTGTTCCTGCTGAGAGAAGGGCAGGTCTCTGTTTCCTTCTCTGGTTCTCTTGGCCGGGACCACACGGCTGTCTGTGTGAAGCAGCAGGTGTGTTAAGAATCACCCACCAGCTCCTGATGTACAGCCCACTGACTAGATTTGGGTGTGTGAGTGGGGTCGTCCTCCACACACCTGTTCACTGTCGTGCAGTGGTCACATCCTTCTGCCCTGTGTTGGATAGTGATGGTCACTATGTTGGTGTGTGTGGTTTTGACTGAAGGTTGATAGGAGCATCCCTGTCCTCAGACCTGAAGCATGTCTGTGTTACTTTGCTGTGCTGTGCTTGGTGTCCCAGTTCTTTCCCCCTTCTCCCTCCAGGGGTGCTTTCTCTGTGGTCCGCAGGTGTGTGAAGAAAACCTCTACGCAGGAGTATGCAGCAAAAATCATCAATACCAAGAAGTTGTCTGCCCGGGGTGAGTGTTCCCCAGCTTGGCCTCTTCCTGGGGTGCCTCCAAGGGCTATGGCTTCTTCTAAAGATGCTCTAGGAGTCGAGGGTTGTGCACTTCAGCACTTGGAGAAGAGTTGGGATTTCAGGGTGGGTGGACTTTGAAGCCAAGGAAGGAGTTGCATGGGGAACTGGAAGTACTCATGTAGAAGAGTGAAGAAGGTGTAAGAGATATAGGTAGCCATAGGGAGGAACCGTCCCTGAAGGCTCAAGGAGCTTGGTTTTTAGGGAGTAGGAGGATATTGGGAATGGTGGTAGCATGGAATGGAAGGCTCTTAATTTGGGGCACTTGGAGTTTCTGTTTGGGGCAGTAGTAGCCACCCCAGGCCTGTCCTAGTCCCTGTGCCCCAGTGGTGACTTAGGCTGGAAATGCACTAAGTGAACAACAGTTCTGGCAAATCCAGCCTCCCCTTGCCCACCAGGCGGCGGAACAGACTCCCAAGGGAAGGGAATCTGTAAACATCAGAGAAGGTTGCTACTGGTGAGAGCTTCTGGGAACAAATCCTGCCAGATGAACTTGATTGCTTTTTTGATCAAATTACAAAGTTGGTGGTGCAGCAGCAGATGCAGTCTGTTCTGGGTGGAGGGTGATGCCTCATGGTCTGGAATTCTCAATGGCCTGGCCTGGGTGGGAGCAGCATTGCCTCAGGGTCTGAGGATTCTGTAGCGCCAGGCCTTGGAGCCTGACTTGTGAGATCCTCCTGAGTATCTGAGAGTACCTCAGGCCAGGAGGGTCAAGCCCTGTCTTTCACACCTCGAACCTACACTCCCTGAACCTTGTATTGGGTGCTTGCCAAACTCACCTAATCTGATAGGTATAGGCTCAGCAATGTGTAAAGTGCTCTGTGAACAGGTCGGGTGAGTACAGAGGTATGTGGATGGGTTGGTTCACTGAGGGCTGCGGGGTGCAGCAGAGGGACAAATTTTATGAGATTCAGGGAAGGGAATTAGGGCTGGGCAATAGGATGCCATAAATAACATTAGGAGCCAGAACGGAGGCCTGGGGAAGACGTAGGCTGCACTTAGTAATGAGCCGGGTGTCTCTGGGGTAAGAGATGGAATAGATGCCTCCAAGTATTGGAGAAACTATAAAATTCCACAGAGATGACAGTGGGCTTCTGTCATGTCGACAATTGTTCTGGGACCTATATAGCAGGGTGTCTGCCTCATGGCTAGGAGGGCCTCTCTGCATCCCCATAAGCAGAGTCTGTCTTGCTATTTCCCAGCCTCTGTCTCTCGCTGTTCCTCTACATTGGCCATAAAGTTGACTTATTTGTTTGTTTTCTTTCTCTCTGGGTACCTTGAATTGGAAGCAGTGGTTACCATAGAGATATGTGGGTAGTCAGATACTCTCCTCCCCTGGGGTTTGAGGTGGAGGTTGTAATGCGGTGGGTTGGGTTCTTTGGCAGACATCCTCCGGACAAGGATGCGGGGTGCAGGCAGAGATGGCAGTCTGGGAGTGCTTACCTTCCTGTGTCCACACAGTATAGCCCTGGTGCGTCAGAAATGGGGCTAATGTCTGGTGCCTCCAGTTAAGCGTGCAATGCTTTGCTTTTTCTCAGTCCACCAGTGTCCTCTCACCCAGGGGTGAGGAACAGAAAGATAACTGGGAGTCCAGCTCTGGGGTGTGGGTATAACTGGTGAGGGGACTTTGTAGAGCTGCCTGTCTTGGGCTGTTGTTTTCTACTCCCTCCCTACTCACCTGGATTTCTCTGACCCTTGTGATTATGTCTTTTTCCCATCTACACCTCCTCTCAGCCCTGTCCTGTCTTTCCCAAATGATAATCCTTCTTTCCCTACCCAAACCATGTGAGGTTTGATTTCTGTTTGATTTTCTTTTTCCTCAAGAAGAACATTTTTGTGTAAGATCATATGCTTCAGACAGCAACTCCCCCTCTCTTGAGATGGTTATGCCAAGACTGGGGCTTTGTTGTATGGTTTGTGTGCCAGGTTAGCTTTGGGACAGAGGCCTACTCCTGGCTGATAGGTGCAGAGGCCAACAGAGGGGTCAGGAATGTATAAGTGCCAGTACTGTTTGGAGGTGGGAGAGTGGGAAGGTATTGTCTTAGAGATGGAGGGAGCAAGCCAGGGGCTGTGCTATCAGTGTGAGTGAAGAGGATGTGAGCTCCTGGAGAGGGTTGGGCCAGGGGGCCCACTAGACTGGTGCCCATGGGGTTAGGGAGTGAAGGCCGTGGCTTCCTGCAGCCTCTCAGTTTACGCTGTATATTTTATAAAGGTGCAGCAGCTGGGGCTGGGTTTCACTCGTTGCTGTCTGTCTGTCTAGGGCCCTGCAGGTGTTGGATTTCTGTGTCTGGGAGTGTGGTGGGTCCACCAGGGTCATCCATAAGGGTCTGAAGGGGCTTGCTGTGTTTGCTGAGTCTCCCTGCCTGTTTTCTTTCTTGTTTGCGATTCTCTGTGCTGCGAAATGAAAGGAGAAAAAGAGGGTATTGAGCTGCTCCTCCTTGGGATTCACGGTGAGGTGGCCCAAGAGGCAAGGGGAGAGATCACCTGGTCTTCTGGGGCGTGGGATCTCGATGGAATCCTTCTTTTGCTCTGTCGTTTCTTGTCATGTGGCCTCAGGCCCATGTTGGTGGCTGGGTTGCAAGGTAGGGTGTTCATGTGGCTGTGCACTGAACACTGTCTTTGTCTATGGGCCTGTCTACATAAAGCCACTGAAAGTCACATAACATCACTCCATTTGCTTTGGAATAGCAATTGGTGTGGAACTGGGGCTCTTAAGGGAACCCGTGGTTCCAAGCTGAGCTGTCTGCTAGGCCGAAGGAGGCATTTAAAATAGGTTTGGATGCAGGAGCTAGTGGGCCAGGTGATGGCAATGATAAGTCGTTATTTTAAGATTTAAGAGCACCCCCTCCCAGGAGCCTGAGCCCTTATGTCTTTTTTTATTTTTAAATCTGCATATTCGCTTCTTATATTTATTCATATGCATATAGATTTTCACCTCATGAAGCATAACATTTTATATCTTGCTCTCTTGCTTACATCCCAAACATTTCCCTATATTGCTATGGTTGAAGGGCAAGTGGTCCTTTCTTATATGTAGTTTAGGATTTATTCTTGGAACAATTAGCATCATAAGAAACCTCTGTATTTGGACCATTTATCTTCATTCCAATTGCTTTTACTCTGATGGATATTTGGCCTTCCTAAGCGATGCTACCAGAAACAATATTATGAAATCTGTTACAGCACTTGCTATATTTATTTATTTACTCTGTACACCCTATGTGAAGAAATTTCTATTGAAGCTGAGTGTAAGCAAAGGCTTTCCTCTTCCTGAGGACCTGGGAGGTAAGGGTAGGGACTATATCTGTTCCTTTACTTAGTTTGGGCAGGACCTTGCAAAGTGCTCGATAACACACAGAGCACCTACACATTGAATGAATAGGTTAAGGGGACCCATCACGGTTGCTTTGTGGCTTTGGTTCTCAGGAACCTCGGAGCCAAGTTGCTGGAACCTTTATACCCTGGTACTGGCTTGGGTTCCCCCTTTCTGTTCCATGGAGCCAGCCTGTAGGCCTAACACCGCTGTTAGAGAGGACAGGTGAGATTAAAGACTTGTGCTTGGGGCGTAATGCAGGTGGGAGATGTTGGAAGACAATGTGGCTTGATTCCCTGTCAAAATGGCCTTTTAGGGCAATTTTGGAACTTCTCTAAGCAGTGATTTTCAATTTTAGTGTGCATAAGGATCACCTCAAGCACTGGTTAAAAATGAAGATTCCTGGGCTCTACCCACAGAGATTCTGCTTCTGGGGGTTCCAGAGTGCATGCAGGTGGTCTCTGAGCCACACTTTAAGAAATGCCATCTGAACTCAGCAGCAGCAGTGCAACCTGCTCTTGCCATGCTTCCTGAGATTTATCAGACACACCTTAATCCAGCCTTATTCAGGTGGCATCTGCCAGGGTGTGGCCACGTGTGTACATGGGCTGTTCTGTGATTTGGGGCCTCCTTCTGAGCTCCCAGGTTGGGGTGTCAGTCTGTGGTCAAGGCTATGGCAAGCTGAGTGGCTGGGTTGTGGTATGTTGGCCACCAGAAGGGCAAAGGCTGTCTCTTTCTGGGTCCAGCTGGCCCTGGGGACTGAAATAGGATCCCCTGGGTGGTGCCAGCTGAGAGTCCCCACCCCCTTAGTGTTGGCCTGAGTAGCCCCCATGACATTTGTGTCCCCTGTGGTATCTCCAAGTGAGACTTTACCGTTAAGGATCTGGGTGAAGTGAGAGGAGGGTAAAGCAGCCATGAGGAAGGGGGAGAAGGAAGAGAAATCTATACAGCACTGGAACCTGGGACTCTGGCACTTGAGGAATCATTAAAGGAGGTTGTATGCAAAACCATGTTTTTCTCTTAAGGATAAAACAGGCCATTTTTTTGTTGACAGAGAAATGGACATCTTGTATTTAAGTGCCTGAGCTCCTTGACCTTCCTCCCAAGTGGATGGGGAAGCAGCCTGGAGGTCCTTGCCTGTGCCAAGGCATATATGCTGGGCCAGTTTCATACAGTCATGCTGTGAGCTTTGCGACTTAGCTCGTAGAACACTGGCCTGTCACCCTGTCCTCTCATCCACCTTCCCAAAGGGTGACTTCGGGCGCTGCCATTGTGGGGTCCCATCCCATAGGAGAGGTCCCTGCTTTCTTCCAACTGCTTGCTCTGGTCCTTTGTCAGAAGCTGTGCTCTAAGCTTCAAGGCTGTGCTGAAACCCTAGAGGTGAGTGGCTGACCCCATTCTCTCCCAAGGCTGGAGAGAGGGACGGAGAGGAGTGGGTGTGACCGGTTCCTGCCCCTTCTCCTTGCTTGCTGCTCTCTGGACAGCCTTGGCAGGCAACAGGGGCCTGATCGCATGGGTGCCAAAAGGGTGGTGACAGGAAGAGATGGGCACTTCGCACCTCCTGAGTGCCTCTCAGTGGAGGCCCTTTGTCATCTTCCCAGGGCCAGACAGCTCTGCTCTGGGGCCAGTGGAGAAATCAAGGCACAAAAGTTTTGTTTGTTTTGAGCCATGGATAGGCCAATGATTTTGCCAGTGTTCAGACCCCAGCATCCTCAAGCAATATGGTCTACTTACCCGTTGGTGCCTCCCCTTAAAACACAGATTCTGGGTGTTTTGTTCCTGTGATGAATATTGATATATCACTTTCACACCTCTCCATCAAGGCCCAGTCTAAGACCCGTGGGGCAAATTTCTCCTTTCTGCTGGATGAGGCCTTGCTTTTACCTGTACTCACCTCTCTAGGTACAGACCTCTCTATGGTGGGGAGATTTCCAGCCACTTCCCCTAGTACCATCTCTACTTCCTGTGCCCCAGCAGCTTCCCATCTGCTCCCCTCTTTTCTCCTCCCTTTCTCCCTGCCATCCCCCCCCCCCCCCTTGCTGCTGCCCTGGGAGGAGCTATTTTTAGGGGCTGCTTCCTGGGATGTTTTACTTGGGGCTGGTTACCATGAAGGAAATGTCACCAAAACAGTGGGCAAAGACTGCAGGCACCCAGAGCCTTGCTGGGGGCATGGAGAACTCAGCGGCCAGCCCTGTTCTGACCCTTCAGAGTGTCCAGAGACAGAACCTTGCCTTCTTGGGGCTTGCTAGTGACCCCATGGGGATTTTCTCCTTCCAAGCTGGTTTGGGAGACTTTTGCTATGGGGCACTTCTTGGCACTTCTTTCCTTTGCCTCCTTCGTTAAAGCTTCTCTTGACTTAAGCTCCAAAGACTGAAGTGGGCCTCAAGTCTTTGTGTTGCTTGCTTAAACCTGCTCGAATTTGGACTGAAGAGAAGGGGAGAATGCCAATTTAAAGGACAGAGCCTTGGTATTCACGTGCCCATGTCAGGCCCTGTCCTGCTCTATTCACAGCCCTCAGCCAGTTCCCGGGTGTGTGGGTGTGAAGGAAATAGAAGCCATGCCCCTTCTTACATGGTGGACAGACTTTGCTTTTAATGGGAGACTCTGCACCTTTATAGTGAGATTCAAAGAGGAAGAGTTGTGGCATAGCAGTGTCAGGGTGAGGTCAATGGGATCGTGGTTTGAGATTCCCAGTGGTCAGTGCCCAAGGACAGGGGCTGTTTATAAGTAGCTGGAGAACATGGATTACGGCACCAAATCCCTACAGTGCCTCGGAATGATGCTTCAGGGGCCAGTTGGGGCCTCTGCTGCTTAGGAAGGATGGGAGACACTTGGGAGGGCAGCAAGAGGAGGCACCCCACATTGAGCATCTGAAATGAATGGAGCTGTAGATTGCTTCTCACAGTGTTAGGGCCACAGGCACAGACCTTTGAAACACCCTTTGAAAAGTCAAGGGTGTCACCAAGATTGGATTGAGGAGGGTCCTCATAGCCAGAGTTAGGGCTCTGCATCCTTTCCCACTTAGAGAAGATTGTATGTTAGGTGGCAGCAGAATCTTATTTGAAGCTAGTGCTGGCATTCGTGGTTTTAGAGAAATGTCACTAAATCAGCGGGCACATCCCTCTGAGGCTGTGGAAAATTAGGGACCAGTCCTCCCTGGCCCCTGGCCCCTGGCCCCTGTGGGGTTAGGAAAATGAGTTTGGAGTAGGCTTCTCTCCTGGGGTCCTTGAGGGAGAGAACCCTAGGGCTCTGCACTCCCGTTGGCTGTGTGCTGTTTCCTCATTGTCTGCTTTCTCTTTTCTCCCTCCCTCTGGTCACTCCTTGCTGCCCTTCCTGTGAAGGGTACCTGTCCTTTGTGGAGCCCTGGACCAAGTAGAAGCATTTGGGCGGAGGCAGGAGAGGCAAGGCCTCTAAGGACCCTTTTGTTTCAGGGCCTGGCTCTGCCCTGGGTGGGCTGCTGGGGAGGGCCCGAAGCTGGTGCCTGGTAACAGCTGCTTCTGCTTTCTGCTCCTGTTGCCATCTCTGCTCTCGAGGGGGAAAATCTTGCAGAGGCCTGTGGTTGGACCTGGGCTGAAGGCCGGCAGGGGTGGGTCTCTCCATGGCAGTAGCACAGAGGCAGGCAGGAAGCGGCCCTGTGCAAAAGCGGGAAGTGGCTGTTGTCAAACAGGAAGGGGGGGGCTGGGCTGGGGGGGCGGGGACAAGCCTGGTGGAAAGGTGGGTGGGAAGAAGGTCAGCCTTGGCAGGTCTAAACTGTTCCCTAGGAACAGTGAGCTCAGTGGGCACTGGAAGGAGGTATATATCAAGGAAGAAGGCCACTTTTGTGACAAGAGCAGCTGGTGTCTTATCACCTCGGATTGTGGAGCAGGGCCTGGACCTACCACTGTGGACCAAGACAGTTCAGTGGCCTCGTTGCTTTTGGGGTTGGGGATGCCATGTTTAGTTAGGGCCATCCTTGCAGATGGGAAAGATGCTCTATCAACCATACTTGTTCCTGAGTCCTGCTGCTGCTGGGGTGGAGCCCTGCTTTTTCGCAGACATGGACCCGGCTTGGAGGGGACACAGGACAGAACATATGTGGAAAAGCGACAGGAGACAACAGCTGGGGAGGCTGGAGTGCTGGCCGATTGTGTGTGATGGAAGGAGGCATGGATGAGTGTGGTCGGCAGAAGCCGCATGGCTCATCGAGCAGAGCTGGAAGGCAGGGCGCAACAGCCAGCGAGGCTGAGACCGAGGAAGAGGAGGGGTCCTGCAGGCAGTGGCACTTCCTGGGCTTTACTCTCTGAAGAGCCCCTGTTTCTGACCTTACCTGCAGGCTGTAGACAGGAGGAGCAGAGGAACATCCCCACCCCCAGGAAGGCTGATGGAGCCCGGTCAGAGGGCTGTTGGTGTGTTGTGTACCCTGTGGCTGCCCAGGCTAAGGGAGAGTCAGTCCAATTCTCAGTGGCTCTGGAAATAGCCACGGCCACAAAGCCTGGTCTGGGAGGCCTTGTCCCTCTTATCCCTGGGCCCTTGGAAAGGAGGCTCTCCCTGTGTGCCAGGCACTGTACTGAGCACTTACCCAGTTACCTCAGTTAATTCATAGGTATTGCTGCCTCCATTTTAGAAGTGAGGACACTTTCCCAAAATAATGTGCCTGGCTTACTGTCTCACCTCCTCTGGGTCCTAATCAAACATCACCTCCTTGCTGAGGTTTTCCCCGATCACCTTCCCTGCTTTATTTTTCTGCATAGCACTTGCCACCACATCTACCATGCCATCTCATTCTTACTGTCTGTCTCTCCCCCCAGCTCAGCCTGACTAGAATATCAGCTCCATGAGGGCAGGGATTTTTGTCTGTTCTGTTTGCTGCTGTCTCCCAACTCTAGAACAGTGCCTGTCACCAGCAGGCCTCAGTAAATATTTCTCGAATGAATGAATGAGGCTCAGATAGGTTTAATAATTCACCCAACATGGCAGCATTGGGACTCAGTCCAGTGCTGTTCGACTCCAAAGCTGATGTGTTCATGGTGGGACTCTATGACGAAGGTTCAGAGCAAGGACTAAGGCACGGCCTAGGGTTTAGAGAAGAAACAAGCTTCGCCCAGAACGTGGAGCTTGTCTCCTTGGAGTTAGGGTCATACTAAGTGACTAACATAGACCCTCTGGACTTTGGGCAACTCCTTCGAGGAGCTGGGAGCATGAATCTGTGTCTCCTCTTCCCATTCTGAGTCACTGATAAAGCCAGAGCAGCCTTATTTTTAGTGCTGTTGCTGCTGTGGAACTGTAACCATTACCCAGTAAGAGACATAAGGGAGGAGATAAACATTAATCTTCTGGGCCTTCCCCTTAGCTGCCACCTCCGCATAGTAAGATGCTGTTCTGCACCTGCCCAGGCAGCCAAGCCCAAGGGTTGGGGGTTGCAGGTTGGTGAGGTGAGTGGTCAGAAAGAGGGCTAGTGGGTCTGGCCAGCTTGGTACCTCCAGCCCCCAAGTACCAGGGCCAAAAGAAGGTGGGTTAGCTTTGACATTCTGCTGGTGAGACCTTGAAGAAGTGAGCGCCCCCTGCACCAGGCAGGGCTCTCGCTGCTTTCTTGACTACCTCACCTTCTGAAGGTCCCTAGGACTGAGGGATCTGAGCAGTGTGGGAGTGTGGGATTACCTGGGGTTCTCCTGGCCACACCCTGATCAGTGGTCATGCCGAACCCGAGGATGGAAAGGAAGGCCTGACCCAGATCTTTGGGCAGCTGGAACGGATTAGCTGGGCAGCAGGAACTAATCTCTGCCTGTCCCTACCTCCTTCTTCCACAAAGCAGAGCTGTCGTTAGAGAGAAAGTTAGCGCAAAGCTGGGGGTGGTTGGTGAAAGAATACGAATTCCTTCTAGTCTGTAATCCCTACTGTAGCTCAGACTACATTATCTCAGGCCTGAGTTTGAATCCCAGTTCTATCCCTTTCCTGCTCTAGGACCTCAGGCAAGTTATTTAATGTCTCTGGGCTTCAGTTTCATCATCTGTGAAGTAGGGACAATCATAGCACCTACCCAGCAGGAGTGTTGTGAAAGTTGTGGAAGGCTTTACAGAGGCTCTTTGCTGTTTGGGTAGAGGTGAGAAGGGCAGAAGCCCCTATTCAGGGAGGCAGGAATTTCTTGGCAGGTGTGGATGTAAAGGCATCTGCCTGGGCCTAGAGATGTTGGGGTGAACTGGCCTGTGACACTCCCGCTCCCCAAAGCCTGGGGTCTTTACTTGATGCTCTTACTTTTCTTTATCTTATTGTCATAGTACAGTGTTGGAGAAAGAGGGTTCTAGGTTCAGACCACATGCATCCACTGCCTCTGTGACCTTGGGCAGTTACTTTAACTGTTTAAGTCTCAGTTTCCTCATTTGTAATGTAATGGAGCCAATCAGACCCCCTACCCCTACTTTACAGGATTTCTGTGAGGATGAAATAGGATAATCCATACTGCTGCCTGGCATATAGTAAATGCTTAGTAAATAATAGTTATTACTACTTTTTTTTTTAAGTATATTTTATTGATTATGGTTGTTACAGTAGTTCCAACTTTTTCCCCCTTTGCTCCCCTCCACCCAGTACCTGCCTTTCCTGCAGCAATCCCACCCACCTTAGTTCATGTCCGTGGGTCGTGCATATAGGCTCTTTGGCTTCACACTTTCCTATATTATTATTAACTTCCCCCTGTCTATTCTGTACAAACCGATTATGCTTCTTAGTCCCTGCACCATTTCCCCATTTCTCCCCTTCCCCCTCCCAGCTGATAACCCTCCAAATGATCCCCATACCTATGATTCTGTTCCTATTCTGGTTTGCTTACTTGGATTTTGTTTTTATTTTTCAGATTCAGTTGTTGATACTTGTGAGTTTGTTGTCATTTTAGTGTTCATAGTTTTGATCTTCTTTTTCTTAAGTAAGTCCCTTTGACATTTCATATAATAATGGCTTGGTGATGATGAACTTCTTTAGCTTCACCTTGTCTGGGTAGCACTTCATCTGCCCTGCCATTCCAAATGATAGCTTTGCTGGGTAGAGTAATCTTAGTTGTGGGTTGCTTTTCATCACATTAAATACTGCTTGCCAGTCCCTTCCTGCCTGCAAAATGTCCTCTGAGAAATCAGCTGATAGTCCTGTAGGCACCCCCCTGTAGGCTACTCTCCGCCTCTCTCTTTATCTTTCACCTCTAGCATCTCAATTATGATGCGTCCTGGTGTGGTCCTGTCTGGGTCCAGCTTGCCCGGGACACTCTGTGCTTCCCGGACCTGTATGTCCTTCTCCTTCGCAAAATTTGGGGAGTTTTCCTCGTTTTTTTCAATTCTTGCTTTCTCATTCTGTGCTGGTTGACTGTTTTCTTCCTTATGTTCCAAATCATTGACTTGAACCCCAGTTTCCTTCCCTTCACCATTGGTTTTGTGTGGATTTTCCTTCGTTTCACTTAGTATAGCCTTCACTTCTTCTCTTATACGTTTGCTGTACTCAAGCATATCTGTCAAGCCTATGAGCATCTTTATCACCAGTGTTTTGAACTCTGTGTTATCTCCTCATCTGTTAGGTTAGCTATCTCCTTGTCGCTTAGCTCTCCCACTGGAACCTTGATCCGTTTCCCCTTTTGGGCCATATTTCTCTGTCTCCTCATTCTGACAGGCTTCTGTGTTTGTTTGCCTCCACGTCCCAGGTAGAGCTGTCGCTCCTGTTACGTTGTAAGGGGCAGAGCCTTAGGGATTCCTCAGTACGGGGCGACCTGTTTCACCACGTTGTGGTGCTGTGTATGGGGGTGGGGTCCGAGAGTGAACAATGCGGCCTGCCCAGCACTCGCCCCTTTTCCAGGCACCTCTCTCACTTCCACACCAGACTGGCGCCCCTATAGCTGCTGCCTTGGCTGTCGTTCCCAAAGTGGGTGGGTCTGCAGATGCTCTAGGACCATGGGGGCCCTTTAAACAAGCATACTCTGTTGAGACTGGCAGTTTCTGCCTCCACCCCAACTCCCACTGGTCTGCACAGTCAGAAGCAATGAGGCTTGATTTCCCCTGGTGCTCATACCGTGGGCTGCGAGGTCCGGTGAGTAGCTGGGAACGCTCCCCAGGTGTCCCTCCTGACTTTTTAAAACGTGTAACTTCAGTTTCTGCCGGCCTGATGCTGCCGCTGTTGCTGCTGCCACCACCACACCGTGTCCTCTCCGCCCCTCCTACCTGTCTGGATGAGTATTTCTTCTTTATATCTTTGTTTGCTGGACTTCCATGCAGTTTGATTTTCTGGAACTTCTGGTTGTTACTAGTTTTGAGGTAGTTGTATTCCTTCTTAGTTGTGGAGGGAGACACAGCATGTCTGTCTCTGCCTCCATCTTGGCCGAAAGTCATTTTCTACTTTTTGTTGATGTAATTGATAAACTCTTATTAAGACCCTGTTATGGAAGGAACTCTAGAAAGCACAACTCAGAAAGGCCCCACACTTTGCAGAGTTTGTGATAGAAAGATTACTGATATAATGTATGATGTGAGAATTATAAGAGATTCAGTGGGAGATGGGGTGGCTTATCATTGGGGGAGGGGGAAGTGATGTCTACTATGAGGAGCAGGGACAACTTCATGAAGGAGGTAGCTTTGGGGAGGATTCCAGCAAGTAGAGCTGGTGAAGTAGAGAGCAGCAGTATTCCTCTCTTTCCACTGCCTGGAGCTCTATCTTCCTGTGGAAGGAATTGACCAGTGCAGCTTGCTTGGATGTGGGGACTCTTGCACTCTGGTCATTTCACCAAAGTAGAGTAACCCCAGAGGCTGAGTGCCCCAGCAGTGAGTGGCCAAGAGGATCCTAGGGGAGAAGCAGTTTTATGTCAAATGGGCAGCATAGTACTAATAACCTCATCAGAGTTGTTATGAAGATAAATTAAAAGATGTATCTGCCTGGTGTGGAAGTAAGCTCTCAATAAATGTTACCTATTATTATTTTTTCAAATCATCATCTTTATTGTCAGCGCCATTATGTTTTAGGGTTGCTCTGTAGACTCAGGTAGAGAATATATGCAAAACTCCTAGCACAGTGCCTGGTCATATAGCAAGTGCTCAATAAAACTTAGCTCTTATTAGTATTTCTAGTAAGAAAGAGATTTTGGACACCCTGGCCCAATGAAATCCCTGCAATAGTGGAAAGAGTACCAGAATTTAGTTAAAGACCTGGATTCACATGCCAGTTGGGGGTGCTTTCCTAAGGCATTTTCTCATCTGGAAAGAGTAGTAATAATACCTATCCCTAGGATTGCTGTGACTTGCTACATAAATTCAGCAAATTGTAAAAAGTGCATAATTGGCGCCTAAGAATTGAAGGAGTATGAGTAGCCAGGTGGCAGTAAATAGAAAGGATGGTTGATGGCTTTTGGTCTCTCTCTTCTGCTTTTAGATCACCAGAAACTAGAACGTGAGGCCCGGATATGCCGACTTTTGAAACATCCCAACATTGGTAAGTGCACTTGTATGGAGTATTTCTCGGGCTTTTTGTAGCAGGGGTTGGAGAACAGAGATCCACTGCTTTTGTATATGGAACTACTTCTGTCCCTGGGCCTTTGCTCCTGGTGTCTTGTTTTTCCCGAGCAGGGAAGCAGCCGTGTCTTGCTCAGAATTCTGGGACATTCTGGTTTTGAGATCTAGGTGTCTTCATGCCTATAGTGCCATCTCAGGGCTGGGATGTGAAGTATTGGAACAGGTTTCAGATACCCTTCCTTCCCTTCTCCTTCTGTCTTTGGGCTGAGGTCTAGGGTCCTCAGTGTGTGTGGTTCTGGGCTAGTAGCCTGCCAGCATCCCTCCCCAGGGGCTCTTCATGACCATCATAAGAGGGTCTGGATTTTGTTTCTGGACTTGAAAGAGTTTTGTTCCCGTTGCAGTGTCGTGCACACTCTGGGGGTTTCCATGGTGCTTCTGTTTGTATTCCCCAGAGCTAGGAAAGCAAGCTGCCCACCCGCCTGGCTTCTCTGGAGAAGGGATGGCAAGAGCCACTCGGATGGGGAAGGAGGAAAAATGAAGAGGATTTCTCTCTGCTCCCACCCTGACTCAGGGGACAAGAGCACATTGTTGGTTGTTCTAAAGCCTGAGGAGGTTTGCCTGCCACAACCCACTCTGGCTCAGTTTTACATTGTTCAGCTGAAACAGTCTCTGCCAAAAGCGTTGGCCCTGATTTGGTGCTTCTCGCAGAGAGGATAGAAACTGCACTGGCTGCAGTGTCTGAGCAGAAACCCCAGTCTTGACTTGAGGCAGAGCAGGGAGCATCTCCTAGGTTCTCCCTAAAAACCCTGGGACATCACAAAAAAAACAACATGTATTCCATGCTCCTTGGCAGGACCTAAATGTCAGGGCTTCCTCAGTGCCCCGGAGGCCACCCGCTCTCCTCTGCGGGCAGCCAGGGCTGCGAGGCAGCTTGCTAAAGCTTGATGCTTCCTCCAGAGCTACCCTGCCCAGATCTTGGGCTAGAATACTTCACATGAGCTATTTATGTAGGAGAGCTGAGGTCGTACTCTAGCCCATGGGGAGAGGAGCACCTCTGAGGTAACCAGAACCCCAACCATGCAGGGCTTTATAGATCACAATCAGCAGCTTGGGTTACACCCGAAGCAGATTGGGAGAGCCAGTGCTCAAGTGCTCAGCTCTGCCTGGTGCAGTGTGTTCCACAGAGCCAACAGCTCTCAGCCGGCAGGTCCTGAGCTTGGAACTACTGGGGCTCCCAGGTGATCTTTTGAACTTAGATTCCTACCTGAAAACAGCATCGTGGGGACCAGCAGAGGAGAGACACAATCTAGAACTGCAGTCACAAATTCAGGTGTATTTAGTTTGGCTGGTTGAGTGGTCTAAAAATACTTTCATCATTTGCCAGTCAGTATTTAAAAATGAGATTTTACACTTTGAAAAAATATTCTATTTCCCAGTCTTTCAAATCAGAAGGCTTGGTTCTCCTGAGCCCACTTCCGTGCATGGCCGGAATCAGCTGGGGCTGGGCAGTGGAGGCCCCTCAGTCCACTGGCCACCGTCCTTACCACTCCCTGTTATGTCACGTTTGCACCGCCTGTGTGGTGCCTGTAGGCTTTGTGAGCTTGTGACCTCTGACCTAGAAGTTCTAGACCAGGAAGAAAAAACATGTGGGTAATTAAAGCCATCCACAAGCACAGAATCATTCTGGTGTTATAGTTCCCAATCTCAGGGTCTGAGGTCAGCAACTTTCTTTCCTTTTGCTCCTTGTGACCAATTCACAGAACAGCAATGAATTATCCTCATGGAGGAAGGAGAATGAGGGGTGGGGGAGGTGAGGCAGGAGGCAGAACCAGGTCTGCGTCGCCTGCAATACTGGCGTGGCTGACCACAGAGTGGTCGGGGAAGGAGAAAGACAACTGAGAAGCAACCAGAGAGAACAAAAAATGGATTCTAGCTGAAAAACAAAGTTCTAACCTTTAAAAAGTTTTATTTCTAGAAATTAAATACATACTTTTTGACCTTTTAGCCTTTACTTGGTTTGGTGGCCCTTTCTTTGTACCACCTGCCCCCAACTTAGGATTAAGGCAGACGGAGAGACCATCCCCCCTAGCCATCTGCTCTGTTAGGGAGACTGCAAGACCCAGGCAAGGCCAGGCAAGTCATACTTATTTGTCAGCATCTGATTGCATGGAACTGTGCTTCCATTTCATGACTGCTCCCAGATCTTAGGGGATGTTGGTCTGAGGCCCTTTTCTGGGATCAAGGACAGGGAGAGGATAGGGTGAGCCAGGACGGTACCCTGGGAGAGTTGACCAGGCTGTCTGGCTTCCGCTGGGAACAAGGGCTCCAGGAGCTGTGGCAGAGCTGTGGGTCCAGGAGGCCGGGGTTACCATGGATCCTGACCTGGCTTGTGGCAGGAGAGGAGGCATTTTGTCCCCCTAATCCACTATTCCTCTCGTCTCCCCACTGCTCCATCCTTTAGAGCTGTGGTCCTTTTGGCTCCAGCCTCTTTAACTCCATCCCACAGGGATACCAGTGGATCAGCCAAGAGCGGTGCAGAGTTGAGGAAGCTGAGAGCAAAGAGCTTATGGTCAAACTGGTTGCTGTCAGATTCAGAAGGGAATTGGATGCAAGGAGCCAAGCACCCTCAGCTTTATTCCCTAGTAGATATTCTATCTCAGGAGTAAAAAAGCCTGTTGGAAGAATGGACCCTAATGAATACTGTGGAATCTGGGTGATGATGATGCATCAGTAGGTTCATCGATTTTAACAGTTGTACCACTCTGGTGGGGGATGTGGTTAGTGGGGGAAGCTGTGCATATGTGGGGACAGAGGGTATGTGGGAGCTCTGTGTACTGTCTGCTCTGTTTTGCTGTGAACCCAAGTGCTCTAAAAAATAAAGTCTATTAATTTTTTTTTTTATTTGAAAAGCCTATTGGTTATGAGGTGTACTGCAGAACCTAAAACAGCCCTAGGAGAGTGACCAGAGGTGGGGAGTTAAGAGCAGGAGACAGCGGGAGTGCTAATCGTCTAAAGTTTGAACGGACTTTCTTCCGCCTATGATCTGCTTACTCCCTGCTCTAAACTCCTCTGATGAATAGACTCTGTCTTCCTTCATCATGCTGAGCTGCCCCAGTAGTCTCAATCATAGTCTAGCCTTGTGGTTTAGAGCAGCACTTCTCAAAGTTTTATGTGCTCCTGGATCACCTAGGGATCATGTTAAAATTCAAGTCTGATTCAGTTGCTTCCTTGCATTTCCAGGTGATGTTCATGATACTGGTCTGTGGACCACATATGTGGAGAAGCAACGGTCTGTGGCTTTGGTGTCAAATCCAAGTTTGAGTTGGGGATTTGCTGGTTAGTAGCTGTGACTTTCGGCACTTTTTTTTGCCACATGTGCCTCTTTATGGAGTTGTGGTGAGAGGGTTCAGCGAGAGAAAGAGGCCTAGGAAATAAAGGGAAATGAAAACAGATTCCAACTGCCAGAAATGATCTCTCCTAGACCCCTATCCCCAACTCAGTTCACGAGCTATTCAAACCAGGCTGCCTTTCAACCCAGGACCCGTTCAGCTACCAGTAAGTGTAGCAAATAGTTGAAAAGTAAAAGAAGGAAATGTTGGATCATAACTGAACAGCTCCTGAGTCCCCTACCCACCACTCTGGGGGGAGGGCAGGGGGAGGCATCCTCAGTCCCACACCAGCCTCTGGGCACAGGGCCTCCTTCCTACTGTGCTTTTGCTGCAGACGTTAACAGTGACACTTTTTTAGTGTTTTTTGAGCACGGTTTGTTAGTTAAAATATGGCATATTAGTGAGTGGTTTTAAAGAATTGCAAATAGCCACAGTGTTTGGGTTGTGCTTTTGTCAATCCTTGAAGGTATGAAACATCAAGTAAAAGTATTTGGGTGTTTTCTGTCCCGTTCTTCCTTGTACATATTATAAAGAACAATAATTAGGTTTATTACTATAATGTATTGTACTAAACACTTTATACTCCTTTCCCCAGGTCTTCCTGTCTGTAGACTTGGTCTGATTTTCCTTGGCCTTCATGCCCTCTCATTACTGTGGAATGGGCTGGGGGTCCGATTATTCTATTGCATGTATCCATAGCGTCCCTTACTTCTACCTCACAGCTCTCAGCACGGTAGCGCTTAATTACATGGTTGTGTAGGTGCTGGTTTAAAGCCTGTCTTCTCCATTCACCTGGAAGCTCTGCGGCAGCAGGGCTGGGTATCTTGCCTTCACAGCCGAATCCATGACATGTACAGCCACGCCTGCTTCATAGAGGGTGCTGAATGGACGTTGATGAGTGAATCAGAATGGCCAGGGCTAGTGGGGGCAGGTTGGAGCTCCTTTGCCTAAGAGAATAGAGAAAGTGACTTCCCAGTGGACAGTTCTACAATATCAAAGATATTGATGTCAGTTTGTTTTGGCTTCAAGTCTCAGTCCTGCCACTTGGTATGACCTTGTGTGACTTTCTTTGGAGCCTCAGTTTCCTCTTCTGTTAGATGAGGGTAATAGAAGTACCTGTCCCACAGAGTTAATATGAGCATTGAATGCAATAATGTGTAAAACACTTGGCACAATGCCTAGCACATAGAAACAGCTTGAGTAAGTGTTCATTTCTATAATTTGGATCATTATTATTAAGAATCTGCTAGGTAGGCTCTTAGAGTGGTGCAGTCAAGTTTTTCCTCTTGTTCTCAGTTCCCTGTTAATTTTCATTGCAAATGGGAAAACAAAAACGACAGCAGTCTTGTTCAGATATGGGCCTTCCATACCTGTCCCTCCTTGTCTCAGTGGAACCTTGCTCTGGCACACACACCAAAGCTGTTCTCCGGGCTGGGTGGCCTTGGAGGGTGAGTCTTCCTCCTGATTCCCCGCCTGGCCTTCTCCCACCTGGGCTCTGTGTGTGGCCTTCCTGGACAAGGGCACGGGCCAATGACTCCCTGTCTGGGCACAGGCATGGGTGCCTGCACTTTCTGCCCTGTTCTCAGCCCTGCTGTGCTGTGGGGAGGGCTGGGGGTGGGGGCTTGGGGGAGGCAGGGGAGGCGGCAGGACTCCCCAGGAGTACTTGCGAGCATCGTACCACTGTCCTGCGAGCTCACCACCCTATTGCTGTTAGTCACCTCCCTAATGGAGCTGGTTTTTAGCTTCTGGGACAGCTGATTTCCAGGGGATTATTTGTATTACACACTTTAATGCTTTTTAATAGCAAATTTTTAATTAAATGGAAAGTCCTTTTGGAAGCGAGGGAGCAGCAGCCACAGCAGGGCTCAGCATGCAGCACCGACTTTGACCAGAGCAGCCCATTGAGGAGGGCAGTGGCAGGGCTTTGGGAGGGCCCGTGTCAGCGCGCCTGGGTTAGTTAGGGTGAGAAGGAGGCAGAGATCTGTCTGTAGCCCCTTCCTTCTGTCACCTGCAGGCCTAGAGAAGTGGAGCTTGTTTGCCTGTGGACAAATGAGTATGGTTTGAGGGGCAGTGATTTTAGAAGTACTACCTGTCTTTGATCCCATTGGTAAATCACAGAAATACTCTGGAGTAGAACTTGGGGTTGAGTAACCAGATCAGATCAAATAAGGTAGGCAGTAGGAAGTGTAAACAGTCGTTAGGCCCTGGTTCAAACCCTGGCAGGCCTGAGTCCTCATTTGTCAAGTGAGGAGAACCATGGAGCTCTGGTTGTGGCTTAGTGCCTATATTTTATGTTCTTGCTGATCTTGCTTTGGTGGGAGGGGATATCGGGAAGCACCTCAGCCCTGATGAAACACTCTGATGCTGGAAATGGAAGCTGTCGTTTGGGGCAGTTGGCAGCCTGGGCCATGCCAAAGAAGAGAAATGGAGATTTCTTTGTATCCAAGAACCTCACCGATCAGTTTGGTGTCAGGCCATTCCTGAAGTGCTCTGTGAGCTGCTCGTGAAACTGCTGGGTGCTGGGGCGGAGGTCGGACAGAGGGAGCCCTTTGGAACTGAGGTTTTCCATGAAGAGAGTTCAGGTGAGGGAAGGGACAGGAACGGAGCATCAGGTTGTGTTTGCATTAGAATGATGTTTAGAGCTTGGCACTTAACCCAGAGGTGGCTTTGTGGGCAGGAGCTTGAGGAGATCTCAGAGGAGAGTAGGTTGGTTTTTTGCCCAAGAGCTGTGGAGGCGGGAAGTGGGAAGGGATACTGCTTGCCAGCCTTCTCTTGCAGTTTGTGAGTTGTCATAGTCCACTCTGTGTGGTGACCTCCCAGGCCCATCTGTGACACTGTTGTAGGTACATTCACGCATGGTCTCTCTCCTGGCTCCATTCCTTTATTGCCTGGGTGTGTGGGCCACTTCACATGTCTTATAGGAAGCAGTGGTATAGACCAGTCTTTGGAGACAGATAGAGCTAGATTCACATCTTAACTCTCCATATCTTTGGCCTTTGGTAAGTTACTCTTATGTCCCTGAACCTCCTGTGTCCTCATCTGTAGAATGGCAGCAATGCTCGTCTCATGGTGGTCGTCAAGAATATTAAACTCCTTGAAGGCTGGCACTGTGTCCTTCCTAAATATCTAAACCACCTAGCACAGGGTCTGGCACATAGTACATGCTCAATAAATGCCTGTAGAATCAGTCATGTATGCAAAGAGTTTTACACAAGGTCTGGCACATAATAAGCACTTAATATAACGGTTCTTGTTGTCTTTGCCTGAACTTGTGTGTTGCCTCCGTGCTCACTATCCACCTGCCTCGCTCCACATGCCTTCCTGCTGGGTTCTGCTTCTCCCACTTGTTCCCTCCCTTTAAGTCTTCTATTCCCATTTACTCCTCTGAAAAGAGCTCTCGGGTTCTCCCATCTTGTCATTCTCTGTCCCCTGTGGTCAGCATCACTGCTGCTTCTCTGCATTACACTGCAACACACCATGTCCCAGGACTGCCTTCTCTGGGACTATCCCCTCTGGGAAGCTTCCTTCTTTTCTCTGCCCTGGCTGCGAAGCTTCTCTCTCTTGCCTGATCTGAGGCAGTCGGAGGTGCGACCGGAGCTCTGACCCTGGGGTCTGGTTGTCGCTGCTCCTTCGCTACATAACCTTGGATTGAGGAGTGCCGGCATGCCGCCACTTCTCACTGCCACTCCTTCAGGAGACAGCCCACCCCATGAGGCTATGGGGCAGGGGTGGGGCTGCTGAGGAGGAGAGGAAAGGATTTCCAGGTTTTTTCTCTGTTAATGTCTGTCGCGTCTCCTCTCTTGCAGTGCGCCTCCATGACAGTATTTCTGAAGAAGGGTTTCACTACCTCGTGTTTGACCTGTAAGTGCCATTTTGTGAGGGTGTGGGGGCCTTTCCCTTCAGCTTGTTCAAAAGGAGGGCTCAGAAAAAGGCCTAAACTAGGTCTTCAGCCTCTGCCAAGGGTCCCTCTCTTTTGCTGGGGGGTGGGGGGGGGAGAATTTGATTTTGGACTTCCTCTGGTAAGAGCCATATTGCTGAGGAGGTCTCATTGCTCACTCAGTGTCTCCCCCGGACTCCAAACCCCAGAATGGCATTGCTGTCGCGTTCTGTTCAGCAATGTACCCGGCACAGATGCTTTCTTCTTGTTTCTTGGTGTGTTGTCCTTAGCAGAGAAATAGAATACAGCTGTTTATCTGACCTCAAAAATTCTGAGAACTCAAAGGTAGCTTTTATTGTAAACTGGGCTCCAATTGGTCTCTCGTCCACTTTGGTTGTGGTTTAATATCTTAAAAGTGGCTCTTCACCTCCTGGAAATGCCTCTTTGGTATTTTCAGGGTTGGGTCTCTGTCATTAGTCTCATTATTCTTCAACTTCAAGTAGTACGCCTGTTCTTTTTGGGCAACTGTATCTTAGTGTTTATGTTGGTATCAAATCTGTGACTTTCTGAGTAAATCAATTATTTTCTCTTAGATTCCTGTATATTATCTTTGCCTGAGTAATAGACATATGTAGATTATAAAAACAAATGTGCAGGGGGAAGAGAGGGCCCATGTTGTTGAAGGATTGAGTGTGTTCTGGGTCTTGGATGAGATGAATACGAGTTACGATTTCTTTAAAAGCTGTTCTCCAGTGTGAGCTGTTACCTTTTGGATGCTGGGCTTGACCAGCTGGCCTGCCTCTTCTGACCCTCTTTCTGTTGGTTGCAGTGTTACTGGCGGAGAGCTATTTGAAGATATCGTGGCAAGAGAATACTACAGTGAAGCTGATGCCAGGTGAGATGAGGGCCCTATAGTTCAAGTGTGAGTTTTGGTCATCTTAGGGGATCAGGCATTGTGTCCATTTGAATAGTCTTTGGGGAAGAGCTTGTATCTGGACAAAGATTCTATAGAGCTGGACTTGGGTGGCATTCTCTGGATGATATGAAAAGTTAAAAATTCAACACTTGCAGATCAGTTTTTTTTTTTTTTCTTTTGGCAAAGCTCTTACAAGTCTCCTTTACCCCATCACCCCAGAAATACCTTTTCTTTGCGCTACCCTGTACTTGCAGGCATGCCCAAGGGCCCTCCCTATCTCTTTTCTTTCCTGTGACAAATTCTGTGTATAAGGCATTCTGGGGATGATCCAGAGATGGAGAAACACAATTTACGTCCCAAATAGTTAATCATCCATCCAGGAACCTTTTGGGGAGACTTCAGCCTTCATCACATTGTCTTTTGACCACTGTTACCAGTCCTGATGTGGGGCTCCTCTGGCCAGAGGACCATTCCTCTGCCACACCTCTTGGCCCCAAGCCCTCCATGGAAGCCCTGGCAGCTCCTCCATGTGACACAGCAGAATTCCTCCCACACCACAGCTCTGGGCGCTTGCTTGGCCTGCCATTCCTGCCTCGGCTCCTCCCCAGCCTGAGTTTTCTCTGAGGGTGATGTCCTTACAACCTGGTTTTGATCATCCTGCCTGCAGCTTCTCTGGCACATGTGGCGGCTCTGGCTGCCTCTGGAGAGTGGGGGAGCACAGCTTCCTCACCAATTTCTCAACTAAGACGCCAGTGTTTGCTGATCAGCTTCAGATGCTTCAGCCTCGGGAAAAAATCTCAAGTGGGGAGATGAATTCCAGTGCCAGCAGGGGAGGACCAGGCTGTGGGGTGGGAGGAGGTGGTGATAGCTCAGGGAGTCTGGCGGGGAGGAGAGAGAGCTGGGTGTGTGTGGGGGGGGGGGGCGGTGTGACTGTACCAGTGGGCTTGGCCTGGCTCCGCTGGGACACTTCGCACTTTTGCCATTTTTGGCCAGAAGGCTCTCCCTGCTAGCCTGGCTCTGTTCTAATTATACATTTCTGTGGAGACTCGCCTCTTCAGCTTGGTCTTACAGTCTCTTTGGTCTACTCTTGGGCTGTATCCTGTAGGGAGGCCAGAGCCTCATAAGTCCCTTTGGCTCTTGTGGAAGCCCCAGTATCAGATTTTAAGGAAGGCGTAATAAGTCCAAGTCACCAGCCCAGTGCCCCCAGACACTGCAGACCTGCTCCATATACCTAGTAGTACCTTCTGGCTGGGGCTCCATTCTCTAGGCCAGGGTTCTTCAACCTCAGCAGTACTGACATTTGGGGCTAGATAATTTTGTTGTTGTTGAGGGACCCCACCCCCATCCTGTGCATTGTAGAGGTTTAGAAGCATCCTTGGCCTTGACCCACTAGATGCCAGTAGCATCCCCCTCAGTTGTGACAGCCAGAAATGTCTCCAGGCATTGCCAGATTTCCCTTGGGAGGCAAAATTGTCCCTTAGTTTTTACCGCTACTCTAGATTGTCAACACTCTCTGCCAAGGTCTGACAGAGTGGGGCAGGATGACTTGGAAGTTAGGCAGCCTAATTCTGGCATCAGCATGAATGCGACT
The DNA here is from genome assembly GCF_987537825.1 of Furipterus horrens. Classification (NCBI taxonomy): domain Eukaryota; kingdom Metazoa; phylum Chordata; class Mammalia; order Chiroptera; family Furipteridae; genus Furipterus; species Furipterus horrens. The sequence goes on along the minus strand of NW_028327175.1, from coordinate 163,544,344 downwards.
CTGTCGTAATTTGTCTTTTTCTATGCAAAATCATTATCAGAAATGCTCCTTGGGCCCTGGCAGTGTGACTCCGCTGATTGGAGCATTGTCCTGTGAACCAAAGGGGAAGGGTCATAGGCTTGATTCCCGGTCAGGGCACATACCTACATTGTGGATTTGGTCCCTGGTTGGGGTGCATACAAAAGGCAATCAGTCGATGTTTCTCTCTCACATTAATATTTCTCTTCCTCTCTCTCCCACCCTTCCCCTCTCTCTATAAAAATCAATAAGCATGTCCTCAGATGAGGATAAAAAAATTAAAGATAAAGAAGAAAGAAAAGACATGTTCCTTAGGTACCCTGATTGGACCCCTCTTAAATATTACTTGGTACCTTAAAGGTGTCTGTGTACTCATTTTATCTCCCCTACTAGATGGCAGGGTAGGCACTGCGTCTTATTCATCCCTATAGCTGTGTGGTGCCAAGCACAATGCATGAAGGCACTCAATAAATGTTTAAATAAACATGAATGTTCCCACCCCAAAACAGCTTAGGTTTAGTTGGACTCTCCTGCCTGAGTTGCCACCACAAGCTTCTTCTAGAACAGAGTTGCTCTAGGGGAAAGAGAAGAAAGGAAGAGGTTGTATGGTCCTCCCTTCTCAGGGGTGTGGGGTGTCCCTACTCTCTTGGAAACAAAGTGGTTTGTGTTGGGCCTTTATAGTCTAAGGAGTCCTGGTGAACTCTGGTGGATCCTGTTCTAGATGCTCCTTTTCCGTTATCTAGTGGGAGACTCGACAAACCACTTAATCGGCCTGGGACTCAGTTCCTTCTGTAAAAGAGGTCAAACTAGAAGGGCAGTGTCTGAGGTTCTAACTTACTGTTCAGTGATTTTCTGTGAACCCATGAACCAGAGTTACGTGCTTTAGTCCACAGCGTGTGGCTGTGAATGAGGTGGTTTAACTGTGCACTGACATTTCTTTTTCTTCCGCTTTTGCAGCCACTGTATACATCAGATTCTGGAGAGCGTTAACCACATCCACCAGCATGACATCGTCCACCGAGACCTGAAGGTACTACTTAGCCTCCCCCTTTGCCTCCCGCTTGTGGGGTGCTATTGCCACCTAGGGCCAGATGGTGGTACTGCGAGGGCCCACCCAAATTAGGCTCCCTCTGGGCCTGGCAGTGGGGGCCTCACAAGGTTCTGTCTTCTCCTCATACAGCCTGAGAACCTGCTACTGGCGAGTAAATGCAAGGGTGCGGCAGTCAAGCTGGCTGATTTTGGCCTAGCCATCGAAGTTCAGGGAGAGCAGCAGGCTTGGTTTGGTAAGAGTGACCCTGTCTTCCTGGAAGGCAGTCCCCGCCCTTCCTCCTCTTCCTGATCTGCCATCTTCTTTCAGAACTAGAAGCCAGACCCTTAATGGTCCTGGCCTCCTCAGAGACTGGAGGAGAGGAGGGAGTGTGCAGAGCTCCCTCCTGGCCCTCCGTGGCCAGCGCAGTGAGCCTAGCTGTTGTCAGCACTGCGGTCTTGCTGCCTCTGGGGAGGGCTGGGTGTTCCTGGTAGGCACATGGACTTGCCCTATGATTTAGATTCCAGGCACAATAAGAAGCTGAGCCTGTCCTCTCTTGCTGTCCATGTGCTGAGAGCTTATGTAGCAAAAGCATCAGAAGTGAGAAGGAACTTGGGGAAAATGGCTGCTGTGGATTTAAGGAGAAAGTGGGTTCAGTGTGCCTCCGCCCTCTCTTCTGCTACAGGTTTTGCTGGCACCCCGGGTTACTTGTCCCCTGAGGTCTTGAGGAAAGATCCCTATGGAAAGCCTGTGGATATCTGGGCCTGCGGTAAGCCCATTCCACACTCTCAGCTTTTCGGTGTTAAGGGCCCTTGACTTCGAGTGATGGTGAGAAAAAGGCATCGCTATTCTTTGCAGTCCCACAAGTGTCTGGTATATGTGAAATCACGGCGTTCGCTCTAGTGCCCCTGGGATGGCTGTTGCATCACACCCTCCTCCCCCAGTACTTCATGTATTCTGTGCCATCCTTCTTGAAGAGGGATTTGCCCACACCTTAGAAGATATGCTGTGCCTAAAGAAATCCCTGACGTGGCTTGGTGGCATGGAGATTGAAGCATAGGAGGAGGGGCTAGTGGCACAGCATTATTGGCTGGTACCCACTTCTAATCTCTGGTATGGCCCTTGACCTTCTGGGTGGCTCTGAGCCCTTAGTGGCTTTTCTCGGTTTCTCAGCAAAGTAGGTGACTCACCCCCATGACCTATGTTCTGTCTCATAGGAGTCATCCTGTATATTCTCCTGGTGGGATATCCTCCCTTCTGGGATGAGGATCAACACAAGCTGTATCAGCAGATCAAGGCTGGAGCCTATGATGTAAGGACTGGTTTGTTCCCACTCCAAGGGAGGGGGTGAGATACCAGGAGGGTTGGGGGCTTTGAGGGCACAGGATGGGCATGCAATTCTCACCACCCACTGTCCCAGGGGGCCACTTTTTTGCACAGCCATTCTTAGTATCTATAAAACTAAGGAGCCCCCTGAAACTCTCGGGTCTGGAGGTGTGATGTGCTGCGTAACAGGGAAGAAAAGTCTGGAAGCTCCCACCACTGCAGTAAGGCCTTGGGCACATCGCTGAATCACTGCAACCAGATGATGTTGGAGCCTCCTTCCTGCTTGGATCTCACATTCTGGCGTTCTAACCATGATTGCTCTGTCTTCCTTTCTTGGTCTTTAAGTTGACACAGGTGCAGGGGGTACCCGCAGCTTCTCTAACTCTTTGCCACGCTGCTTTAGGTAGCACAGAGTATCCCACTGATAGGAGCTGGGACGAAGACAGAGCCTACCTTTCAGGGTGTGAGGCTCATAAATTTCATATCGCTCCTCCCCCTGTTTCTGCTCCTTAGTTCCCATCACCAGAGTGGGACACAGTAACCCCTGAAGCCAAGAACTTGATCAACCAGATGCTAACCATAAACCCTGCAAAACGTATCACAGCTGACCAGGCTCTCAAGCATCCATGGGTCTGCGTAAGTGTCTTCACTTAAGACAGAGAGATGTCAGCCCTCAATATGCCCTTAACACCCCCCCCCCCTTACCTTTCTTTCTATGAGCAGAGTGTAAGTATTCTGTGCCCTGAGCAAGGACTCATCAGAAAGAGGGGAGGGCTGGATGGGGCCCAGGGTCAGTAAAAATCACCAGGAAGGATTCGGGGAGGTAGTTGGGTCTAACTGGACTCTATGTGTCTCTGTCCCACCCACTTGTCAGGTGTAATTTAGTTCTGAACTTCAATGAGGGCTTAGATTGACCTTTGCAGATTCTAGATAGTTGACAGTAGAAGGCAGCTGGCAGAACCCAAAGTGAATTGCCAAACCTAAGGTGCATATTCAGCCTTCAACTTGCATACAACTCTAATGGAAATGCAACCAAGACTCAACAGAAACCAAAGGGGCCTCTGAGCAATTAAAAAGAGCACCCTGGAGTTCAGTCATAAAAAGCTTATTGGGAGAGCCCTCTAGGCTATCTGTGGGTCAACATACTCTGTTTTTATATACAATTCTATCAAGCTGAAGTATCTGTTTTCAAGCAAAGCAGAGGGTCTGCTATAGTTAGGCCTTCTGACAACCATGATGCACTTATTTATTATTTCTGTGTTCAAAGAATGCCTCTTTGGTGCTAATCACCATGTGGGTGCTGGAGGTACAAAGATGAATGAGGCATGGTCCCTTCCCCCAAAGATCTCAAAGGTTATCTAGAGAGGCAGACACTCAAACAGACACACTCTTCAGTGTGACAAGTATATTAAAGAATCTATTGAGTCCTTAGATGCTCCTGCTGTCTCTGATGGGCAATGGGATTACTGAAGGCTGCATGGAGGAGGTGACCTCTGTCCTGGTTCTTGACGGGTGACTAGGAGTTCCTCAGGATGATAACCTACTGTCAGAAGTTCGCTTGGGCCAGGGTGAGAGGCCACAGGAAATTATAGTGAGTTTAAGGAGTGTTAGTTTGGTTATAGATAGAGATATGGCTACAGAAATGCAAGAGAATGGAGCCCATATAAGTTTCTACTTAAGGAGTTTAAATTTCATTCTGAAAACATAGGGGACCATTTGTAATTAAGAAAGAACACTTTGGAAGCTGTGTAGAAAATGGAATTGAAAAAGAAAGGCTGGGGGACAGAGAGCTCAGGAAGCTGTCTTAATTGTCTAAGCAAAACGAGGTGAGGTCTCAGCTAAGGGTAATGATATAGTGGGTGGTACAGCAGGAGGAGGGCAGAGTTGAGATATTTGGGAGATAGAATCAAGTTGGATTTGGGGAGTAGAGAAACAGTTCTTTGGGAACTGCCAAGTTTTGAGTTTATAACTGATGGAGGGTTATACCATTCACTGACCCAGAATAAACCCAGACAAGGAGTCAGTTTGTGAGAAAATATGGTATTTTCAGTTTCGTACATATTGAATTCATGGAAGGTCTAAGGACCTTCCATTGGAGACATTCAGTGGGTAGTTAGACATATGGTTCTAGAGGTTAGAAAAGGTCAAAACTGGAAATGCAGGTTGTGGTCGTTTCTGTATAGGTGGTGTCAAGGCCGTAGGAATAAACAGGATTACTTCTATGCCAATCGAATTTTTGCCATGGGCTTGTAGAAGAGAAGAGATGGCCAGTGAACCTTGGCGTTTCATGACGGAGTTAGAGGAGCCTGCAAGGGGGACTAAGAATGAGAGCTTCCGTTATAGAAGGAGCAGGAGCAAGAGGTCCTAAGAAACAGGGGGTTTCAGTAAAGGAGTATCTGTGATCAGATGCTTCAGAGAGTCCGTGATAAAGACAGAGGACCCCATTGGCTCTGACCAGTTAGAGGCCGTTGTTTCGTTATTTTACCAATAGAGGCAGTGGAGTGAGAGAGAGGGACATAGCCTGTTTTTAGTGAAGTGAAGAGCAAATGGGGGTGAAGTGAGAAAGAAATGGTACTACAGGTGGGTTGGGGGAATTTTTAAGTTTTTATTTAAGGGGAGGCTTGACTATACTATATAGACTGCAGAGAAGAATATAGTCAGAAATAAAGGGTTGAAAATACTAGCTGATTGAGGAAGCAAAGGTTTCAACAGCTGAACGAGAGAGGGGCTCCCAAGCCTGGGTCGAGGGCTCAGCACTGGGTATGAAGGATGATGCTGCTGAGACCCAGGTGGGGGAAAGTCAGCTTGAGGGTGGGGGTGTTGAAGTTGAGGTTCTTTCCTGGTGAGCTTTCCTTTCTCTTTTTGAAGAAGTTTACGCTCTCAAGGAGGAGGTGAAATAAGAGAGAAGGTTAGGAGAGTTGCTTTGGGAACCAGGAAAGGGTAGGCCCAGGATGTGGAGAACAGTGTGGGGTGGTCCATGGGGTTGTGGACACCAGGCTCTACATGGTAGGGTTTATTTTTCTAGCTGGCTGGCCAAGATAGCAACAGCAAAGGGAGGTGGTGAGCAGCTTAAAGTGGGCACTCAGGAATTGGGGAAGTATCAGGTGTTGGGGGGCATCTTGTGGGCCCCACCCTCCACTAGCCTATATATCTCAGTAGCCCCTGAGGACATCAATGTACTATACTGTACAGTAACTGATTCTTGTCTGGCTGACACTGAGTCATCAAGGAGATGTATATCAGGTCCAGTGACCTCTGTTTAAGGAGGAAGGAAGTTAGCAGTCATACAGTGAAGAAAAATCCCCTTCCTAAATGATAAAAAGAATTGATGCTTCAGGGTGAAGATCCTTAGCTTCTCAGATCACAGCTTTTAGGTCCTTGTGGGTATGTTAAGAAGAGTTCCTTGGAAGGGATGAACACTCTCTGTTGAGAGCGGGACCCCTGACTGTCCTCTCTGCTCGGGGTCTGGAACACTGTAGGTGCTCAATAACAGCTGCTGAAGGAAGGCCCACACGAGGATCAGGACACGCGGGACGCTCTCTGTCCTTCGCCTCCATTTCCCAGAATGCACCCTCCTCAAATGTGGTGGTGTTTTCATGTTCAGATTCTTGTCCTTACACAACCTTGAGTTTTGGATAGTACTTTTATTTTAAAAGTGTTTTCATAACTATGACATCAACTTGGGTGGCTAAGTGCATGGCCATCATCACTGGGACTGGTGAGGGGACGGGAGTCTGGCTGAGGGCTCATTGTCTGTCTGTCTGGCTTCCAGCAACGGTCCACGGTGGCATCCATGATGCATCGTCAGGAGACTGTTGAATGCTTGCGCAAGTTCAATGCCCGGAGAAAACTGAAGGTGAGTCTTGCCTTCTGGGCTGCTGGTGCCCTAAAATAATACCTTTTGATAGTCACCCCCTGCCCCATCACCGAAGGAAGCTATCCTCCTGGCTGGAGCTGAGCAATGAAAGTTGTACATATTGGGGTCTCGAGAGACTTGATGCCTTCAGGCTTCAGCCAGCAGCTGCCCTCTGCCTGAGACCAGGTGATGCTTTTCTAGAGTCTGATTGAATTCATAAGACCCTCTTCTTTCCCCAGGGTGCCATCCTCACGACCATGCTTGTTTCCAGGAACTTTTCAGGTATGTTTTCCCAGCCGTGCACTTTAATTCTGCTGAGGTGAGTGGGTCAGAACAGGGTGCTGCCATACCCTGCCACCCTGGTGCTGGGTGTCTCAGGAAACACCTTGACCAAGATGATGAGGATCCTGCTGCTGCTGGGTCCTATAACCTGATATTCTGGGGGGACTTACTTGAATTCAAATTTATGAGCTCTGTTCCCTAGAATCTCCCAAGGAGCAGCCTGTCCAGCCTCCCATTGACCTTGTCTCTCGGAATTCTTATTTAATTTCCTAAAGAGGTCTCAGCACTTCAAGATTTTAGCCCATCTCTGGGGTGTTGGAGGATGTGCTGGGGAAAAGAAAGAGATGAGATGCAGTGAATCTTCTAGTCACCCGCAGTAATTTGCAGACTGGGATGATCTCTACGTCATTGTGTCCAAGTAGAGATGACTAATAGAAATTATTCCAGATGTTTAAACCTTTTACAGCAACTGTGCTTAAAATATTCTCTGTGGTACCAGCTGTAAATGTGAAGAAATAGAGACTAGCAGGATGGAGGGAAAGGCACTTGCTTAAATTTCCATAAGGAATTAGGAAAGTTGGGACCAGTAATTTGTAAATCACACTTGACATTTCTTTTTAAGATGCAAGACATTCCACCTACTCCCCATCCAGCCCACCCCCACCACCATCATTGTTTGCCCTCAATTGGGAAGCACAGTGGTTTTTCTGTGAGATAAAGATTAATGTCAGGACTAACTGAAGACAGTTCTCTGCTTTCCTTTCTTCCTGGTTGTCCCTTCCCCTGACCCCCAACCCCACTGTTTTGGTTCAAGCCTCCTCCTCCCCCATCTCTCATTCTCATAACAAGACTTGCTCCCTTGCTTTCCTTCTGCACTGCCATGGAGAGGGGCTTGTGTGGGAGGTTCAGGTGGCAGCCACTCTGGGAGAGGTTGCTCCCTAGAGCTAAAGTCCCGATGGGCTCGTCTGTGTTGGTTCCGGGTAACTAAAGCCCTGGCTCTGAGGAAGCCACAGGTGAGAAGATGTGGGGCCTCCTGAGCCCTAGCCAGAGTGAGAGCCACAGGGCCCTGGAGGGCCAGGAATGGAGAGTGAGCCCCGGGAGTGTCCCACCCCAGGCCATCCCCTTGACCCTGGTTTGGCGCTCATCATGTTGTAGGTAACCACAGTGTGAGGTCCATGGTCCTGGGTCCACCTCTCACAACTGGGAGCAGGAGGGCACAGTTGGCTGCATCCCGCAGGGATGGGGCTGAAGTCCCATATCATGCTTCTTGTCTTCTAATTCCTTGCAGCTTCTACTTTCTTGGTTTAAGAGCCTTTCTTTAGGATGCTCAGGGGCATCTGTTCTCTTTCTGAATGGAAGAAATGTGAAGACAGGATACTAGGAAATCGATAGCTTGTGCTCGGTCCAGTGGCCTCAGGCCTCTGCATCAACCTCTCCCCACCCATTTCTGGAAATCGGTCTCAGTTAGAACAAAGAACCTTCACTAATCGCTAAAGAGCCTCTTGTCCTTGCTGCCCAGACCTCATCTGGTCTTCGCATTCATTTTGCTCTGGGTCAGAGGAGACCAAAAAAATAAATAAATAAAATAAAATACTGTAAGCACTCTGGGATGGCCTTTTCTGCCCCGACTCTGGAACAGGTGAGGACAGAGCCCATCTCCAGAAGCTTCTGCAGAAAGAGGTGTGTATAGATATAATCCAGAAGGAAGGTCACTTGTGTGTTTCTTTAGGAATGAGCTAGGCCGTTTCCTGAGTTGATCCCAGATGGGTGTAGCTTAACCTGGAACTCTAGCAGGTTGGCTAATGGTGAATTCAGGGCTTCTAGAACGTATTGCTTCAGCAGCCTTTGTTTTCTTTCTGGGGCCTCATTTCTTGGGCATCTTTACCCTCGGAACACTGAGAAATACTGGCTCTCTGCCTGGAAGAGGGAAAGTAACCTGTCCCTAAGGGACGGGATGGGGGTCACATGGAACATCAGTGAACTTGGCTGCACATGGGCCATAGACCCTCCATGGGCCCTGAGTGCCAGTCTCTCTATTGTTTGGACTTCGGTGGGAGGAAAGGACTGTCCTATGCTCTGGGCTTTCCAAAAGTGTTCTCAAGTAGGCCCTCTAGAGAGGAAGGTTGGGAAGTGGGGCTCAGTTTCCTCATAGCCCTAAGCTAGGGCTGGACTACCTTGGAAAGAACACTGCCTTTCATCAAATCAGGCTTTTCCCCGTAGACCCTCATCTGAGGTGGTCACAGCACAGGTGCTGAAGCCATTTCCACCAAGCCAAGCCGTGGCACTTCTGCGCCCCCTGTGAGCCCAGTCTTCTCAGGTCCCCAGACTGCTGCAGGGCTGGCTGCACCTGTTCCTCAGCCTGCCCCCCAGAGCCTTCGCTCCCCCAGCTCGGCTGGCTTGGCCATGCCACCCGGACCCTGCTGTGTGGGCGGCCAGCGGGTTCCTGCGCCTCGCGCTGGGGCATGCTCGCTGCTGACTGGCCCCCGTGGCTTTGCGGCAGCTCTGTGCACTGAGAGATTGTATCCCCTCAGTTGGCAGGCAGAGCTCCGCCCCCGCCTCGCCTGCCGCGAGCGCCGCCGGCCTGGCCGGGCAAGGTACGTGGCATGAGTCTTCCCCGACCGCCTGCCTCGGCTCCCTGCCACCCCACCAGGAGGGCCAGCATGCCAGGCCCACTCACCAGGGAGGCGAGTCCCATGCTTGCGGGCTGAGATGGGCATGCCGGATGGACCACCTAACTTGGCATCTGCAAGCGCATTGGTGTTACGGAGCCCCCTAACCAGCCATGCATGCTGGGCGCTTGCCAACTGTCAGGAGGCAATAGCCTGGGGACATGGAGCTGGGCAGCAGGAGGCTTTCCTCCAGATGGCCTGAGAGCTCAGCCTCCCTGGGAGGCTGCGGCTAAAGGTGGACCCAGCCACATCCCTGGGCATGCTAGGACTAGGCTTCAACAGCACTGTTGGAGACCCCACAGAGGAAGCCACGCCCCCGAAAATTGTGAAGTCTGGTATTTCAGGCCTTTGGTCTGAAAGGCTATAGAGTGCAGAAGCTTGTGGAGACAGCATCCCTGGGTTTGGATCCTAGCCCTGCCACACCCTGACCAAGCCACATCAGCTCTCTCAGTCTTAGTTTTCTCATCTCTCCAGTGGGGCTAATAAAACATCATGGTGATGATTAAGATCATGTATCTCGAAGGCTCTCACCCTGCCTATACAAGACAGCTTGTGAAAAACCCTCATGCTGAGACTCCAACCCAGACAAACAAAATCAGAATCCCTAGGGCATGGGATAGGCATAAACACTTTTTTAAAGCTCCCCAAGAGATTCTGATGGGCAGTTGGAATTGAGAACTCAGATGTATGTAAAGCATTTAACACAGTAGGTGGTCATGTATAGTAGTAAATACATTAAACATGTAATTTTCCAATCATCCTAGCATGACTGGAAGTAGGACCAAAGGCCATTTTGGGGCGTCAGAATTCTTGTGATGGGAGGACCCCTATTCACATTGTAGAGCGATGGGACCCAGCTTGGATCTGAATGGCTACCTGAGGGCAAGAGTGGTAGCAACAATAGTAACAACAGTTAACACTGAGTGCTTGCCTTGTGCCAAGCACTCTGCTTAGTGCTTTTCATGCATGATCCCATTGGATCACCATCACTGTCCTGTGACCCAGGCCCTGTTTTATCCCATTTTGTAGATTAAAAACAAACTGAGGTTCAGAGAGGTTAAGTAATTCACTCAAGGTCACACAGCCAGCAAGTGGTAGAACTATGATGCAAACCCAGCGAAGTCCAGTGGATCAGACAGTTGGGCTGATTCCATCTCCTCGTGCCTCCCAGAATCTCCCATCCACTTTTTGCTACCAGCCTTCCCTCACAGAGCTCATCAGCCTTGAGCATCAGTCACACTGCTGGCTAGAATCTGTTTAATACGTTGTTGTTCTGCCCAGTCTTGCTCAGTGGGTTCAGAGAGTGGACTCTGAGGAAAGGGTGGCAGACAGGACCCAGCAAACCTGGCGAGGTCCTGCCCATTCAAGGCTTCATCCCCTGGCAAAACCCTCCTGTAGGTGGTCCTGGTCTCTGTGTCTGTGTCTGTCTGTCCTCACGTCTGGTCTCCTTCGTGAACTGTGACACTCGTTTCTTAAGAACACTCAGGAGATGTCTTGCATCCTTCCAGCTTGGCCATCCTGAGAATCTCTGTGGCATCTAGGGATGGAGCCCTCACCTTTCACCCTGGCACTCTGCTTCTAGGCCTGGGTGGAAGCTGTCGAGGGCAGAGTTCCCAATGGCCCAGGCAGCTCCGGTACTGAATGTGGTTTCTTCTAAGTATAGTGTGTCCCTGTTTCTGCTGAGCCCTCTTCCATGGCAGAAGAGATCCTTGGGTGCCACCCTGAGGGTCTGACGCTGCTTGAGATGTCCTTCGTGCTTTGGGCTACGAGGCAGGGCTTTGTTTTCAGGGGCCTCAGGAGACTCCTGGCCCCTTTCCAGACACAGCAGTCTCTTGTGGATCCAGCTGCCAGACATCAGGTTGAAGAAGGGGTACAATGCAAGAGACTTGATTTTCCTCTTTGTTTTCACAGCTGCCAAAAGCCTATTGAACAAGAAGTCGGATGGCGGTGTCAAGGTAAGTGTCTCCACCCTTTTAGCCCGAGACTGGCCTCTCTCCTATAGTCACTTATGGGAATTCTTGGCACCTTGTTCCTCCTTTCCCTGGGAACCTTCCTATCCTTGCTTTCCTGCTTTAAACCAGAAACCTTTGTATTCAGAACAGCAGGTTCCACTGGCCTGAGAGGGCAGAAGGGAGATGTGTTTTTCCTGACCTTAGTTGATCAGAAAGACTCAGGGGAAGTGATCCAAATTATAGTTTACTAGAGCTGAATCCTGAACTTGACTTCCAGACAGGTGCCTCATTCCCAGCGCTGACTCTCTGGGTTTTTTAGTCATTTGGTTAAAAAAAATTTTTATTCCTTTTTAAAGCACAAACTCTTTTTATCAAAAGAAAGCTAAGTTTGTCTGGTTGACTTATTATCCTTTTGGTTTTTCCTTATCAACAAGCACTTCCAGAATGCAGTTCAGATACCACTAAATGAAAGTGTCTTAAACTTTCTGAAGGCAGAGGCCTCTCAGACACAAGCGAGGGGCGTGGTATATCGCTCCTTCCCATTTGGTGAGGGAGCTTTTCCTGTGGAATCAGGGGAACAGGAGGGAATAGGAGCCTGTGGGGACCAGTGGGAAACCCTAGTGCAAGTGGTTGCTTGGCCAAGATAGAGGAGAAGTGGCTGGGGTCCTCACAGGGCCCAAGGTGTTTTCTAGATGCTTTGGGGACAGAAAGGGTCCTGGGGCCAGGGCATTGGATAGCTCATGCTATTGAAGCCTACCAATTCATACCATGGTGGATAATTTCAAACTGTGAAATTATCCAAACCTTTAAATTCAAGCAAAAGTTTAAATTAGGTCTTTTCCCAGGATCTTATGTCCCCAACCGAGATGCACACATATGCCCCATTTCCTTCGCCCCTCTCCTTCCTCTTTCTTTCATTCTTTGCATACCTGCTTCTGTGTGCTTCTGCCCCAAGGACGGGAGCTTGGGCTCTGCACATACCTGCTGACATGGAGCTGGGATTGACTGGCAGCCCCACCTCCCACCCCCATTAAGTTACAGGACTGTAAGCTAGATGGGAGGAGCCAAGATAGGAAAGGTAATGGGTTTTGCTGGAGAGAGGTTTTGCATATTTCTGTTTGGGAAAGAACCGACAATCAGTCAACATAGTATTTAATAAGTACCTATCCAGCCCAGTGTTGCACTCAGTTCTAGGGGCACACAAGAGGTATAGGAGGTAATACTTTAGGAAGAGGTGATGCTTTCATCTAGCTTTAGGAAGTTGCAAAGTTAATTAAAGAGGAAGTGGACACACCCGGAACCAGCTAAGCACTAAATGGTATATGGTACTGGTATATGAGATGGTTCAGTTCAAGAAGCTTCTGGGCAAAAGCTTATTAGAGAAAGCTTAAGGAAGTACGAAGATTGGAACCAAGTTAGTAATTGCCTCTAGAGAATGGGATTGGAGGTGAGGACAGGGTAAAGAAACACACCTTTTGATTTTTACTTTGTATACATGTGTTTTTTCTAAAATGAGAATGTATTGTGTAATGTAAGAACAACAAAGTACTTTTGATTCTGTTATCCATATTGATGTTTTCAGCCCAACTGGATCATGGGATGTATGGTAGAACGATGTCAAAACTATAGCTGGATTGGTCTGGTTGGGCAGAGGAATTGGAGGTTTGTATGTTAGACCAGAGGAAACAGTAAAGGCCACTGAGCAAGGAAGCTATGGTAAGAGTGATGGTTTTGAAAGGGTGAATAGAAGAATATTAAAGACTAAATGTGGTGGCATCAATTTGGATTTGTTATAGTCTGGGTGCAGGATGAAGAAAAGGTGGTTATAAATAGAAAGGGTTAATATTCAGAATGCCCATTGGAAGAGCATAGGCACCAACCAATCATAATAGGTGTTGCCTATGAGTAATTAGTCTAGCTGTTCCCATGCTAGGCTCTGATTAGATACTAGCTCTGATCAGAGGTGTGTCAAAGGAAGGAGGATTTAAAAAGGATCCATCAATGATAATATCAAAGTTCTTGAATGTTGAATAACTGGTGGTACCTCTGCTGGAAATGGGAGTAGTTGTGAAGGAATGCCTAGCTTGGAGGAAAGAGAATTGTTTTGACCACATTGAGATTGAGAAACAGGTGGAGATCTGGGTGGAGAGGTCTTTAAAGGTGCTGGGAAATACTTGGTGTAGCCCAGGGAGGAAGTCAGTACTGGAGGAACAAATGGGGGCTCACATGAGTGAATCACATGAGTCCACTTACTCAGACAACACTGTGCCTCAGGAGCTGGGAAGGCAGCAATGTACGCCACCCTTTCAGTGTTCACAGTGGGAGAGAGACAGGGAAGCCACCAGTTCTGTGCACTCTGTTAAGGTTTGTGAGGAGATGAGCATGGGGCAGGTGCTACGGTGCAGAGACAAGCTTCAGAGCCAGAACAGAAAGTTTCCTGAAGGAGACAGCCCATGAGCTGAGTTTGAAGGATTACTTGGATTTTGCCAGGTGAGGGAGGAAAAGAGGAGGAAGAATACTCCAGACAGAGGGAACACACGTGTGAAGATACACAAGAGTGAACAGGATGATGATTCTAAGAACTTTAGTACCTTCTGTATGGCTGAAGCAAAGAGCGATTGCACAGAATAGGACCTGAAATAAAGCAGTGACAGCTGAGATGGTGATGAGAGGATGACTAAAATAGCCATTAAGGAACACGTTTCTAGAAGAACTTTCTAGATGCTGGCCCCAAGGATGACTATCAGGTGCAGCCATATAAGATTAGCCTAAGGAGCTAATTAAAAAACACAGATTCTGGGATCTAACCTGGAATTCAGATTCAGGAAACCCTGGTTGGGAGGTAAAATCTGAGTTTTAATAATACTCTTCTTTCTCTTATGAGTCCAAAGCACATGAAAGATTGAGGTTTGATAAAGGCAAAATTTTGGGGTTATCTGTTATTAAGGAGCTGGAAAAGGAGAGGATCAACAAAGGAAATGCAGAAAGAATGAAGAGGTAGGGGAAGAACAGAGGTATGGAACAACGTTGTACCTTCCAGGAACATGGAGGGATCCAGGGCTAGGTGAACAGAATCATTAGCTTGCTTTTAAATGAAAACATATGCAGGGAACCCATCCCAGTGTTGGACCTGATGTGCTCAGTAAATGAGTTTGATTCTTTTTTTTTTTTTTTTTTGAGCAGTAAAGCAAGGCCTTTATTAATGAGTCTGCAGAGCCGGGCGCACCCTCACAGCCAGGAGAATGCGCCGAGTTTGATTCTTGAGAAAAGACTTGGAATATAGTGGTGGGATCAGTGGCTAAGATGCAAGTGTTTAAGAATGACCAACCAAAATTAAAAGGCCAACAACAGACAGGTTGGGGAAAACAATCACAACGGAGTGGTGGAAGGGGTTAATATTATTTTTATACAAAAGAGCTTTCTCTAATAAATAAGAATCTCCCCTAAAACCCAGTAGATTATGGTCAAAGAAAAAAAACTGATCATTGGAAAAAGGAAGTAGAACTGGTTCACAAATGTGGATGTTGAGTCTCACTAGTATCAGAAAAATGCAAATTGAAACAAAGTGCAATTTTTGACTCTTAAGTTAGTGATAAATCAGAATGCCCTTTTGTAAAACAACCTGTGTGTTAAAAATCATAACAGTGCCCCTACCTTTTTTATCCTTTAATTCTGCTTCTGGGAATTTATCCTAAAGAAATAATTCAAAATATGGAAACACTGAAAGCAGGAAGAAGTTCAACTTGAAATTATTTATAACTGAAAAGATTAGAGATGATCTCAAAAGCCAGTAAGATAACAACTAAACAATAATGGGAAATCACTAAACAATAATGGGAAATAATAAACCATTGCAAAGTTATTAATTGTCATGACTATACAGTGAAAGAAATTTTTATATGTAGTGGGATATAAAGCAGTAATACTCTACTATCTAAATTTTGTTTTAAAAAACAATACGTTTGTAGATTATGTTCAGTATATAATATGTGGATAAAAAAATGAACTGGAAGGAAACCCACTGAAGTGTTAATAACTTCACTGGGAGATGGGAATTTGGGAAACTTTTATACATTTTTTTGTATTTTCTACATTTTTCACCTAGATGGTGCATTACTTTGACGATCAGAATAAAAATTAAAATATTATTTATTTTAAAAGTAAAGCAGTGGCCAAGTAGCTCATTTGGTTGGAGTGTCATCCCAATACACCAAGGCTGTGGGTTCAGTCCCCTGTCAGAGCACCATACCAGGAGCAACCAATGAGAGTATAACTAAGTGGAACAACAAATTTATCTCTCTCTCTTTCTCCCTTTCTCCCCCTCTCATCCCTCCCTCCCCCTCTTCCTCCTGCCCCTTCTTCCTCCCTCTCTCTCTAAAAATCAATAAATAAAAAACATTTAAAAAGTAAAGCATAAACTTGTATATAGCTAATAATGCTGTTTTTAAATTGTATAAGAAAAAAGACTGGCAAGAGTGATAAGATTATGGGTGTTTTCCCCCTCTTTTCTGTTTTCAAATCGCTTGTAATGTGGCTGCAATACTTTTATAATCAGGAACAAGTATATGACATTTAATGACGTGGTTGGATGAAAGCAAGATGTGTGGGGTTCGACTTTTCTGGGCCCTCCTGAAAATTGAGATGATAACCTGAGTCATGAGGGAGACATGTGAAGTTGCTCAGATGCTGAGCTGTCAGCATCTTGGATCTCTCTTTTACCCCATCCTCTTTTCACACTCCTCCTTCCCCAGTTCCTACTGCCTATGGTCAGTCCATGGAGTGGTTTCCTTCTCACTGTCCAGAAGCTTTCACAAGATGCTTGAGTATTAGCATCCATTTGAGCGGCGAGTCTACTTCGTGGTCTTCAACTTGGAGGCTTCAAGTTCTAGTTAGGTTTCTTTGACTGTGGATGCCAATGACTCAGGGTCTATGGAAGAAGGAGAGCCACTTGTTAGGACAAGACTTGAGGGGCCACAAACTCTCAGATCCCTAGAGGTCCCTAGCTGAGGACCACCTGTGTGTTCTGCTAGACCCAGGCCAGAATGGACATCCAATATTAAAAAAAAAAAAGGAAGGAAAGAAAGAAGAAAAGGACATAGATATTTCCTTAAGTGCTGTTTGAATATTTAGGTATGTAAAGGAGGCTGGAACCCTTTTCTGGCTTAAAGTTTTAAATAATTTTTAGACATAAGTGATACATGGTCTTTTAGAAATGATCTGGTGTTTAAGCAGTGCTGCAGTGTGCTGGCTGAGAGGGAACCCAGCTGTGCATGGCTGCCGGCAAAAAATCCTGAAAGGCTAGAGAGAGGAATTGAAAAAAGTGCTGGCCTAGGAGAAATTAACTCTTCAGTAGAAAAGGATCATCTCCAGTTTTCATGCAGGACACTTTAGGAAAAATCCAGCTAGGAGAAAGTTGGGGACTTAGTCCTCATTAAGTGAAGCAGACAGCTGGAAGTGCTCTCCCTAAGGCAAGGTCCAGGTAAAAGCAACCTGCAATCAGTCACCTTTGAGGACAAGCCCTGAAAATCAGGAGAGAAGACTGGGTCTGGTTTGTGCCCCTGCAGAGTTTCACTTATCTGATCCTGGGCAAGTTAGAAACCTGTGCTCTGCTTTTGCCTGGGGGAAAACCAGTCAGCAAACCTAGTGCAACTCAGTTTGTTGATCATATGCTAACTCTAAGGTATTCTGCTAGGCACCATGAAGATTACAAAGATAAATGAGATATGGACCACCTTCCTTCAAAGTGGTAACATTCTAGTTGGATAAAGGGAAGGGATACATGTGAATGCAAGGCAACGCCTTCTTTTTGAGGGATGATTTTGAAAGTAAAATCTCATATATTTCGGCATATATAAAAGGCTAATGCATAAGAGTCCTAATTATGTTTAGGCTTTTTAAAAACTTAGATTGAATTCTAAATTGTGGACCATTCTTTTAAATACTTGTGATCTCCCTCTTTTTTGAATATAATACAGTCCCAAAAATATCTTCTAAACTGGAGTGTCATGATATCCAATGTAGTTGAAAGGTTTTATGGTCCTGTGGCTTTCAGCTTGGAGGAGGTTGAGGTGCAGCTTTCTTTGGTTGGCCCGAACCCAGGTTCATCCTACACCAGCTACCTCCACCATGCCGCCAAAGTTCACCCCCAGCAAGATCAAAGTTGTATACCTGAGGTGGACTGGTCGGGAAGGCAGTGCCATGTCTACCCTGGCTCCCAACATTGGCCCTTTGAGTCTATCTCCAAAAAAGGCTGGCGATGGCATCTCCAAAGAGATGTATCAGTGACAGGAAGGGTCTGAAGGTTACAGTGAAACTGACCCAGACTGAGATAGTGCCTTCTGCCTCTGCCCTGATCATCAAAGCCCTCAAAGAACCACCACGAGACAGAAAGAAGCAAAAAAACATTAAGCACAGTGGAAATATCAGTTTTGTTGAGATTGTCAACATTGCCCAACACATGAGGCACCGATCTTTAGCTAGAGAACTCTCTGGAACCATTAAAGAGGTCCTGGGGACTGCCCAGTCTGTGGGCTGCAATGTTGATGGCCACCACCCTCGTGACATCATAGGTGACATCAGCAGTGGTGCAGTGGAGTGCCAGCTGGTTAAGAACTACAAAGGAAAAGATTTCAATTAAAGATCATTTGACAACAAAAAAAACAGAGTGCCAGCCTCTTGAGGGCAGGAATATTTATCTGACATGTTAACTGTGCCTGGAACAGTCCTCAGTAAGTACTTTCTGGATATTGCTAAATGTATATCCAATAGTCAAACACCAGACAGACATGGTCCAAGGGGACTTCTGTCTCCCAGCCAGCTAATTATAAAATTCTTAATTACCTTTCACCTTTCAGACACAGTCTTCCGAGATGTACATTCACTGTTCCATGTGGTTTTTATTTTTATGCTTTTTTCACATCTGAACATAAAGTCCATGAGCATCTGGTTAAAGCTGAGAAATCACTGCTTTCAGCATTCCCCATGAGTTACATCTCTCTCTGTCTTTGTGATCACTGTACTTTTAATCACGGGCACTCCTATTTTCCCATTTCCCACTAATTGCAAAATTCAAGGAAACGTTGAAGTCTTATAAATGAGGGTGACCGTACCGATAAAGAAAGGGATGCCAGAATTTGTTAGATGATTTTCAAAAGCTCAGTATCTATCCAAAAAGTTTGGGGTGGGGGCAGCAAAATAAGTTGAGGTTCAGAAGTCAAATGTTATTAATCTGAGGATGGCCTACAGCATCTTTTACTAATTTACCTGGTAGCTGCTCACCCTAATTTCAGGCAGACCTAGTAATTAGAGCAAATAACCTTATAGGTGAGCTAGCTTTATAAGCCCCAAACCTGTAAATTTGCAGCAAATGTTAAGTACCCTCACAGACTTGTGACTTAATCTCCTCAAGACGCTTTCTCTGAGCAAGGCTGAGACATGTCAGAATATACTAAATATGCTTGTGAACCTGACCATGGTGAAGGAGTTCTTCCTCTCCCAGGGTCTGGAGGCCCTGGTGTGCCTGGCGGTCTAGGTGCCATTTAACCCTTCAGGTGCTGGACTCCAGGTCTCCTTCTGCTCTTTTCTCCTGACACAGAGCCTGTGCTGGTGCACTAACCTGCAGCGTCTCTGTGCTTCTCCTCTTACCTCCTCTTTCCCGTTCTCTTTCCCTTTTGCTGTGGTGTGTCCAGAAAAGGAAGTCGAGTTCCAGCGTGCACCTGATGGTGAGCCTTGCCTGCCCACCCATCCGCCCACTCCATGCTGCCTGTGCCCGCCTGCCAGCCACGCAAACCCATTCTGCCATGTGCGTGTGCTTCACTCATTCTCACTGCATGTCTGTGCCGTGTGGGCAGGTGTGGCCTGTCCTGCCAGGCGGGGGCCATTGCCCAAGGGCCCCCAGTGGCCTAAAAAGTGGGCATTGGAATGTGTGGATTGGCACCCCCTGCTGCCAAACTTGGACTCCTCCAGCAGCCCAGGGCAGAAAGTGAAGCTGGCAGGGACTTGGGGCCAGGTGGCAAGCACAGGGAGAGACCCTCACTTGCCGGTCGCTCAGGAGGAGAGGCCCTGCTCCCCGGGCACAAACAGCCACTTTCTACAGACTAGCAGCCAGTGAGCATCTGTGTGGTGGGCAGAGGAGCTGGGTGGAGGCTCATAGCTCTGAGCCTTACTTTCCCGGCCCTTTTCCTGGTGCAAGTGCCCATTAGTGGTGCCCAAAGTTTAACCTTTCCACCCAGCCCTCAGGGAAAGCAACTGAAAGACTACAGGGAACGCATCTTCTTTCTCATGAGATGCAGGGCACCAAGAGGAACAGAGCAGCCTAAATCATTATGAAACCGCCCATTAAAGCCAGAGGTGGGGCAACCTGGGTGACATCCCAGCCCTCTACAGATATGACAGGTTTTACAAACACCCTGGAGTCCTTGCACCATGCCAGAGTCTTAATCTCAGCTGGGCTTTGCAGGGAAGACAACCTTAGGCAATCAGCCCCACACAGGAGGTCAGTGTAAACAGCTGAGCTGGGAGGGCTCTGCTCCTTCCTGGTGGGAATGGAAGAGAGCAGGGCTCACGTGAGATTAGATCCATGTTCTGACTACTCCTGGGATCCCTCTTCTCCAGCCTGCAGAGTTCAGTGAAGTCTTCTAGCACTTGGTTCCTGGTTAGAGGTTCCATGCCTAGCCCCTGGTTTGGGGATGTCTCAGCAAGCTAAGGGTGGGTGACTTCAGGTGTGGTACATGGGGCTGTAAAAGAGGCCTGCAGGCTAGAAGAAGAAAAAAAAAGTCTGGACATCTTCCTGCATGTATGTTCTCATCTGCGCCCTGTGCGAGGACGGCAGCCACTCATTTGTCTCTGTGCCTGTCGAAGAACTTGCAGGCATCAGGCTGTTTCTCAGTGGCCACCAGCTCTGCTGGGACTCCTAGTGAGACTGAGCCCATGGGCTAGGGGATCGTAAGAGGCAGGGAGCATCCATACAACTCCCCGCCTTAGACCTTGGCCTCCTTTCTTCCTTGCCATTTCCCTCCACCTCCCTTGCTCAGTGCCACTCAGTGTAACATTTTGAAAGACAAGAAGGCCTCCTGGTGGTCTCTGCTGTCACACTGTTGGCTGCACGTCAGCCTACTCTTTCCTGGGAGTTCGGTTCTGGGACTGCAGCCACAGCCCCAGCTGGATTCACCTGCCCCTCCTTGGAGCTCTGTCCTTGCTGCCAGCCGACCAAATCCAAGAGTTATCAGACAGGAAGGCCCACAGCATGGTCCTGTCTCTGCTCCCTGGCGTCAGTAGATGCATTTTGTAACCAAAGTCAAATTCCACCCCTTTTCCTCTCTGGACACCAACTCCTGGGTCAGGTTTTCTTTCTCTTCTTGTTCCTCTTCTTTACAGATCAGGCTTTAAGCTGGTGTTTTCAGGGAAGGAAATAAATGCAAGGGGCAGGTTAAAAGGGCAGCAGGAGACTCCTCACAGATAGGAGACCCAGAGTTTCTGAATTGTGTTCTGCTTTCTTATAAACCACCTTCCTTTTTCCCTTGTAAAATGAGAAGATCCTGAATTTCTTTGGGTGAAGTATGCTTGTGCAGCGACATGGCATCTGGCATAAGCAGGGATTTCTGGAGAGACACTTTAAAACAAGCCCTTCGGCTGGTCCCACCTTGAGGATGCTTCCGGAGCTACGTGTCTGGACCCCTCCGAATACTCCTCTCCTTCGATCATCTCTCCAACCATTGCTCCCATTAACACAGAGTTACAGAGGTCACCTCAGCCCCAGCTCCTCTAGGCCAGGCCAGGGGGCAAGGGAGGTCTGGGAGTCAAACCGGAGCTGCTTTGGTGACTCTAGAGGAACTAAACCATCTGTTTTCTTGTCTCAGCCACAGAGCAACAACAAAAACAGTCTCGTAAGCCCAGCCCAAGAGCCCGCGTCCTTGCAGACGGCCATGGTACCTCCTGACTACGGCTTCTCCGCCCCTGCCCCTGGCTGCCTCCTGCTCTTTCCTGCTTCCTCTTCTTGCCCTCCCTCCCAGGGCCTCTTTGGCCCTTTTCCTTTCTCAGTCTCTGTAGAGCAGGCTTCTTTGTGTACTGTCCCTTAGGCCCCTTCCCCTCTCATTGTCCCGCTTGACCGTGCTCCTTCCCGCACGGCAGAACTGCTGCTCCTGCTCCTTTTGCTGTTGTGGGGGGAGGAGTGATCAGGGTTCCCAGCTAAACCTCCCAGCCCCAGGCTGGGCCCCCAGTGGGTCTGCTGTGGGGGCCGGGAAGGTGAGTTGCTTATAAAAGAAGAGAGTAGGAGCTTTCTTGGGACCTGTACATCAGTTCTTTGAGACCTCCTTATAAAATCTGCCTCAGCCTCTCCTTTGCAAAGCCATGAACAGGAAGGAGGGCTGGGGCTCCCCACTTCTGGATAGTGCTGAGCTCTGGGTTTCTGGAGAGCCCCATGCTGCCTGTGCTGTCTCAAGTTTTCTCTGGGTTTGTCCAAGGGGCACTGTGTGCTCTCAGAGCTCCCTCTGCTAGTGATGGCTAACTAGAGTTCGCAAGGGCATGACTAGGAAAGGGGGCGGGGGTAATTGTGCCTGCTGCTCCTTCT
The DNA here is from genome assembly GCF_987537825.1 of Furipterus horrens. NCBI lineage: Eukaryota > Metazoa > Chordata > Mammalia > Chiroptera > Furipteridae > Furipterus > Furipterus horrens. The sequence goes on along the minus strand of NW_028327175.1, from coordinate 163,522,647 downwards.
GCTTCCTGTGGACCCTCATGCTGCCTGACATGGTGATGTTCAGGAACTCTGGTGAAGGCAGAAGGGTGAAGCAGGCAATTCTCTGTGCTCAGCTTGTTGAGGGGCACCCTGGAAATGTTTGTCCATTGTCCCTGCTTCCTGCATACCCCTTGATGGACAGTGTTGGCGGGGCCCAGCCTGTGCCCTTAGCCCATAGCTCCTCCAGCATACTTGTCCCATGGGGAAAGAAAACTCAGAATTAGCAGGAATCAGGGACAGCTTCCTGGTGCCTGCTTCCCTTAAGTGCCAGGCCTCTTTCTTACCAGCCAGTGCTGTCCCCTAAATGTGAGGCTTCCCAGCTACCTAGCACCTGGTTGAGTCAAGACATTTTGTCTTATGAGAATGGCTGGTGGGCCAGCCTCCTCTGGGGTCACCATAGAGGTCTCTGAGGGTACTGGGGTAGGGGTGGGGGTCCCTCAGCAAAGAGCAGTAAACCTATCCCCAAGGTCCGGAGGGTAATTTTCATCTTCTCTCACAGGAGCCACAAACCACTGTGGTGCATAACGCTACAGACGGGATCAAGGTGAGTGGATCCTGAGCCTGTCTTCCTGCTTTCTGTGTCAGCAGGAAGCCAGTGGGCTGAGCCACAGGGTCTAAGGTCCCTGCAGGTGGCAGCCTGCGAGCTGTAGGTCAAGGCTCAGGTGCTGCAGAGGCTAAGCTGTTTGTTACTCCATTCTTAGTGATCCTGAGCTGAGGCTCTACAGTCAGACAGGCCTGGGTTTGAATGTGGGCTCTGGGCCATTGGATAAGTCGCTCTACTGCTCTGCACCTCAGTTACCATATCTGCAAATTGGGGATAATAGTATCAGGATTTTCCTCCATGACTTGTGAAGTTTAAATGGAAATAAATGTTAGCTAGAAAAAAGCGGAGCAAGAATATAATCAGACCCTAGAGCAGTGGTTCTCAACCTTCCTAATGCCGTGACCCTTTAATACAGTTTCTCATGTTGTGGTGACCCCCAACCATAAAATTATTTTCGTTGCTACTTCATAACTGTAATTTTGCTACTGTTATGAATCGTAATGTAAATATCTGATATGCAGGATGTATTTTCATTGTTACAAATTGAACATAATTAAAGCATGGTGATTAATCACAAAAACAATATGTAATTATATATGTGTTTTCCGATGGTCTTAGGCGACCCCTGTGAAAGGGTCATTTGACCCCCAAAGGGGTCACGACCCACAGGTTGAGAACTGCTGCCCTAGAGCATTCTCCTGGGCCCCACCCTTTATGCTCTCAATAACCTTATCTCCTTTTCGCTATCAGTAGCAAATATTTATTGAGCCCCAAACCATCTGTGGCTTTGGTTTACGCAAGTGACAAGATAAAATCCCTCTCCACTGGTGTACGGGAGGTAGATAAACCAAAAAACCCAATAAATAAGATCAAATCCAGTTGTGATAAGTGCTATGGAGAAAATGGCACAAAGTAAAGTCAGAGAGTGGTAGGGGAGATCCTCCCTCAGGAGGTGACATCTGAGCTACACAATGGGAACAAGACAGCCAGGCAGACTTGGGGGCAGAGTGCCCTAGACAGAGGGAGCTGCGAGTGCAGGGCTTGGCATGTGTACAGAATGAAGAAATAGAAGAAATCCAGCAGAGCGCAGAGCACAAAGAGCAAGGGGTTGAGGACCAGGGTGGCAGGAAGGTGATGATTTTGGAGAAGCAGGCTGGGCCTGCTACGTAGAACTTTTTATAGGAGTTTGCATTTTATTCCAGCAGCAACAAGAAGCTGTTGGAGGTTCTCAGCAGGGGAGTGATACAGTCTGATAGACTCTTTGACAAACCTCTGGCCATGTCATAGGCAAGAACTTTAGGGAAGAGGCAAGTGTGGAAGCTGGGAGACTAGGATGTGATTGTAGTAGTTCAGATGCCAAATGTAACTTGGACTCAGGTTGTAGCTGTGCTTTTGAAGAGGTAAGATGGAATTTATATTGGAGGTAGGACTACAGATTTGATTTTAGATTGCATAATTGATATATGGGGGAAAGAGGAAAAAAAGAATCAACCTAAAATAAAACCTAGGGGATGACTATAGATTTAAACCCAAATGATGGCATAGATAGTGCCATTTACTGAGTTGGGGAGGACTAGGGAGGGAGTTTGGGAGTCCAGAGTTTTGTAAGAGTCCGATGGAAGGGTAGAAATAGAACTTTCTATGTTCCTTCTACCTCCTGTAGGAGCACATACTCTACTTCTGTCCTGCTTAGTTCCTCTGGTTTTCCAAGGGCTTGCGAACTTAAAAACATGTTCCTTTTGGCCTACAGGGCTCCACAGAGAGCTGCAACACCACCACAGAAGATGAGGACCTCAAAGGTAGGTGCTGGCCCTTACTGGGGAGAGGATGCCAGCAGTGTCCCAGGTACCTTAGCTCCAGTGGAGCTCCTGCCTTACCTGCCCCCCAGAACTGAGATTGGTGGCACCTTTTATACCTCAGAAGAGGGCTTGGCATAAAGCTAATTTCCGTGGGCCAAAATATGAGGCCCCTATCTGTTGTGTCTGGGCTAGGCAAGAGGTGTCTCTCTCTTCTTTGACCCAAAGACTGGTGTAGCTAAACTAGAGTTGTCCCTGAGCCTGCCCAGGGCCAGGGCTCAGAGAACTGTTCCTGGTGCTGATAACGATGTGACATCCCAGAACAGGGACACCTTGAGTCCCTGCATAAGTAGCGCACAAATGTCGTGAGTCATTAGTAGGGTGACCAGTTGTCTCAGTTTCCCCAGAACTGAGGTGACTTCTAAGATGTGGAACTTACTGTTGTAAAACTGGAACAGGCCTAGGCACATTGGGATGAGTTAGTCACTCTCGTCACAAAGCCTTGGCATGAATAATGGACTCAGAATCATATTTTTCTGTGTCCTGGTGACACTGTAAGAACCACCAGCCTAAGTTTGAGCCTGGCCAAAGTGTCAGGCAATGTGGGAGGGCATGGTAGGCCAGACCACTGAGAATCTCTGTCCTACTCTTTGGTTTGGCCTCCTGGAATTGTTCCCTTTGCCTTCAGAAAGGGGCCTTGGGCCAGGCTTTCAGAAAAGATGGAGAAATGTTACAGGACAGAGCTGAGAGGGTATGTCCAGGGGTAATAAGGGGGTACCAACCTTTGGGAACCCCCAAAATAGAAAGCAAAATGTATAAGGCAGTAAAGAGCAGTAGATCAGGGCTGCTGGGATGAAGGTCAGATCAGTTGAATTCTGGCAATGCTGGCAGAGTACACAGCTTCTTCACTGCTGGGCTCTTGACCTTATAACCTAGTCCCCTAGAGCATCTTCCCAGGGAGTAGGGCCCCTTGTACTTGTACATGCTGTTTGAAGGCTCCTTTGGAAACCCAAAGCCCAGGTCTGTGCACTTTCCTGGGGTTCTTGACTGGGAGGCCTCTCTTGCAGAGGTGGCGGCGTGGGATGTGGTCCAGTGTCCACAGCAGCCCGAGGCCTCACCTTGCCCCGGCTCTGCAGTGCCACGGGCTCGGGTCCTGGTCGGCTTGCTCGCTCACCTGCCTTGTTCTGTTTGTTTTGGCTGCTCTGCCTTGCCCTGCCCTGCCCTGGCTGGCTAGCTGCCCCGCTCCGCACTGGGAATGGCAGCTTGGTGCCTGAAGGACGGAGCTCCCGGGACAGAACAGCCCCCTCTGCAGGCATGCAGCCCCAGCCTTCTCTCTGCTCCTCAGCCAGTAAGTGTGAGGGAGGCACAATCTGGCTTCCATTCCCTGGCTCATCCTGAAGCCCCTCAGGGATTTCCCACAGAGCTGGCAGCCCAGCCCAGCTGTCCCTTTTAGTAAGCTTGGGGAGCTCGGCCTCTGCTGGGTGGGAGAGCTGATTGGAGGTGCTGTTAACCAGGCAGTGGCCCCTGAGACCAGGGCCCAAACACAAAAAGAGTGGGTGGAAGAACATCGCATGGCGGGAAGGAATAGAAAGTCACTAGGATGTGCAGTGGGCCTTTACCTCGGCACCGAGCCAGGAAGAAAGGCCAAGTCAGAAGTCAGGTCAGAGGTGGTGGGAGCCAGGGTGATGGTGAAAACTGCAATAGCTGAGAAACTGTTTTGGGATGTGGAGCTTCCTGAGGCTCAGCCTGTCATATTAAGAGCTTGGGGCTTGGGTGAGACAGACCTGAATTTGAATCCCAGCTACACTATAAAATGTGTGAAGTAGATTAAACCTCCCAGAGCTTGTTTCCTAATCTATAAAGTGGGAATAAAACGGCCCCTACCTCCTAGCACTATTATGAAAAATGAATGAAGTAGTAGAATGTCTTGATATGATGCCTTGCTGAGTTAATGGTAGCTCATATTTGTATTTTTAGTTTTGTCTGTGTAGAGTATGCCTTTGTCTGCTTCTTTTCCTCCTATTGTCTTATCTTTTATAGTTTCTAAACACAATCCTCTTCACCCATAGGGCCTCATTCAGGTCCTGCAGATGGGTTTGGTGGGATCGGAGAGGGGTGTGTGTGTGTGTGTGCACGTGCGCGCACGCACCTCTAGAAAGTGGATACAGCTCATTGGTTTCCCTAACCTGCTACTTAATCACCTGAAGGTGCTGATGGCTGTGGGATCCCTTCTGGCTGTGCCTTTGGCTCTGTGCCCTCTCCCAGCGGTGCCCCTGGCCTGTGCTGTTCTAATGCTCACATTTGTCTTGCAGCCTCTCAGTCATGGGAGGCAAGCAAGGCTGTGGCCTGGGCCAGCCCGGGTCTCTGATCAGTGTCAGCCCAAGCTCAGTCCGAGCCCTCCCTTACCCTGGCAGCACCCTCTGCTAATAGTGGTGCTCCCTGGAAGGGATCTGTCCATGTCACCAGCAGTTCCTTGGCCTGGGATGGGTGAGGGCTCTGAGGGCACCAACTCAGCCTGCCTGTCAGTTTGTGTCTTGTCTTGGTTTTCCTGAGAGACACATCTTGGCCTGAGAGCTGATGTGAGATTTAGAGCTTTTCCAAGGCTTGTACAGGGTAAACAGAGCTGTCTTTCTGGTGAAAGGCTTCATTTAAAAAGAATGTTTCTAGTTCTAAGATACTTTATCCCAGGAAAGCCCTGTGGAGGAGATGAGCAGGGTGAAGAGAATTAAACATCCATCGTAGGGCTCTGTTCATCCTTTTGGAGCCTGCATCCCTGGCTCAGTTTGGCGGCTCTCAGGCTGACTCTTGCCTAGGGCTAGGTTCTGGTCCACTGAGTGAGGGCTAGGGGACTGGTGAACATGGTAATGAGACCTGACTGAGCTCCTTCAGGTGAGAGACATAAGCAGGTGATGGAAACTGCCTTATCAGGAGATGCTTCTTAGGGAAACTGACCCTGCTGGAGATGGGATGCATAGACTCTGGACAGAGTATTCATGATATGCCAGGTTCCTCAGCTGTTAAAAACAAGAGTGCTTTTTGTGTGCTGGTTGTTGATGAAGAGGGAGACAAAGACCAGAGAACCATAGCTAACTGTGGGCTTCAGGAAATGGGGGTCATAAGTTCTACAGACAACAGAGGAGGGATGGAGAGAAAGGCAGGCTCACTCTTCCTGCAAAGGGCCTTAGAGACAGAAAAGAGGGATGTCTTCATCAGAGAGATCACAGGGAATTCTTGAAGGACTGGGGAGGGCTCTCCATCACTTGGGAGCTCCCCAGTTCCACGCGGTAAACTGCTGGATTTTTTTCCCCACAGTGCGAAAACAGGAGATCATTAAGATCACAGAACAACTGATTGAGGCCATCAACAATGGAGATTTTGAGGCCTACACGTGAGTAGAGACCCAATTCCTTAAGACTCAAGTTTCTCAAGGCCTTTCCCTTCTCTCCAAAAGCAGCTAGGACCCTGGGGAGAGGTGAGGCTGGGCCTTAGGCACAGTGTATGAGTTAAACACCAGGCCACTAGGCTGGAAGCCCTTCCAGGTAGATACCCTATGTTCGAGCCCACCCATGGGGTGCTGGTGGTGGGCTGAAAGGGCAGGGCCAAGAGGCTCAGCAGGCAGATCCCCAAGATCTTAGCCATCTTGTCAGGCCTAGCCCGCAGCTTACCACCACTGGTAGGACAGACACCACTGGTGAGGAATAAAGACAAGTAATTCCCATAGAAGACCGACAGGCAACTTTTTTTTTCTGCAGGAAAATTTGTGATCCAGGCCTCACTTCCTTTGAGCCCGAAGCCCTTGGTAACCTTGTGGAGGGAATGGATTTCCATAAGTTTTACTTTGAGAATCGTGAGTGGGTTCGTGCTGCTGACATACTCCTGCCTGCCCCTTCACCTCCTTTGCCTCTGCCCCTGCTTACCCTCTCCTCTTCCCAATTGCCCGCTTTTCCCTTATTTGTCCTACCTGCTGCACCCTCGTCTGTGTGCTTGCCTCCTTGTGCCCCAAGAATGGTCTTAAATGGCATCTTTGAAGGCCCTGCTCCAGAACCCCATGGGCCCCTTCATTCTGCAACTGCCTCATGGCAGTGCTGGTTGCCACAGTCAGGGTCACTGTATTTCTTTAAGCCTCATCTCTTTCCAAGATAATTGGAAACCATCTGAGATGAGGTTAAGATGATCTTAGCAAGTAATAAGGAAGCTCTGTGTCTACAGATGTCACAATAGAGGAAATTAAAGCCAGAATAAGAATGTGCAAGCGAGTAACAGGGCACTGTTAGTCACTTGTGAGATTGGAAGTTGCGGCTAGGGTCTTCCTGAAGACCGAGGGAGATAGGAGTCCTGGCTGGGGGTTGTACATTGGACGGTTCATGGAAGTCCCGGGAGATAAGAAACTGAATATTTACCTCCTACCATCTTTCTCTCCACTTTCTAAGGCCCTCCCTCCCCTTATCTTTTCTTTTCCTTTCCATTTTATCCTGGGCTTTCCCCATTATGCCATGGATTTTATTTTGTCACTGTTTTCTCTTCTAACTACAATCTTCTCCATCTCAGCTACAAATGTAAACCCGAGGCTATCTAAGTAATTCGATTAGCCACAGGCAATTCCAGAGTTTGTAAAAGCTCTAGGGAAGGTTTCGTGTAGCCCCTATCTAACGTTTGAGTTGAACTAAGATGTGAACCTCAATAAAAGTAACACAATTCACAGTGTTTGCTGATAATGGCAGTTTTTTTACTTTCCCCCAGAGGATCCTGGGAACCCTAGGAATATCCTGAGCTTGGTGCTTTGATGATTCTATTTAACTTTGGACTTTTTTTTTTTAATCACAGATCAATTTTGAATATTGTTAAGTTATTGATTTTGCTCTACAGTCCTAATTAGGGACAAGCTAACACTTATGAAATCTAAACATCAGCCTAGCAGAGTAGAAAGATCATAGGCTTTAATTAGATAGTCCTGAGCTCAAATGTTATGTGGTTTGGGGAAATTACATAACCTCCTTGAGCCCGTCTCCTTACCTTATAATGAAGAAAATATCATTACCAAAGAATACAGCTAAACCCCCCAGCACAATGCCTGATTAAAATAGTAGCTGCCGTTATCACTGTCCCCCACCTTTCTCTTTTTTGGTTAACTGAGACTGATGTGATGAGGTTCCCTGGCCCCTGGAAAGTGTATGGGGGCCTTGGAGACTCCCAGGATGGTTGCTGAAGAGAGGGTGAGACTTGGAAGTGCAGGCTGGGAAGAAAATGTCAGTGCCCAGACCTGACGCCTTCCTACCTATCCCACCCTGCCCTGTCCCTTGCAGTCTTGTCCAAGAACAGCAAGCCCATTCATACCACCATCCTGAACCCGCATGTCCATGTGATCGGAGAGGACGCAGCTTGCATCGCCTATATCCGCCTCACCCAATACATCGATGGGCAGGGTCGGCCTCGAACCAGCCAGTCGGAGGAGACCCGGGTCTGGCACCGCCGGGATGGCAAGTGGCTCAATGTCCACTATCACTGCTCAGGGGCCCCTGCCGCACCGCTGCAGTGAGCTCAGCCACAGGTGCACCTGGTGAGGGGATGGGGAGGGGCTGGGACAGGTGGGGTCAGAGGAGGAAGAGTCGGTTGAGAGTTGGCATTGGAGGAGAAGATACGGGCCACTTCAGAGGAATGGCAGGGGCTAGACAGTGTGGTTGTAACAAGTTATGCTCTTAAATCAGACAGATATGGGTCTAGCTCCAGGAGTCCAAATTGGGTTACTTCCTTACCCTAAGCCTCGGTTTCTTTAGCTGTCAAAAAGAGGGAAAGGGTGGTGCCTATCTCATTAAGTTGTCGGAATTAAATAAGATACTTATAAGTTAAGCATTAGTAAGTGCTCAGCACATGTAGGGCATTGTTATATTTAAATACGAGCTTCTCCCCCATACTCCACCTTCTCAGGCAGACTTGGCCACGTGTGTAGTGTGTTTAAGTTTCTGGAACTTAAACTTTGTGTTTATTGTCCTCTATTCTATTACCATGTCTATCCTGTTTGACAGGGACATTAAGAGATCCCAGCTGGAGGTCGAACCTTTGCAGCCAGTGGCTCTGGAGGGCCTGAGTGACAGCGAGCGGCAGTCCTGTTCGTTTGAGGTTTAAAACAATTAAATTACAAAGCGGCAGCAGCCAATGCACGCCCCTGCATGCAGCCCTCCCGTCCGCCCTTCGTGTCTGTCTCTGCTGTACTGAGGTGTTTTTTACATTTAAGGGGAAAAAAAAGAAAAAAAGATTGTTTAAAAAAATGGAATCCATACCATGATGTGTTTTAAAACCATCAATAGCCCTTGGGCTGGCAAGAAGGCAAGAGTTTGTGTGGTGACCATCCTGGCATGAGCAGCAGGCCACTCACCAGCCCTTGAAGAAGTGAGCTTGGCCTCTGGCCTCCATGGACTTAGGAGACCAGGCAAGAACTCTGACAAAACTTTCGGGGCCGTGATGTGATTGCAGCCCCTGAGGTGGCCTGCCTGCCCCAGGTCTAGGAATGGACTTCTTCAGAATTTGCATAGGCACCTAGAATGAGGCTGATGAGAACAGCGTGGCCATCAGACCTACTTGGGCGAAAATGTGGAGCTCCCAGCCTTCTGTGGAGGAAGCTGAGAAGCTGTGGCCTCAGGACTAAGGGCCCAGATGTTGCTGTACTGTTTCATTTAGCATAGAAGGGAAGAGAATTGGTGCTGCAGAAGTGTGTCCGCTACGAAGCTGATGAGAAGCCTCGTGTTAGTCTGACATGTACTCATCCATTTCTACAGGATGCACAATGCACGTGGGTCCCAATATTGAGGCCCAATCCCTGCAGAGGGGAAGGGGGAGGGGTTGCGCTTTGCTTCGTGTTTGTTTTCTTATAACTTAGCAAGGAGAGAGCCAGACCCTGGTCAGGGCTCCCTTTGCTGCCTCTGGCAGTTCTGTTTCTGTGCTGATATGGACCATCTTTGTCTTGCCTTTTCATGGTGGTGGTCCCGTGCTGACCCTCATCTGGGCTTGGGCCCTCTGCCAAGTGCCCCTGTGGGATGGGAGGAGTGAGGCAGCGGGATTGAGTTGGTGGTTGTCTCTATGCATTCGGGCTGCCCTGATGGCTGTCTCCCTTCTTACTATTCCCTTGCTGCACGTCCATCTCTTCCTGTTTTTGAGATTGACCCAACTGCTTTGGCACGAAGAGGTGTCCTCTTTAAGAGGTCTCTACTGACCAACTGAAGTATACTTACTGCATGGGCATCACCCCCCACCACCACCACTTGCATGTATCCAAAAGGTATCCAGAGCCAAGACTCCTACTTAATTCATTGTCCCTCTCTGTGCTCAAGGAGTTCCATTCCAGGAGGGAAAGATCTATACTCGAAGCAGGTAGCACAGAAGATAATGGAGAAGCAATTGGTCATGACCTTGGTTTCCCCAAAACAACTGTGCAAACTTGTCTGCACAAATATTTGCACTATTGGGGGGAAAAGTGGGTAGACCCCAGCTGCCTGGACTACCTTTAGGAGGCAAAGCTACAGATTTACCCTGGAGCCAGCTAAGAGAGCAAACTCACAGGTGCTGGTGCTTGGATTTAGCCAGGCTCTTCCGAGCACCTCCTGCATGCCCCAGCCCTGGGCCCTGGCCCTTTCCTGCCCTGCAGCCTGCAGTACCAGCACGCAGACACCTTCACCACAGGGTTTGGTTTTGCTGGCTTGAAGACAAATGGTCTTAGAGTTCATTAAGACCCATAGCTTCATATGGCTGCTCCAGCCCTTCTTAGCATTCTTACTCCTCTTCTGGGGCTAATGTCAGCATCTATAGTCAATAGACTATTTAAAAAAAAATCACATTTTAAACAGGAAATGGAAGGCATTTGTTGCAGAATTTTTGCATGATGACATAGAAATAATTTAAAAATAGTTAGTGTTTGTTCTGAATGTTGGTAGACCCTTCATAGCTTTGTTACAATGAAACCTTGAACTGAAGATATTTAATAAAATAACCTTTAAACCGTCCATTGTGTTACTGCTGTTGGAGTCTTATGGCCAGAGGCTTAGATTTTAGTAGCCTGAGTTACAAGGCTTCAGATGGAGATGTACCTTCTCCCACTCCCTTTGGGCCCATCTTGAATGAAACTTCTTCATAAACTCATCAGCCTCCACCCAGTCCATTGGGCTGGAGGCGAGTTTGGGGTGGGGAGAAAGGATTTGGGCCCTTAGCTGGTGGGTTAGAGGGTGGGTTAGGGGTCTCGCCCCGCCCTGGGACCTGCTGCGAGGGCCTCCCCTCCCGCCTCCTTCCCGCCCCCTTCCCGCCCCCCTCCGCCTCTCAGTGGGCCGGGCCGGCTCCCCCTTCGCAGAGCTGAGTGGGCCAGCCCGTACCCTGGGCCCGCCCCCTCTTAGCCGATGCTCAGCAGACTGTGCCAAGCTGCAAGGAGGTGGGGGTGCCCGTCTGCGGGTGGGGCTCGGAGCCCGCCGTCTCGGAGGCCGAAGCTCGGCTGATAGCTGCAGAGAGCCATCTAGCTACCCGGGATCTCGGCCGCGCGACTGCCCGGCCCAGGAGCGGCGGGAACCCGAGCGGACTCCGCCAGCGGCAGCGCGCCGCCTCCCCCCGGTGGAAGCGGTGGTAGGGCCCGGCTGCTGCGGAGCTTTCGCTTGGAGATGGCGGAGCCGCCGCGACGCGGCCCAAGGGCCGGAAAGCAGGGAAACCGGGCAGCCCCGGGACGCGGTGGAGCCCGGGGACAGCGGGGACGCCGCCTAGTCCGCCGGGTGAGCCACCCTTGAGGACACCCCCACGCACATGCGGCCGCCCGCAGTTCCTCCCCTCACAGACTTTCCGGCTGGTATCACCGTAACCACCCACAGGGTCGTCCCGGGCGGCCCCTCAGCGGGACCCTGCGCGCCGCTCGCCCCGTGTCCCTTGCACTAGCTTGCCTCGAAGAGGCTTCAGTCCCTCGGCTCTACCCCTCGGTACGGGGCTCCTCCTCCCCTCGGGGCTCTCCCAGCCCAGTACTGCCTCTTTGGCCCGGACTCTTCTCTGCGCACTCCTTGCCCCTTCCCCTTTAATGCTCCACATCCTGTGCTCTCCTCCTAGCCACCTGTGACCCCATGTTCTCCCCCAGCAGGGTCCCTCCGTCTGTGACCCAATGTGCCAGCCCCCCGTGCCCATGTCGCCACTGGGCACCCCTCCTCCCACAGCTGCTGCTTGTCTCCCGGCGCGGGGCCCTCACGCCGGCCTTCCCCAGGCTCTGTCACTAGTGCTCCCCTCTAGCCCAGGCTTGGGTGATCCCTTCGGTTTCGCCCTCCCAAACCTCCCACTGCTGCTCACTCACACAGCACCTCCCTCACCCCGTGTTCCTACTTCCCTATGCATCCCCCACACCACACCCTACCCCGGGAGCTCGCTCAGCATCCCTTCCCTGAATGTTGCTGTTTCTTCTAGGTATGAAGGTAAAATGCAGTGGTTAAGAGCACAGGCTATGGAGCTTGACAGGCCTGACTTTGAATCCCAGTTCCTCCACTGACTGAGCTGTGTGATCCTGGGCAAGTTGCTATGCTTCTCTGAACCTCAAATTACTCATATGTAAAATGGGGATAATAATAGTATCTACCTCTTAGGGCTGGTGTGAGCATTCAATTTATGGAAAACTCTTAGAAGATCGTCTGGCAAAGAGTCAACTCTCAATAAATGTTAACTATTGTATTATACTTAATTCACCTCAAGTATCTACTTCCCCTTAGTTACTTCTTCTCACTACAGTGTTTTTTCCAAGGAGTTTCCTCTAATTCTTAGGGTTCACCCCTTCCCATCCCCATTTAGATCCTCTCTTTTCATGTCAATTAGTTTTACCCCGGCCAAAGCTGAACTATTCTTAAATCATCTCTCAATTCTGAAAGACTCTGTCTCTGCCTAATCACCCCTGAGAATGTGTATGTCTGGGAGTGGGTAGTTGAGAGGGATTGCCAGCCACTGACCTTACTAAGAGTGGCTAAGGTGGGGAGAGCTACAATAAAGCTTCTAGAAGCAGTCAATCTATTTAAGAAAAATCTCCAAAATTAGGTATCCGTAAAACTGTCTTCCAGTCACACTGATCTGCTCCTTCTTTCTCTCTCTCATTGGTTGAATGTGACTTATTTCTCTCTCTTATCCAGCCCCACTCAATTTTCTCTTTTCGTAACAGGACTCAGTCCCTCATGTCTCTCCAGGCTAGCTGAGGACTTCTTCTGAGCTGTTAATGGATTGGGGTATAGCACCACCTAGGCTAAGTTAGGAAGGAGAGCTGGAATGGATAGGGAGAGAGACTCTGGCATTAGCTGTCTGGCTTTTCTTAGGTACCAGTGATGTGACCCACTGTGGGGCTACATTTTTATCATCTCTTCTGACTCTGACACAGGTGGGGTGAAAGGCAGAGGATAAGTAATTTTTCACAAGCAATGGGAAAGAGTCCCTAGTTTCTGGGTTTGGAAGCTGAAAGAATGATTAGCAAGCACCATTTCTCTTTCCTCTTGAATTCTTCCACCATAGTGTCCACCTGACTACAAGTTCGTTAATGCTGTTAGCCTGTGGTGTTGGGTTTGACTGATGAAGAAGATTAACAGACTCATGAGTTTCCTCTTATCTGATATTTCGTTGGAGCATGGGACTTCTGGGGCTTTCTGTTCATTCCTCACAAGAAGACCAGAGCTCCTGTTGGCTGGCCAACTGCTCAGTCATGGGCTGGGAACTCCTTTCAGAACAGGTTCATTTTCAGTTTCCTGGGCTGTTTGGCTTCTTGTTGATGGGAGAGTTGTTCTTTCCAGCCCTTGAATATACTTTCCCAGCTCTGAGCTCAGTCAGGAAGAATTGTGACAGTATTCTGAGAAGGGGAACAACCTCTGAAGCTAAGGTTTGAGACTCAGATTGTGTTGTTGTTCTACAGGAACTCCGTTTTTTTTGGAGAACAGATCATCCTGTGAGCAGAAGGTAAGCTAGATGGGGTGAAGAGGGTAATGGATTAATGACACAGTTTCAAAGGGAGAAATAATCCATCAATTTCTCTGTCTTACAGATAGGAAGGGCAGAGACTGTGAATTCTGCTGACCTCTGATGTGAGGAGCTCAAGCAGGACGAAGGGTGGAGCCTGATTGGATTTGCATGCTGAAGCTATGGGCCAGGGGGCCATGGTGACCTGACAAAAATGGACTCTGTCCAGTTGCCCCCTGCTGCCCCTCCTACCTCCCCTACCCTACATTAAGGGAACTTGTCTCCACCTCTTCAGGGAATTGACCCTGAGGGAATCCCTTTCCCCTGTTTTCCTATCCTTTCACCCTCCCAAGAGAGCAGCCTATAGAACTCCTACCTCCCATCCCTTGAGGTAGTCCCCATTCCTTCCTCCCCTCCCCCGCCATGCTCAAGCTGTGGAAGGTGGTACGCCCAGCTCGGCAGCTGGAACTGCATCGGCTCATACTGTTGCTAATCGCGTTCAGTCTGGGCTCCATGGGATTCCTGGCTTACTACGTATCCACCAGCCCCAAGGCCAAGGAACCCTTGCCCTTACCCTTGGGAGACTGCAGTAGTAGCGGGGCAGCTGGCCCTGGCCCTGTACAGCCTCCAGTCCCACCTCGGCTTCCTAGACCTCCAGAGACAGCTCGAACAGAACCTGTGGTCCTTGTGTTTGTGGAGAGTGCATACTCACAGCTGGGGCAGGAGATTGTGGCCATCTTGGAGTCTAGTCGTTTTCGTTATAGCACTGAGCTGGCACCTGGCCGAGGGGACATGCCCACCCTGACTGATCATACCCATGGCCGCTATGTGTTGGTCATTTATGAGAACCTGCTCAAGTATGTCAACCTGGATGCCTGGAGTCGGGAACTGCTAGACCGTTACTGTGTGGAGTACGGCGTGGGCATCATTGGCTTTTTCCGAGCCCATGAGCACAGCCTACTGAGTGCCCAGCTCAAGGGCTTCCCCCTTTTTCTATACTCAAACCTGGGGCTCCGGGACTACCAAGTGAATCCTTCTGCACCCTTACTGCATCTCACACGCCCCAGCCGCCTGGAGCCTGGGCCATTGCCTGGTGATGACTGGACCATTTTTCAATCCAATCATAGCACGTATGAACCAGTGCTTCTTGCCAGCATTCAGTCAGCTGAGCCCCCTGTGCCAGGACCAGTGCCTCGCCGGGCACGGCTTCCCACTGTGGTACAGGACCTTGGGCTTCATGATGGCATTCAGCGGGTGCTCTTTGGCCATGGCCTTTCCTTCTGGCTCCACAAACTTATTTTTGTTGATGCTGTTGCATACCTCACTGGCAAGCGCCTTTGCCTGGACCTTGACCGCTACATCTTAGTAGACATCGATGACATCTTTGTGGGCAAAGAAGGTACCCGCATGAAGGTGGCTGATGTTGAGGTCAGTTTTTCCTTAGAGATAGTTTCAAGCTCTAACCTATCAGACTCCCTTCCTTGATTCTGAGCTTGCCATAGGTATACTCTGCTCTTTCCAGGTAGGAAGAACACTACTCATTTTTCTCCTGCTCAGTCTGTTGTCTCCTGATTTCTTGTGTTCCTGCTACTTTTCCCAGGCTCTGTTGACCACCCAGAACAAACTCAGGACCTTAGTCCCCAACTTCACCTTCAACTTGGGCTTCTCGGGCAAGTTCTATCATACTGGTGAGCTTATTTCCCTGCTCCTTCAGCATATCAACTTAGTTTGATCTTTTTCTTCACTGTCCCATCTTCCTGGGTAGACAAGTTGGATAAAAGGGACAAGGTTTGGGGTCAGAGTGCTGTGAGGAGCTAGTAGTGGGTATGAATTTTAGTTAGCATGGTGGTTAAAGGGCAAGTTGGCAAGGAGGCAAATTGGCAGTCTTAGGTGGGCAGATGTCCCAATGATGGAAGGTGGTCAGTGTTGTTAACAGAACAAAGGAGGGCACAGAGCCTAACTGGCTGTGTTCAGTGGTCAGTGTGTGGTCATAGGGACAGAGGATGAGGATGCAGGGGACGACATGCTGCTGAAGCACCGCAAAGAGTTCTGGTGGTTCCCCCACATGTGGAGCCACATGCAGCCACACCTGTTCCACAATCGCTCCGTGCTGGCTGACCAAATGAGGCTCAACAAACAGTTTGCTTTGGTGAGACCCTTCAATCTCTTCCCCATACTTTTTCCCAGAGATAATGCTTTCTTTTCAACCTTCCTCTCATGGGGTACCCTTTCCATTTATCTTTCTGTGGAGGCATCCCCGCCCTTTACCCTCTATTCCCCAGACCTCACCAGGTCCTGGTGAGAGTTTGTGCCATTTCCAGGAGCATGGGATTCCCACGGATCTGGGGTATGCTGTGGCTCCCCACCACTCGGGCGTGTACCCCGTCCACACACAGCTCTATGAGGCCTGGAAATCTGTGTGGGGCATCCAGGTGACCAGCACTGAGGAGTATCCCCATCTCCGCCCTGCCCGCTACCGCCGTGGCTTCATTCACAATGGTATTATGGTAAGGGGCTCCCAATACAAAATTGAATTGAATTCCCCCATTTTGATAGCCCCAACCTCCACTGATCTCTGTCCTGTCAACTATCAGTCCAGTTCATCCACACTATAGTGGGTAGAAGGGTGAAAAGTTGTAATGCACACTGAAGAGTTTCATTGCTGTAACTTCAGATAGTCTCCCACAACCTCAGGGAATCCTAATGCCTCAGGACTTTTGTGCTCCATCTACTCATTTTACTTTTCAAATCTCATTTATCCTTATTTTTTTCCCTCCAGGTGCTGCCACGGCAGACATGTGGTCTCTTCACTCACACAATCTTCTATAATGAGTATCCTGGAGGCTCTCGTGAACTAGACCGGAGCATCCGAGGTGGAGAACTCTTCCTGACAGTGCTGCTTAATCCGGTAAGGTGCCGATAGGAAGGGCTAGAAAACTGGAGAGGCAAAGTATTTGCAGGCTGAGACCTTTGCTTACAATGCCTGATTCTGAGGTGGGTAGGCTCTTCAACTCTGACATGCAGGCATCCCCTTGCAGATCAGCATATTTATGACCCATCTGTCCAATTATGGAAATGATCGCCTAGGCCTGTACACCTTTGAGAGCCTGGTGCGCTTCCTCCAGTGCTGGACACGGCTGCGCCTACAGACCCTTCCTCCTGTCCCTCTTGCGCGGAAGTACTTTGAACTCTTCCCTCAAGAGCGAAGCCCCCTTTGGCAGGTATGGGTGGAACTCAGGCTGACCAGGGATATGATGGGGTGTGTGTTGAAGAGAAGAGTAGGCCTTATCTGATTCTTGGCTTCATCTTCAGAATCCCTGTGATGACAAGAGGCACAAAGATATCTGGTCCAAGGAGAAAACCTGTGATCGGCTCCCCAAGTTCCTCATTGTGGGACCCCAGAAGACAGGTGAATCACCCTTAGCCAATTTCTCTTGCCCTGCCTTAAACCTAAAGGATTCTTGGGCTAAGGAGCTCCCTTCTCATACCACCCCACATTAATCCAGTCTCTTGAGACAGTGATTCTTAACCCTGGTTGTGTATCAGAATCATCTATGGAGTTTTGTTTTAAAAGATCCACAAGTGGCCCTGACCGGGTAGCACAGTTTGTTAGAGCATCATCCTAAAACCCCAAGGCTGTGGGTTCAATGTTTCTCTCTCTCCTTTCCTCTCTCTCTCTCAAATCAATTTAAAAAAAATTAAGATTAAAAAAAAAAAAAAGATCCACAAGTGATTCTGATGCAGTCAAGGCTGAGGACCACTCCTTGAACCTTTCCTAGGGCCTCTCAGAATTTCCTTCTCTTGCTCTAGTTTGGCCAAAAGGGACTTTACTACCCAGAGTGCCTATTTTCTCAGCTCCTTCAAGCTCTTGTTGAGCTTGCTTCTCTCCCACAATGGCTGGACTCTCTCTCCTGTTTAGGGACCACAGCTATTCACTTCTTCCTGAGTCTGCACCCAGCTGTGACCAGCAGCTTCCCTAGCCCCAGCACCTTTGAGGAAATTCAGTTCTTCAATGGCCCTAACTACCACAAAGGCATTGACTGGTGAGATCGGGACCCCTTGGAATGCTTCTCAGAGGAACAGTTCCTTCCTTTCCCAAAATACCCTATTCCAACTTCCACTGCACAGACTTCTGGCCCCTTCATTCTGCCTCTTTTCTGTGCTTCTTCCTAGGTACATGGACTTCTTCCCTGTCCCTTCCAATGCGAGCACTGACTTCCTATTTGAAAAAAGTGCCACCTACTTTGACTCAGAAGTTGTACCACGGCGGGGCGCTGCCCTCCTGCCACGAGCCAAGATCATCACTGTGCTCACCAACCCTGCTGCCAGGGCCTACTCTTGGTACCAGGTGAGCCTGAAGCTAGGAACATATTAGGGCTTAAAGGAGGGAGGTGGTGACTGCTAGAGAGACAGAAGAGAATAAGGATAGGGAAATTAAACTAGTGTCTTGGGGAGGGGTGCCTATGCTGTCTGTTCACCAGAGTGAACAGAAGTTCTGTCAGATTACCAGTCTCTTCTCTTCCTATTCCTATCTGTCAGCACCAGCGAGCACATGGAGACCCAGCTGCTCTGAACTATACCTTCTACCAGGTGATCTCAGCCTCCTCCCAGGCCCCTTTGGCACTTCGTTCCTTACAAAACCGCTGTCTTGTCCCTGGCTACTATTCCACCCATCTACAACGCTGGCTGACCTACTACCCTTCTGGACAGGTACAATCCCCCAATAACCCTCACTGGGAGGTCCCCCTTACCCTCCTCTTCCCTGCAGCCAGGAGGCTTCTAAGAAATACAGCAGTAACCACATCCCTATCCCTAGTTGCTGATTATGGATGGAGAAGAGCTGCGTACCAACCCAGCTGCTTCAATGGAGAGTATCCAGAAGTTCCTGGGTATCACACCCTTTCTGAACTACACACGGACCCTCAGGTGGGAAAGCATGACCCAAGAGAGGAGGACCACGGGGGAAATGGGGAAGCAGGTTGACCATGTCTGTTAGGAAGAGACATGAATTTACTGTCTCTCAAGGAGAGACACCGGGCCCTGTGGCCTGGGAGAGGTAGTGTATGTTTCTGGGGCTTGGATTCCTTTTCTTCCTGCCCCTTAATGGCCTCTTCCTGTTGAGCAGGTTTGATGAAGGTAAGGGATTCTGGTGCCAGGGACTTGGAGGTGGTAAGACTCGCTGTCTAGGCAAGAGCAAAGGTCGGAGGTACCCAGATATGGACACTGAGGTATGTAAATTCTGGGGCAGGTTATACCTCTCCGCCTCTAAGACCTGATTCTACATCCCACTCCTTACTGTTTCTGCCTTCATTTTTCTCCTATCAGTCCCGCCTTTTCCTTACGGATTTTTTCCGGAACCACAATTTGGAGCTGTCAAAGCTCCTGAGCCGGCTTGGACAGCCAATGCCCTCATGGCTTCGGGAAGAACTGCAGCATTCCAGTCTGGGCTGACATCCCAGCCTCAGTACCAGCAAAAAAAAGCCCATTTCCTTAAGGGGCAAGCCCAGAGCAGGGCCTACAAGGGAAACTTGAGTGGCCTGGCCTCTCCCCCTTCTACCTCAGTGGCCCTCAGGCCTGGGATGGCTGAGAAGGGAGGGACATCCCTTTCCCATTGCTCTGAGGTCTGATAAAGGGGCTTCCCTTCATACCCCACATTATGGTACTAGCCACCTTTGACCCATGGTCCTGGAAGGCGGGGAGGAATTAAGAGGCAGGGTCTAGAGAAACGTATTAATCAAATGATTTCCCTCTTCATCCCCAAAATGTAGCTCTACCTGGCTATGGGAGGGACCCCTTACTGTGGGATGAATGGGATCTACCTGTGGCCCGGCCTCCCTAATGTCATTCACATTGAATGCGGATGAGGTCCGACAGTGGCTCATAGAGCTGAGTATGAGCCCTAGCTGTGGGCTAGATGTCCTTAATAAACATCCTTATTTTTCTGTTTTGTCTACCTCACTGGAGTGGGAAAAACCTATAATAAAGCAAATGTCAGACTTTCCCCCTGCCCCAGTTCAAGGTTCATCTGCTCATAGAGGGAAAGAAGGGAAAGGCCCAGGCAGATTAGAGTAAAAAAGGAGTTTATATATTTATAAATGCCAAATAAATACCAGAGGCCACCCAACGCCCCCTCCCATATGGGGCCATTTCCCCCAACCCTAGGCTTCTAGGGTCTGAGACATCTTGGCCCCAAGCTACAGCCCAAGAGCTGCTGCCAGTCTGGGCTACCAGGGAACTGAGTGGGGATGATCAGTCCAGCCAAGCTCCCCCTATGTGAGGGGCCCCCATAGCCACAGGCTTGTGTCCCTGTATAGGGCCCTAGAGAGGCCAGATTCAGGGAGAGAAGGTGGTCATCTCGAGTGAGACCCGCTGCCACAGCTCCTTGGTCTGTTTGCTGCGCTTGAGGTTCTGCAGGATGTCGTTGAACTGCATCATGCCCATGGGTGTCAGGCAGAATGCGCTGCGGGCACTGCGGATCGCATTCACAAAGTCGTCGTAGTCGGCAGGGGTCAGGTGAATCAAGCGGTGGTGGATGTACTGGAAAAGGATGTGTGGAGGATGAGCCACTAAGCACAGAACCAGGCCCTTCTGCCCTTGCGTGCTGAGTGATCTCTTCCATGCCTGCCCAGGAAGGGTTCCACCCTGCTCCACACTTCCTGGGTTGTCACCTGCATGTATGCCTGCTGGCAACGCTGCACCAGCTGGTGGAAGGCCGGGGCACGCAAGTGGTTGTGGGCATGAGCAGGGCTCAGCCGCTGCAGCGTCTCCATGACGATCTCCTGCAGCACAAACGGGC
This sequence comes from Furipterus horrens, assembly GCF_987537825.1. Lineage (NCBI taxonomy): Eukaryota > Metazoa > Chordata > Mammalia > Chiroptera > Furipteridae > Furipterus > Furipterus horrens. The sequence goes on along the minus strand of NW_028327175.1, from coordinate 163,502,555 downwards.
TCAGCACCCCCTTGGCTGCCCCCACACAGAACTGGTGCACGTAGTTCACTCCTGGGGGGCAGGGGGAGGGGCATGAGACGGGGGTGGCCACCTCTGCCCTAGGGACCCAACTTTTATCTCAGCTCTGGTCTGGCAGAGTGCCTCCCTCCACCCAGGAGCTGAGGTAGCCCCCCCACCCCCCCGCGCACGCTCACATACCCGACCAAGGCCTCAACTCTGAGCAAGAGCTAGGAAGTAGGTCTGGGATAGGAAGGTGAGGGAAGCAGGTGGGGGTGGACAATGGTCCTAGGGAGGGGAGGTGTTACCCAGCCTTGCTGCCAGCCCCAGCAACCATTTGACATCATCAGTGTAGGGGGGAGAGCGGGAGAAGTTGTTGGGATGATCGTTGTGTGCTCGGCGACCCAGCATCTCCAGTGCCAGCATTCCTGAGAGAAAAGAGTGGTCACACAGTGTGGGTGCATCCTCTTCTCCCTCTACCCTAACCTGGTACCTGACCCCACAGAGCTGTGGGAGGGAGTTGTTACTGAAGAGTCCCTGGCACAACTGCAGGTGGGGGTACAGAAAGGGACCTCCTCTCACCAACACGGTAGGCAGCGTGCAGGTGATGTAGGCTGTGTGGGTTGACGGGCTGACTGTGCGTCTCTTCCTCGGGTGGTGGGAAACCTCCGCTCACCAGAGGACTGGGCTGTGTGGTCAGGGCAGGCAGTGAGGCACCCTGAATGGCTGGAAATGTGGATGCTGGATGGACACTGCTCACTAAGGGATGAAAGCCACGTGAGGAACTCAGCCCAAAGAAGGGCAGAGGGAATTCCCTCCCTACCTCCCCTGCCCAGTGTGCCTCCCCTCCATTCACCTGTTCCCTGTCCCCACAACTCACAGGCCACATTGGTGGGCAGTGGGAGCCCTGGCTCTGTGTGATAGGGATGTACTGTGATGGGTGCCATGGAAGGGACAGGGAAAGACACAGCAGTGGCAGCAAGTGAGGGGGGAGTCACCGAGTAAGGGTACTGAGCCCCCAGGAATGCAGGATGTACACTCTAGGGGCAGAGAAAGGAAGAGAAAAAAAGACACTAAATTACATTAGGATGTAACTTCCCTTTCCACCCCACAACTGGGTATCCCTACATTTCTTTTCTTACTTGGGCTGGGTTCCCCAGACTCCTACCATCTTACCCAGGACTCTTGGACAGCCCTGTTCTCCCAGAATACCCCACTGCAACTCCCCAAGAACTGATGTTCTCCCATATGCCCAGCCCTCTAGCAGAACACTGGTCTCACCTGTGGGTATGCCGAGCTGGGCACAGGGAAGACGGCAGGCCGGGGCATATGAGGCACAGGGTGGGCGGGGTGAGCTGGGTGGGTGAGGTATTGAGGGCTGCAGGGCAGGTGGGGCTGTAGAGCAGTATAGGGGTGCAGGCCAGGGGAATGACCATGGCCCAGTCCTGGACCCGGATATAAACTGGACCCCACTGAGATGACTGGCACCACTGTGGCCGCTGCTGTCACTGCTGCTGCTGCCACTGTAACCGGTTCAGTCCCTGGGCCCCCCCTGCCCTCAGGCAGCCCCCGTCCAGCCTCCCCAGCTGCCCTGATCCCACTGGCACTACAGCTTGTAGCCCCTTCACGGGCTGTGGATGAGCCACCTGCTGTTTGCTCATATAGCCAGAACCACTGGTGAGCAACCTCAAACAACACTTCGGGGTATACACCCCCACCCTTAGCCGCCTCTTCTACTGCCATACAGGCCTTCTCCAACATCAGGTTATCCTGGAAGGGAGGAGCACAAAGGGTTAAGGGGGAAGGGCTTTACTGGGGATAACATTCAGTCTTCTCCAAAGCTGGCTAGTTCCCAGGAAAGCACCAGAGGTGGGGGCCCCTGCTCTGTCAGAGCACTGAAAGCTTCACACAGATACAAATACTTGCTGACCAGTAGAAGTCAAGACCCAGGTTCCAGTTCCAAGCTAATTTAGCCACTCTGTCCCATCCAAGCCCCATCATTTCCCTGAGGCCCTCCCAGCATTCCATCCTGGTAGTCACCTTGGGGCCTAAACTATAGGCCTGTATTTCCTTATTTGTAAAATAGGAACTATCCTAACCTCAGAAGTGTAAGGTAAAAGAAGTAAGGGCTGTGAAAGAACATTAATATGTCAGATATCACCAGTGAGAGGACAAACTGGATAGTTTGTGAATTCCAGGATATGGGAATCAAGAGCTAGGCCATCAGTTTTCCCCATGCCCAAACTTCCTGCCCAGATGCCCCAAACCAGGTCCCCAGATTGCCTATAAAAATACCTGCTCCTTGCACTGTACCAGGGCCCTCTGGATCTCATTGGGGTTCAACGCATGGGCATGAGGCAGGCAGCTTAGGGCTAGCTCCGCAGCTGCCCTCACCATATTGGAGTCTCGTGCCCGTGATGCCCTGTCAGCCAGGGATGCAACCTCAGGAGGCGTCAGGTGCCCATCCCAGCATTCTACCAGTATGGTCAGTGCTGCACTGCCAATCTCCATTGCCTGGCCTTGGGGGAAAGGAGAAAAAAAAAAGTTGTGTTACCATGAGCACTCCTGGGGAACGGAAATTGGTGTCTGTCCTATCAGATCAGTAACTCCAAAGGGATAAGACTCTTATCGCCATCAATTAATCCCCTTCCCATACCCAAATCAAAACATTGGATTTACCTGTAATCCAGGAAACGTGGGAAGAATAGGTACGTGAGAGCCAGTTGGGAGATACAAAGTTGTGCAGGCCAAGGGCATAAAGCCCAATCTCGAAGGCGCAAAGATGCAGGTTGCGGTGAGGACCCTGGTGGCCCCCTGAGGAAGATGGATGTGTGAAAATGGAAGTGCTGCTGTTGCCCCCTGCCTTGATCAGCACCGTCTTCGCCAGCTCGAAGTAGAAGTGTGCAGCTGCCTCTGATGGCTGATTGGGTACATGGGGAGCATGACTCTCGGGACGGCGGCCCTTGTACCTGAAGGGGCAATGGGGTAGGGACGGGGATTGGGGTTTCTCTGAAATGGGTGTCCAGGTAGGTTGGGAAAGATCAGGGTAAGTGAGGACAATATTCGGGTTACACTAGGAATGTGGCTCTGAGGGTGGGCCAGATCAGAGATACATATTTCTCCCCACTGACCTGCCAACTTCAACTGTCTTTGCCCGGGCCCCTCCACTGGCACTGGCCCGGCGACTTCCACTGGAAGACGAGGAGCCCAGGGAATCTGAGGAAGAGCTGCTAATGCTGTCACTGTCCTGTCCTCGACCCCAAGAGGTGGGGGCCCAGCCCCCTCGCAGTGGCCTCCGGCTTAAGGTGGGAGAGCTATCCGATGTTGTTTCAGGGGCACTGCTGTCAATGCTGGCCATGCCTAACCCCCACAGAAGACAAGTCAGTCTCAGAAGTTTCAGAAGTCAGACTTCAGGAATATCTTTCCCACCGTGTCATCCCGTGGCCTGTCATACCTGTGTGCTTCTTCTTAGGCCGCCCTGGGGAACCCCAGCCCCGTCCATTGTAGCCTCCACGACTGCCAAGTGCCAGGCGGCTGGGAACCTTCCCTTCCAGCCTTGGGGTCAAGGCTGCCTCAGATGGGAGACCCTCACAGGGGGAATGTGGGGAACTCTCTAGGTGGGGAGAATAGGACATTGGGATTAACCCAGGAAAGGGGGACCCAACATGGTTCCATACACCTCATCCCCCTGCCCAGTGCCCCCACCTCACCAGGCACATTCTTCTCTGTGAAGCCCTCAGTGGGGCCTGGCCCAGCCCCGGCCACACTCCCTGGCTGAGCAGACCCTGCGGAGCCTGAGGTCAGTGGCTGCAGGGCCCCTGGGGCGGATGGGCCCCCATGCTTTGAAGGAGACCTCTGGCTAGCTGTGGCTGGGCGACTAGATGAGTAGAACGAACTCAGGGTCTGTGGCTTATGCGTCTGGCTCTCTCGGTCCAAAAGTTTGTCTAAGATCTGGAGGAAAGAGAAGCAGTGACAGGTTGTTCTTTATCTCCTGACTTCTACTACTTTCCTATCTCCTTGAAACAGCTTAATAACTACCTGCTCAAAAAGCTTTCCCCAGTTATGATACGAAAAGCTCCTAAAACAGCGATTTTCAGGCTTTTTCATCTCATGGCACACAGAAACCGATTACTAAAATTCTGCAGCACACCAAAAAAATATATTTTTGCCAATATGACCAAAAAAAAAAAAAAAGTATAATTTTGATATATTCACACCAGACAGCTTATTGCTGTGTTGGTTGTTGTCACTTTTTAAATTTGACAATCTGTAGGAGAAGAGGTCAGTGCCCCGGACTAAATAGGCATTGCCAGTTTTAAAAATTCTTGCAGCACACCCGTTGAAAATTACTGTCCTAGTAGGGGCTGGATTAAATATCTTGGTATCTTCTATAACACTTAACACAAGAGAATGAATGACCAACTTTATGCCCCCTGCTTCACTTCTTCCACCCTCTGTCCACTGGTCTCTCTTGTTCTTTATGAGGTGTACCCAAGACTCCCCACTTATCTCCGATGGGCAGAATAGTTTTCTCTTTGTACTGGAAACCCCCAAGAAAGATGGCGGAATCTGCTCTCTTTGCCTATCAAAATAGCAGTACCTCAGTTCCTTACCTTTTTGAGCTTGGCCTGATCATCCTTGTAAGTGATCATTAGTGCCAATGCCAGGTCACCCTTCTCTCGACGTGTGCCTTCACACAAGAGGGGATGCTCTGCCTCACTCACTGTTGTCTTCATGCCTGCAAGGAGGAGGGGCTCATGGGAACTGAGAATCACCATAACTCCCGACAACAAAGGTAAACAGGCCAGGGGGTCCTCAGCCACCAGCACGTAAGGTAAGGAGTTCTCCTGGTTCAACCCACATCCCCTATGCAAGGTCCCCACTGCCTGTTCCATCCAGCCTAGCTAAGCTCTGGACTGCTTTTCAAGATGTTCATAACTTGGCCCACTCTACCTTCCCAGCATATCCACTACTTTAGGGAAGTTAGGCCCCTCACTCTCATGAAGACTTGATTGTCCCTATATCTTTATTCATGGTATTTTGTCCACCTACTTAGAACTTAATTGACTTTTTAAACCACATTCCATATTCTACCCCCTCCCTGAGGCCTTTCCCTAGATTTTTGTTTTATGCCCTTACAACACTGAAAACCCACAGCACACGTTTTTGTTTTTTTAATTCTCAATCAAGGACATTTTTTTATTGCTTTTATAGAAAGAGAGGAACGGAGAGAGAAACAATGATGCAAGAGAGGAGCACTGACTGGTTGCCCCATATACGCACCCGGACCAGGGATTGTACATGTCCAGACCAGGGATTGCATGCACCTACACCGGACTGGGAGTCGAAACCACAACCCAGGCCTGTGCCCTGATTGGGAACTGAACCCACCACCTTTTGGTAATGGGGACGATGCTCCAACTAGCTGAGCCACACCAGCTATGGCAACACAGCACCCATCTTTGCCTTAAATTCTTAAGTGTCTCATGGTACTACTTGGCTCATACATGTCACCCTGCATTTCCCATGACCACAGAGTCCCTTTGGAACAAGGCCCACGTTCTCATGCCCTTCACAGTCTGGACCAGGCTTAGCTCTGATATGCTCAAGATACTGACGTACTCACCCAAGGCAGCAACTGCTGCCTCAAATCCAAGCTCCTCATCCCCAGGCATCTCATTGTTCCAGTTGCGACTTGGGGGCCGGGAACCCGTGGGAGAAACCACTGGATGAAAGTTGGAGTAAGTCAGGCAGACAGAAGTATCATGGGAAAAAAATGAAAGGGAGGGAACCCAAGACCCTCATCATTCCAAACTCTCCCATGAAGCTGCCAGATGGGTCCTAGGCAATTCAGAGTCTTGGGACTCTTGGTTCTTCTTTAGAAAAAGCCACCCCTGTCCCAGAGTTCCCCACTTGCTATAGAGTCAGGCACCATACCTGGAGCACAAAGAACGTCAAATATGAAACTGGCCAACATGAGAGGCAAAACAGGCCGATAGTCACAGAGTGTCCCTTCCCGAAGCTCCTCTGCCCGGCACCGCATGGTACTCATCTCATTTGGACCCAAAGGAATCTTCTTGAGCAAGGCAGCTACTTCAGACTCCTGGTATGCCAGCTTCACCTGAGGGCACAGGAACGAGTTCAGCCTGCTACCTCAATGGAGATCAAGATGTAAAGCTCTGAGGATATTATAGTACAAGGCTCAGACAGAACCTCTGACCTCCAAGGCCTTGGTAGAAGCTGGGGGCCGCTGTAGCTCCAAGGCAAACATGCCAACTCGAAAGGCCAGGTTGTGGTGCTCTGGGCGTTCACTTAGCACTGTCAACAGGAAAGCCGCCTTGGTCAGGGTGTTGGTAGCCACCCAGGTCTGACGGCTTGTAGATACCTTGTTCTTCTTGCCCTAAACAAAGAAGCACAAGGGGGCAGACAGATGAGTCTGGGTCACTTTGGTGGAAGGAGGAGGAGGCTATCACTTGGTGTAGGGCATGGGAAGAGGGTTAGGGTTACATGAGGAGGGCTAGGAAAGGGGGTCTCTCTCACCTTGGCAGGGGGCGGCTCTACCTTGAGGTCAGGTGGGTTGGCTAGCAGGTCCTGGGCAAGCTCCACGGTAAGGCGGCAGGCCTCACTGCTGTAGCCATGCGCATGCAAGGCCTCAGCACAGGCAAATAATACCTGGAGAGAGGACATGGGCACCGGACAGGTTGAAGCCCCAACTTCTAAGGGCAGGACACCATACTTACTCATGCAGCAAACATCCTGTGAGCACTTATTATATCCTAGGCCCTGTGCTGGTCCTGGGTATACCACAGGAACTCAGTCTCATTACAGAAACAAACACACAATCCAGTGGGAAGCCAGCTACTGCGAAAGGTCGCTGGGACTTGGGGTAGAAGGGAAGACTCAGGGAAGACTTTCTAGAGGAAGTGACCTCTAAGATCTCTGAGACCTAAAGAAGGGATAGGAGCTAACCAAGTAAGGTGAGGGAAGAACATTCCAGGCAAAAAAACCAATTATGCAAAAGCTCAAAAGCAAGAGAGCACAGCAAGCTACGGGAATGGTGCAAATGACTGAAGTGTGAAGGACTGAGTAGCTAGATGAAGCTGGAGAAGCATGCAAAGATCAAACCAAGGACTTCCATTTTTTAGACTAAGGGCAATGGGAAACGACCAAAGAGTTTTAAGCACCAGAGTGACACAATCAGACATTTCAGGAAAACAAATATGAAAGCAGTGAAGAATGGACTGCAGGAAAGAAGGCCACTTAGGAACCTGCTATAGGATTCTAAGAGTCATGCTATGGTCCTGACATTCACTAGAGCCAGATGGGCCCTCTCCCAGCTGTGGCTAAGGCACACACTCTGAGTCCCCTCACCTCCATGCGGCTCTCCTGTTCCAGGGGCTTCAGTCCAGCAAACAGGTCGTGCTCCTCCCCAGCCCCACCCTCGGCCTTTTCTTCCTCGCCCCCAGCCCCGTCCTGGGCATTCAGATAATATGCCTGGTAGTCATCATCCTCCTCTTCAACTGTAGGGGCTGTCTCTTTGGTTTTAGGGAGCCCACTGCCACTCTCATCTGTGGAAGGGAGGTCGTCCCGGCTACAGACTTCCCCAGGTAGTAAGCCAGCGGGGCCAGCAGAGACTGTGGGAGGCTCAGGCCCTTCTGAGAAATACACACCACCATCTTCTTCGTAAGTATCTGGGGGTTCGGGAAGGAAGGCAGAAGGGCCTCGGGAGCCACCAGAGAAAGGGCAGGGCGGCGGGCTTTCAGGGAATCCACCAAAGGTGCTGGCCTCTGCACCCAGGACCAGGCTGCTGTCATCCAGGCTCATCTCAGCCAGATCTGGCTCCAGGGAGCTGTCCTCACTGCTCAGTCGTCGCTTGCTCCCGCCACCGCCTCCTGAGCCCTTGCCCCCACTGCCAGCCCCACCCAGTGCCTTGGCTTTGCCCCCACCTGGACCCATCTTATGCAGAGCCTTATCTACCCCCTCGGCTGAGAGACGGCGGGGACCCCTTTGTGATGAGGGGATCCCCTCGCCCAAGCCCTTGCGCTTAGCCCCAGGCTCCTTGGGCCGCACAGCTGGCTCAGCAGGAAGAGGGCGGGGCCGCTCCCGGGATTCCTCCAGGCCCCCAGATCTGGAGGCCCCTGGCCGAGGGGGCAGGGCTCGGGCCCAGCACAGTGCCAGCTTCCGGTCAGTGCCGCTGTAGGTGACACCCGGAAGCGGGTAGGCCTCTTCCCAGTTGAAGTAGCAGGCCTCCACTGCTGGCCGGAAGCCAGGGAAGAGTCGGTCCAGGGTCTTCTTGTGCTGTCCTCGTTTTACATTCTCAATCACCTTCAGCTGCCATTGGCGAAGCTGCACACACAGTTCCCTGCGGCTGTGGAAACAAAGGGGCAAGGCCGCTGGGGGGCTACACTATGCACTGAGAAGGAATGAAGCAGGTGAAGGTGACATATACCCCTAAGCAGGGCACAGGGAAGGACCCAGGGAAGAACTTCTTAAGTCAGCCCCACAGACATCACTACAAAACTCAGGATTTGGGAAAGCGGTGCTATTTAGGGGAGGGAAAGAAGAAAGCCTCTCACTAAAAGGATTCATAAGTCACTGAGTAACCCTAATGCTCAGCATCTCCCTCTTCCCTAGGACTAGAAAAATGGTACACCTGTATATGTACAAAAAGATGAGGCTGGGTCTGTGTGGACTGTAGTGAGCACAGGAGACTCACCGCTGGGGGCTGAGTGCAGGGTCCAGGACAGCCAACCTCCACAGTGTGACCATCTCGTCACACATGCTGGCACATGCATGGGCCGCCACCTCTGACTGCCCATTGCTTCGACCCGTGTGCCCACTGGCACTGCTGTGTGAGGCTGAGGTGCGCACGCTGTACCACCAACCTGTTATCTGGAAACAAAGAGAGCTCTGAGATACACCAAAGAGCTTGGATAAAGACAGAGTAGCCCTCCCCAGTGTTTCTGTCAGCATGAGGGGAATGAGGTTAAGGGAAGGGGAAAATGAACCATCATGGTGCTACCCAATTCTGGGAAAGTACCTGTTCATAGGTGAGGCACTGGTCAGTGAGGATTTCCAACAAAGGGGCAGCATTGCTATCCCTCCGTTTGAACATCTCCCGCACAATGCTAAGCAGATTCCAGACGCCCTCTGGCTCACGGCCCCTCAAAGGGCGCAGTAGGCATGCCCATTCAGCTGCGGCTGGAGGCTCCGTGGAAGACAGGTACATGGAGTTCACATCACTGTGAAAGCAGTGGAGTGGAAAATGATGACCCTAAGATGGGGCTGAATAAAGCAGATGAAAGTGCAACAGGGCTTTGACACAAAAGGAACCCTAACCCAAAATACAAAGTAAACAGAAAAAAGGAGGTCCATGACAAAAATTCTAAATCTCTCTCTGCCTCAGTCTCCAAACCTCTCAAAGGAAGAAAAATAACTTCTGCTCTACCTAGCTAAGAAAAAACCACTCTGTGACTACATGAACTTATCATCATACATTGATTTATTAGTGACATTTTCTGTGCCAGGCACTATACCAGTCCAGGGAACAAAAGGTGAGAGGCACAGGCATTAATAGAACAAAGGATCTGACAACAGCCTGAGGGATGCTCCCTTTCCACCAGACACAAGGATGAAAGGACCCAATTTACCTGAAGACCACAGGGGAGGGGCCACAGAACTTGTGCAGTGTCTTCTTGATATTGTCAGTAAGGGTTGATTCATCCAAATACCAAGTACTCTGGTCAGAGGCTGAGGGTCCTGCTGTAGGGTCTGGGGGTGACAGGCAGTTAGTCACCTAGAGATAGTGACCTGGATTAGCCTGACAACAGCAAGCCTTTAGTAAGTGGTGCTCTGTACTACCAGCTCTCTATCTTTCTACTGCCCTCCTCACCACACTCACCTGGGGCCCCACACACTGTATTGATGGCTGTTGACTGGGAGGACAGGAGTTCATCCAGGAGGCGCTGGGCTGTGGGGAGGATCTGAGGAGAAAAGGAATAAATACATAGGTGACCCAAGGAAGCCAGGGCCTAATAGGAAGGCTGATAATGCAGCCCTGGAACTAGCTGGAGCAAGAGCTCACTCACCTGCTGAGGCAGCTCACTGATGAGGTACTGAGCAAACTTCTGCAGCTGGTCTCTCTGTAACCGAGACAGGGACTCTGAGACTGGGGCCCGCAGGCAAACTGCAGAAGCCTGGTGGAAGACAGAGAAATAGAACAACCTGAGAAAGGCTTGCTGGTACTGGAACTGGGGCTCGAGACGCAGAGTAGGGCAGGCGAGGGGCTCACATGGTGGCCAAGCATGCAGCAGAGAAGAGGGGGATGGAGTGTAGGATAGGGACAGGATAAATTGGGAGGGCCTCACATTGTGGATTCGGAAGAGACAGAGTGCCACGACATGGGTGCACCATTTGGCCCCAGCCCCACAGGTACAGCTGCAGGAAGTGACCCGGCAGCGGTCAAACATCACAGCCACGTTGTAGGCCCCTTTTGGGGGGACCATCTGAGGTGGCACCACTGTAGCACTCAGGTGGAACCCTGGGGAGAAACATGGGTATGGTGAGAAAGAGTATTTAACACAGAAGTCTGTGCCTTCAGCTCTAGTGCTCCAGCTTCTTGCAGTAGGTCCTTAATTCGTAACACATGGGATGGGAGGAGCATGCGTGCCACAGGACACCATGGTTCTCTTACCTATCTGCAGTGGGTCCTTCACGGCCCTCATGCGGAACAGCTGATCCCCTCGCTGGAACTCATCTGCACTGCCATTGGCCAGGCATGAATACAGCCTGGGAGTGAAGAAGAGGACAGACATAGCCACAACTCAGCAAATGACCTCTCCAGACCCTGTCAGAGACCACAATGCCCTGGGCGCTCTCTCCCCAGTGTCACTCCCTCTTGGGAAAATTCCCAGGCACTCCCTCCCCGCCTTGTCTTCTTACTACAGCCCCAAATACAGTATCTCCTTTGTTCCATGGAAAGCCCAGCATACTGTGAAATATCAGGACCCCACTCCCCACCATCAGTCCTCCAGCCTCACCGAATATCCTCTTCATTCTCAGGGAAGCTCCAAAAAGCAATTCGGAGTTGTAGCTGCTCAGGCACTGGGGGATAAACTTTCTCCACCACTTCAAATGGGATATGAAATGCCACCTGCTTTGCTGACAGCTCCACCAATGGGATCACCAGTCCATCTTTGGTAACAAAAGTTGAGATGAGGGGACATGAAAAGAGCCATGATTACTTGGGACCAATGTCAGTGCCACATCTTGCACCCCACCTTCACTATGAAAGAAAAGGGGAGATTGGGATGAAAAACCAAAGGACCCTCCTGTCAGTGTACACTACTGACCCTTAAAACTCCAACTGGAGAAAGGGAGCTAAACAACCCCAGTCTAGAATAGAAGATATCAGGGATATCCCAGAAACTCCTGGTCCAACAGGAGTGTTGTTCAGGACCCTAGCAAGTAACATCTTCCACAAGCCTCAGCATCTAATTTCCCATACATCTACCACTTTAGATTCAAATTACATCATTGGTGGCTCTCCTCTGACATGCTCTTCTCAAAATGCTTTTCTACTACCCCTTTTTCTCTAGATGACTCCAGCCCTCTATTTAAGGAGGGAAGACAAACTAGAGACCAAAAAGAGGGACCTCCAGAAACAAGAGAGGCTACACTTCCTTTGGTGCACCTGAACCCTGGCTTCCCACAATGGAAGCCCTGGGGGAAGGGAGGAGAAACAAGCTATCTCAAGGGAATATAGCTGGTACTCCTGGAATCACCTGGAATAGGACAGAGGTTTCCCACTGTTTTTAATCAAAATGCAGTGAAACACAACAGACTGCCTATCTCACCAAATTGCCAGTCAGATAGAAAACTATCTTTATTTTAAAAAAAAAGTTAATCTACTTTTTTACGAATAAGCAATTGAAGATAGCTCCTGGATAGGAGAGGGGTGGAGAGAATGACATGCTTTCCTAGATTTTAATCTATTGAGGAAGAAAATACCCGTATGTTAGAAGTCTTCACCACCATGACTTCATACTTCCCTCAAAGTGAGGGAGCGCTAAGCCTCCAGGCCACCCACAGGTACAAATATGAAAGAAGCAGAGAAGCCATGGAAAGACTCACAGTGAGACTGTCTATGATCTCTGTGTGTGTGACCTATGTGTGTGTATACACAGAGCAAATGCTCTCTCTCCAAACAAAGCTGAATACTGCCACTTCTGAAAAGTAACACATGTACATTTCTCTCTGTTCCAAAGGGGTGATAAAAATCTCTGCGGAGCAGTTTGGAAAACAGGACCCTTGGAATAGCCACAGTGGGATCACAAGTCAAACCCCTCAGTGCTGAAAAAGTCAGTTTGCATTGAGGCCCAGGACAAAAACTACACCATGAGGAAGACAGGGAAAGGATCTGGTGAGTCCTGAGCCTATGGCGCTTCTCTTACTATCACTCTCCTCTCCATCCGCTTTAAAGCGAAATTCTTTAAAGCACTAATTGGTTAATTCACAGAAAGACCCAAGGATGAATGAAATTCACAGGGAAAACCAGGAAGAGTGCTGGTAAGGAGACTCCAGAGACCATTATCCACAACCTTCCACAGGAAATCTAAGGCTCTAATCCAGTGGTCCTAGCCTTGGCTTCTGACAGATGTTCAGTATGGCCAGGAACCAAGCCTCTGACCTAAACCTGCAGAACTATGGAATCTCTTCTCACAGATCAGTTCACCTCCACTTTCTTCAGAGTGGAGTTCCTTCTTGGTGCAGCTGGGAAGAGACATCACCCTGAATCAAGAAGTTCCCAATGCACTTTGCAACGGGGTGACACAACTCAAACGGTCACTTCTTCACAATCCATCCCCTACCCATATTTTTCTCTACTTTCTGGCTTGCCTTAGGCTGAACTCTGTAAGTATTCTCAAGTCAGAGAGGATATTCTTTCTCACCCATCTCTAAGGCAAATGCACGACAAAAGATCTACTTTCTGCCTCTAATAATCCTATCCAACCTACTTTCTGCCTCTAATAATCCTATCCAACCCAGGATTTCCCAGCCATCATCCCAAATCACTCACACACACATACACACACAGAGGCTGGTGTGAAGAAGCCATCCCAGAAAGACTACAGAAGCGAGTCCCGAAGTCCGTTCAGCTTGATACAGCTCGCGGTCCGGGACACCTCCCGAGCAGGGAAAGCTCTGGAGCAAGGCCTGAGCGAGGCCTGCCCGCGCCCCTCCCCCGCCCCCGCGCCCCCCCTCCACCCGCTCTCCGTCACCTCGCATTCTGGTACCGCCACTGCCACCTCCGCCACCGCCGCCAGTCGGGGAATTGGGCCCCGCTGACTGTTTGCGCCATCCCCGCCAGTTCTGGCAGAGGCTCTCGGCCTCGGAGATGAAGGAACAGAGCGAATCCTCCTCAAAGCGGTCCGAATCCTCGAATGAGAAGCGCTCTCCGTCCTCCCACTCCGCGAACATCAGCTCCATTGGGCCCGCACCCCCCGGGGCCGGGTCCCCCCCCGCGGATCCGGGGCCTGGGCCGCCGGCCGGGGACTGAGGGGAGGCCCGGGGCCTGAGGGGCGAGCCGGGGCTGGGGGTGGCCGGGGCGCTCAGGGCGGCCGTGCCGGGCGAAGATCTCAGGTCTGGGAGAGATGCGGGACCTGGCCTCGCCTAACTGCGAGGTGCGAACCGAAATCAAAGACAGTCCCCGAGACCCAGGGACCGGACGAAACGCTCGGCAGCCGGGGCCTCTCGGTGGCTACGGCGCCGCCTCCCCCATCAGCTGATCTGAACTTCCGGCCGCGCCGGCCACCACCACTTCCGTCCTCGCGCGCTCGGGGACCGGACAGAGTAGGGGCAGATGTAGGGACCCTGTGCGTTTAATTGCTGCATTTCCTACCTTTTTCCCCGGAACCCACCCTCAGATCGACAAAATGAAGCCAACCCCCAAAGGTAAACAAAATGAGTACAGATCCCAGCAATAATTTGGCGTCCATAATGTCTCCAAAGAATAAACATTCGCCAGGCACGCCGGGAATCGTAGGCTGTCAAGGGACAACACAAGAACCATTGGGTAGTTATTGTCCTAATTCGGGATAGGCTCCAGGCCGCTTCACCTTCTGGGAATTGTAGTCCAAAAGCCTGCATTCCAGGAGACTATAGGGGAAGTCTAATTGGGGAGCGAGATTTCAGAAAATGGTTGTACATTTTGTTAGTGGAGCCTTTGAGTGTAGGGGTTCTCAGCATTTTTGTGTGCCCCGGACCGTTTAGCAGCCTGGAAAAGTCCCTGGATCCCCTTCTCGGATTGTTTATAAATGCGCAAAATAAAATTACGAGAATTATAAAGGCAACCAATTATGTTGAAATAAAATTACCAAAATATTAATAAAACAAATTTATAACATAGTAATATTTATTTACACATTAGCCAAGATCCAGCAGCAAGTGTAATAAATGGCTACAATAATTTTGTAGTGATGAGTATAAATGATGAGGTATCTGTAACAAACTAATATATGAAAATATTGTGATTTCATATAGGTATTTCTAATGATATTGTGATTTATTTCCCACAGTCTTAACTGAAATACTAAATCAGTTGTGGTTAAAGATAAAATTTTTTCCCCATGCATGTTCACAGATCTCTTGCTGGGCCATCCATTGACTATAGGTTAAGAACTCCTAAGTCTAGTCTAAAGTGCTTAACTGCTTCTTTCTATAGCTAAGAGCCTCAGCTTGCAGAACCAGACAACTGTACAGTGCTCTACCCATGGAATATGAGGACAATAGGAATAGAGACCTGTGGAGGATCAGGGAGGCAAGACCCCTTCTTATCTTAATAATTATCCCACTGGAGCTTTAAAAACTCCACTGATCCCTTTGCCCATATAATGATGGAAGGTACAAAAGTTAAATCAGTTTATGACTGAAAGGGCAGAGTATACATAAAATGCTACACAGTTATTTCTAACATGGGGAGACCACAAAAATAAATGTCTTCAGCAACTGAGTGGATAAGAGACATAGACAGGTGACATACAAAAAAAGGTAAGAGCCAGTTAAGTCTCAGTTGCACTATTTGGTGGAGTCCAATGGACAGGCCCTTGGAAAATGGAGAGGAAAAGTCTCGGCTGTATTTAATTATTGCCATGTGGTAATGAGGAAGCGTTGCCAGATATTTCATTGTTTTTTTAAAAAAACTAAAGAGTAGATTTTTTTAAATGACATTTTTCCTATTTTTAAATGATACAAAAACAATTTTTTAACTATGTGGGCCAAATAAAATATATCTGCAGTACCTCTGGATCACTAGTTTGTGAAGTTCTGATATTCTGGGAGCACCTTGCGGGGGCTATGCACAAAGTAGGTAGTCACTAGATACTCACAGATGATGGCAAAAAAAAAAAAAAACTCTATATAAGCATCCTTAGTGCATCCAAAAGCAAGGGCATTAAATGTTGCAAAGGACTTCAAATGCAGGATAAGACCAAGGTTTCTGTCCTCCTGAGGCATATTAAAGAGCAAAGAACTTCAGAGTCTAGGGAAGGATACAGGATTCAAGTATGGACGGAGTAGCTAATCCACAACAAAAGGCCAAGTTCTCTTCAAAGGAGTTTATTTCAAGCTAAAGCATAACTTCCTCCCAGTCAGTAATTCCAAAGGGTGAAAAAAGTGTTTTGCCTTCTTTTACCCTTCAGATAGAGCATAGCAGTGTAAAAGTCTCTTAAGACACCTTTGCTCAGTCTCAGAAGATAACAGTCCAGTCACTGAAAATGCTTCTCCACGTTCAGCTGACATGTGGTTTGTTAGGAAACCTCTGTAACAACATATTCACTTTCTCAGGAGGTAAATTCCCACACTCTCGCTGGACTGATCTCATCTTTCGGGCTGCCTGAAAACAGGAAACAAAACAAAAAAACAACTCTAAAGTTTGTCCTGACCTAGGGCAATAGGTCAGAATCATAATGTCTCAAAACACGTTAGGATATTAACCAGCCTGGAGAGATCGGTGTCATCTCAGTCCCCTTTCAACAAAAGGGACATGGACGTGGGGCCTACAAATGACTGTAGAATCTGAAGCTACCATGTCAGCTAACAACCAAGCCTAGGCTGGAAACCAAACAATCTGTCCTTTACTATCTTTAGTTCTATTTCAGAGAATAATATCTGTTGCAACAATTTAAATTTTACAAAGTGGTTTCCCATTCATTCCTTCATTTGACACTCGCAAAATTCTGTAAGGTGAGTATTAGTATTAACCTTATTTTACATCTGGTACAGCTAAAGCTCAAGATCACAATGACTTCAAAACAGTAACATTTTCCACTTCGGCGTGGATGAAATAGCTCCCAAGACTTTCCTCGTCCTTTTTGAATGAGAGGGGCTTTCTTATCATCTACCAAGATCAGAGAAAACCACTACTTGTATCCCCCAACCCCCATTATCCTCCCAAGAGGGCACTCCAAGAGCCTTCTTTCACCTCAGCCTTCGAAGCACAATCGAAGAAGTCCTGGATCTCTTTACTGCACGCTTCGTCGCTAAATTCATTCCGCTTCCAGCAAGCCATCATCACCGACATCTCCGTGATACAGGTGGCCTCTGGAGGGTAAAATCGGAGGGGCATTCAGTCACAAAGAGACCCTCACCTTCCAGCCCTCTCACCCAGGCGCCCCGTGCACCCTTTGGGTGCCCCTCTGGAGCTTCCTTGACTCCGACTGCTCACCGCCCCTCTCCCGGCGCCGTTCCCCAACACGGTCAGCTAGAATGAGGGGCTTGCTAGGCTTCAGTACAGGCCTCCGCGGGTTTCCTAGCCGAGCTAGGCGGCCCCGCAGGCTGGGCGTCGCCATAGCGTATCAGGCTCCCAGCAGGCCCTGCGGCGCCTTGCGTGACCCTGCGTGACCCCTACGAGCTCGGCGAGGCTCGGTGCGTGGCCGGCCGGGAGCTCGGTGACCTGTTTGTTTTTACGTGTTTTTTCTTGGCGGGGTCGTCCGGGTCCTGGGCAAGGGCACTGGCCGGTCCAGACCAGTGTGCAGGTTAGGAGGATATTTGGGGCTAGTACACTGACCTAGATCACTCCTTTGTAGGTTCCAGGCCCTGAAGTCCGAGGCAATACTGGGCCGGGAACACCCAGGAAAGGGCCCCGATAAATGAGCACTATTGTGCTACCCGGCTGGACTAGAGTGATTGATATAGGCAAGACCAGAGAAAATGGAAGCGAATCAAAATATGAGACTTTAAGATGTTAGGTTGGGAAATTTTTTTGTTATGTTTTAATAAGCCTTCAGTAACTGTTGGCTTTGACTACCTTTAAACCACCCGCAAAGAAAAATTAGGCTCACTTATGTAAACAGCTTCTACTGCCCTGGCTGTTGTTGCTTAGAAGGTTGAGTGCAGGCCTGAGAACCGAGGGGTCGCAGGTTGGATTCTGGTCAGGGCAAATGCGTGGGTTGCCGGCTGGTCCCTGGTTGGGGTGTGGGAGAAGGGGCCCGTCCATGTTTCTCTCCCTATCTCCCTCCATTCTCCTTTCTAAAAATAAATAAAAGCTTTAAAAAATATATATAAACAGCTGGTACTGCTTAGATATCGTTTAGTCATTTGTAATGATCTCATTGGGTAGGGTGAAGTTTAAGAACTTTTGCATTCACTTTTTTAATCCTCTTACCAAATCTTGTGAAGATACTGGGTAGTATCATTCCTATTTATAGACTGGGCCTCACAGTTGCAATGCCTGGCTTCATCAGACTTGGGTCTAAGTGACTTAACTGTTTTACAAAACAGTCCAACGATGTGCCACGGATTCTCAATGGATTTACAGATGAACCCCAAGAAATGTTTCTGGTAATGGAAGCATAACTTGAACAATCTTGTAGTTCACAATGTGACTATTTTGGAGGAGCAATACTTACCGGGTTGTGTAAATGTAGTGTGCTAAAATCCTTTATCACAGATGTTTGTAATCGTCCCATTTACGTCTGCATGCCTGGCTTTTTCCACTGCTGATTCTTAGTTCATGTCAGAGAGGCCTTCCTTACCTTCTCACACCCCATCACCACAACCTGTTCTGTTTTCTTCATAGCACCTATCACAGTCTGAATTATCTTGTTCATTTATTGCTTGTTTACCCCATTACTACTAACACCCATTTAAAATGTAAGCACCATAAGAGAAGGGACCTTGTCTATTTTGTTCATTGCTGAATCCTCGGTGCCTATAGTAGTGTCAAAAAATACTTGTTAAATGAACAAATGTTTGAAATACTTTTGTAAATATCCAACTGTATCATACTCACCACAGAAATACAACCAAGCAGAAGACACTGTTTAAAAATAATCCATTTATTATACAAAAAGGAAACCTGAGATAATAGAAAACAGCAACGCTTGGAGTAATAAAAACTTCAGCCCCTTGCTCCATCCCCTCTCCAGCAGACAAAACTGATTCCTATCAGAAACTTCTACCACCAATAACCCCAAGCCTGCTGCGGTATACAGAGCAGGCTGTGCCTCAAACCAGAGAAAATTCATTCACATTGCTTGCTTTCTCCATAGGGAAAGTAAAGCCTTTAGTTGTGATACGTGGCTATTCCAGGGTCTGCTTTCCCTTATGGAAGTGTAGCACCTGTTTTACCCTGCTCTTTTGTGAATACTTTAATGGCAATAGTAATAAAGGAAAAAGTCCAGGAAGTACTGACCACAAAACAGGCATAAGTCTCCAACCACAATCATTTAATAAACAACTAACTCACTTTGTACATAAAAGTGCTAAAGGAATGGCAATGTGAACTAGTGTAATAAACACAGGAGAGGTTAAGGATGATTCTACACCTTGTGTAACATGACTTACCCTTTTTACTGCCCATAATGAAATTTGAGTCCTAACCTTAGCTGGCACTTGAGTACTAGTATTTTGCACTATAAATAAGCATTTGCATTTGAACAATTGCAAGCTTAGAAATCAGAGTCCTGAATTTGACTTCTTTTGTGGCTCCCTATTATATCAAATTTTAACCTAAGTATTTTTTAAACGACTTTTTAATTTACTGATTTGAGAGAGAGAAACATCAATTTGTTGTTCCACTTATTTATGCCTTCATTGGTTGCTTCTTGTATGTGTTCTGACCAGGGATTGAATCTGAAACCTTGGCATATTGGGAAGATGCTATAACAACTGGGCTACCTGGCTGGCCAGGGCCTGATTAACAGCTTTTTATTTAGCCAGCTACTTGTGGTAGCTTAAATCTCTTGCCTCAGCTGCCATCCCCTTGGCCTTGGGTGGGGTCCATCAAAATTACTCTCAGAGATATTATAGAGTTGTATAAAAGGGTATCAGTAATTGAATGAAGTTAGACTATTCATCCCACTTAAAATGAAAAATGCTACAGAATATGAGATAATTACTAGATCTATATTGCTGGGCTGATTTTTCCACCATAATGTTCATGACTGGGGGAAGATAGGACTTCAATAACATAAAAATAATAGAGGGAAGACTTCATTAGAAAAGAACAAAGATCTATAAGAATTCACTTTGATCCACACTGGCCTATTTTAATATATAAAAACCATTATATATATTTGTTTTTTCTTTTTTCCCTGCCATCATTTCCATGCTTAGTCTATCTCTAACTTAAAATAGAGCAGGACAATCCATTAAATTGACATGGCATACATTAGCCACTGAATCTTTCTATTCATGAGGTAAGAAGGAATTCCAGATACTCTTTAGATAAAAAGTAAATCAGTAGAAAGAAAAGCTGTTAAATCTATAACCAGTTCAATGCAGGGAAGAATGAATGTGGCAATGGTGGCAAGGCTGTTGCATCTTCATCAGAAATTGTGGAAAATGAAGAAAAACCGATATTTAAAATAAAGGTTTGACATGAAAATCAAGGTAAATGATATAAAAAATACAACTCTAGAGAACCAGAATACAACCCACCAGGAATTTTGCTTCACCACCAACATAATACTATAAAGCATAAGATCTGGAAAAGAGATTAGGAAAGGAACTGAGTAATAAGTGATTTGAGGAATAGCACACAGGACCCCTAAACCTGGTCAATCTTAACCTCATTTGTAGCCCAGTACTAAGGTGTTCTAATCATAACAAAGATTAAAATGGCTAGAGAAATAAGCAGTTCTTTAAAAATTCCCTTGGATCAGCACCTTGAATCAAATTGGTGTTTCAGGCTTCTGTCTTCCACTAAACCAAGAACTGGATGCCTTCATCTCTCCTTGAGGAGAGGCCCTATTACCACAGGCTGAGACCCTGGCTACATATGATCAGGAAAAACCATCAGTGAATATAACTGGAATCCCTTGAATTCAGGATAACAGTGTTCATTAAGGATTTGTGCAGCAGATGCCCCCTCATGTCCTGTGGCGGTAGAATGACTTCCATCTCCTTAGCTCTACCACATTCAAATCTCTTGCAGGGTAATTAGAGATTCTGGTTCCTTTTTAGGAAGATCTCATGTAGGTAATCCCAAAATTTCCTCTGTTGTGTCTCATTGTTGTGGATCATGGCAGTGAGAGCTTCTCCCTGGTCCAGACCTTGCCAATAATCTTGCAGCCACATTTCCTTCCAGCTGAAATATCAAATAGGGGTTGGATTGATTATAAAAACCTCAGCATAGCTATGAGTCCTGCTTTTCTCTGAATGGAGCCAACAAAATCTTAAAACAGATACAGAGGCCACTGGATAGCACAGCACTCTGCTTCAAAAGGAAGGAATATGAAGTATATCCAGTACTAGTTCAGGTGACAGGCAGTAAGCCACAAGCACAAACATATCACATAGCTCAACCAATGAGTTAAATTTCCTGACTTGCCTGCTCCTAGTTCCCAAGTATGGAGGGAATTTAAAGAAAGGCAAGACACAGGCCAGATTAGGGAATCAGTTGTCTCCTTACAGAAAGCAAAGGAGCATATTTAGTTATCTTTTAAGTTGCACCTTTATTTCAATAATCAAAATGAAGGTGCAGTGGCATTCAGTGTCCAGATTAAGACATAACCTAAATTTTCTAAAATGTTTCCATTGTTTTACACTCATCCTCTAGTAAATCATAATACTATGTATAAACTAGACACAAATTACTTGATAGAGGACTTGATTTCCCTGACCAAACTGTGACAGCAGCACACATAAACAGCCCTCTGCTGCCATCCACTGTCGAAGTCAGTCTTTGCAGGCCATTCTAGCAAACTGTTTTTCCCAAGCTTAATAATCTTTTATTGCCTCTCCCCCAACAGGTGTGGTTTGCTCAAGTGGCTTCAATATTTTCCCAATCCACTTCCCACAATGACCTTGTTCCCCTATGCTACCACAGTCTTCCATCTAGTGCATCTACTTCCTTTCTAAACCACACTGCCCACCATTGTTAATTATTGGGTTGACCAAAAAAATCATTTAGTTTTTTCCGTACGATGGCTCTAGTAGTGCTTAGTTGTCTTTAACTTCATTCAGAACAATTTTGTTAGATTGTATTGTGACGGCTGTCATATCAGTGTGCATTTTTATTTTTATTTTTTAAATATTTTTAAATTTTTTTAGACAAAGGGAAAGGGAAGAGAGAGAGAGAGAGAGAGAGAGGGAGAGAAACATCACTGTGTGGTTGCCTCTCATGCATCACCAATTGGGGACCTGGCACACAACCCTTGCATGTGCCCTGACTGGGAATTGAACCACTGACCCTTTGGTTTGCAGGCTGGCACTCAATCCATTGAGCAACAGCAGCAAGGGTTCAGTGTGCATTTTTAAAAAAACTTTATCAAAATTGGTAAATTTTTGAATTCCGATCAAGATGGAGGTGTAGGTAGACACACTTCACCTCCTTGCACAACCATGAGAAGGATCACAACCATAGATTTAAAGAAGCTGTATTCATTCAGATGGGTAGGAGGAGCAGAGAGGGGGAGCCAGGGTGGAGAGGACATGGTGTGGCGACGGCAAGGTGGCACCGGCTCCACATTCATGTGTGGTAGATTGAGCGATCTCAGCCCCAGACTCGACCACGCAGCCCAGGGTGCCAGCACTGGGAAAATAAAGCCTCATAACTTCTGGCTGTAAAAACCAGTGGGGGTTGGGGTGATGAAAGAAACTGCCAGTCTCTCAGAAGAGCCTGTTTAAAGGGCTCACATGGTCCTAGAACTTATACAAACACACCCACTCTGGGAACCCACCAAGGCAACAGCTAGAGCGGCACCAGTTGCATACTAGAAGTGGGTGAAGTGAACGTAGAGCAAGCCTCCAGAAGCCAGGCAACAGCACTGCCCCATCTAACCCCTCCCCCACATACAAAGCCACAAAGCAGTGAAGCAGGTTGCCCCATTCTGGCAATCACCTAAGGCTCCACCCCATAAAACATAACAGGTGCACCAAGACAGGGAGTCAAAGCAGCTCTATCTAATACATAGAAACAAACACAGGGAGGCTGCCAAAATGAGACAAAGAAACATGGCCCAAATGAAAGAATAGATTAAAACTCCAGAAAAAGAACTAAACAAAATGGAGATAAGAAACCTATCAGATACAGAGTTCAAAATACTGGTTATAAGGATGCTCAAGGAACTTAGTGAGGACCTCAACAGCATAAGAAAGATCTAGTCAGAAATGAAGGATGCACTAATTGAAATAAAGAACAATGTACAGAGAAACAACAGTACAGTGAATGAAGCTGAGAATCAAATCAATGATTTGGAACATAAGGAAGCAAAAAGCAACCAATCAGAACAAGAAGAAAAGAATCCGAAAAAACAAAAATAGTGTAAGCAGCATCTGGGACAACTTCAATCATTCCAACATTTGCATCACAGGGGTGCCAGAAGGAGAAGAGAAAAGGAGCAACAAATTGGAAATCTATTTGAAAAAATAATGAAAACTTCCTTAATTTGGTGAAGGGAATAGACATGCAAGTCCAGGAAGCACAGAGAGTCCTAAACAGGGTGGTTGCAAAGAGGCCTAAACCAAGACATCATAATTAAAATGCCAAAGGTTAAAAGATAAAGAGAGAATCTGAAAAGCAGCAAGAGAAAAGGAGTTAGTTACCTTCAGGGGAGTTTCCTTCCATAAGACTGTCAGCTGATTTCTCAAACTTTGCAGGCTAGAAGGGACTAGCAAGAAATATTTAAAGTCATGAAAAGCAGGGGGACCTAGAGAAGATTGCTCTACCCAGCAAAGCTATCACTTAGAATCAAAGGGCAGATAAAAAGCTTCCTAGAAAAGAAAAAACTAAAGGAGTTCATCATCACCAAACCATTATTATATGAAATGTTAAAGGGACTAATTTAAGAAAAAGAAGATCAAAACCATGAACAGTAAAATGGCAAAAATGTATCTCTATCAACAATTGAATCTAAATAAACTAAGCAAACAAGAACAACAGAGACAGAATGATGGATACAGAGTGTTTTGATGGTTGCCAGATGGAGGGGGGCCCTGGGGGAATGGGTGAAGGGGTGAGGGGATTAAGAAGTACAAATAGGTACAGAATAGCCATGGGGATGTAAAGGACAGTATAGGAAATGGAGTAGCCAATGAACTGATTTGCATGACCCATGGACATGGACAAAGGTGTGGGGGATTGCCTGAGGGAGTGGGGGGTGCTGGGTGGAGGGGAACAAAGGGGGAAAAACTGGGACAACTGTAATAGCATAATCAATAAAATATAATTAAAAAAGAAAGACAACTAAGCACTACTAGAGCCATCGTACGAAAACATAACAGACTTTTTGGCCAACCCAATACAACACCCCCTGAGCACCTAGTGCTAATTCATTGTCCACAGTAAGCAAGTAATCATTTGATCTGATGGCTGCAGGGGACCCCAGCTACCCTTACCTGTCACTGTCAGGAATCTCTTCCACACTGCCGAAGCCAGGTGTTGGCATTGGGCAGTCCATGTGTGAGGGCTGGGCAATGTGAGGCTCAGGGACAGGGATGTCTCCAGGGGAGGCTGCGTGGGTTTTTTCAGCCTCCAGCCTAGTCAATTCATGATCACAAACAAAACATTCGAAGCCATTGAGGTAGTTAGGCAGTAACGGATCATTCACTCCCCACTCCCTACGTTTCAGACTATCCAGAAGAAACTGGTTGGTGATGCCCCCAGGTTGTTTGTATGCCAGGTATTTCATATATTCCTCATCATTGTTGTCCAGAAAGTCAATAAACTCTGCCAGCTTCTGAGGTGACTCAAAGTCATCAATGAGGATGATGGAATGATTGTTGGGCATCCAGTCTCTCACAGAGGGAGAGCCGCGATACACAGGCACAGCACCGAGATGCATAGGGCGCCACAGTTTTTCTGTCATGTAGTCATCACAGATAGCATTTTCGAGGGCTAAGTGGAACTTATAGCGGGACAAGAAGGCCAAGAGCTCTGGATCCTCCGTGGTGGCTGTGGTTGTGTCCTGTAACCGTGGAGTGGGCAGCTCCCGATTTTGCAGACATTTCCCGTATGAGTCCACCTGAGTGGGGTAGAATACAGAGGTCAAGAAGGTACAACATGTCGGACTGAACACCAGGGGTCCTGGCCTCAGTCCGGCGTGCCCAACCCCTCCCAGCCCCGCCACGCCCACACCCACCGGGATGTAACGCATGAGCTCGCGCACGTAGCGGTCCCGGTCTGCAGGCACGTCACAGTGGGACTGCAGATAGAGCAGCGGCGCATAGCCGCGGCGGCGCCACTCCGCACGTTCCTGGAGCCGAGGCGCAGCGTGGCGTAGGTAGTCAGTCCCAGGCAGCCACTGCAGCGACAGCGGGTAGTCAGAATGGCGGCTGAAGGTGGAGGTAAGATTGAAGAGGCGGATGCCCGGACCGTGGCTCAGCAAGAAATTGTTAAGGGGCGACTCCTCGTGCAGCAGCGCCCAGCTCTGATGGGCCAGACGGGGCAGTGGCGCCTCAGACGCGCGGAAATCGGTGCCATAGAAGAGCAGCGCGCGCGTGCGCGAGTACCCCCGCACCCGTCTGTCCCGGGAAGCTACGCACGCGCCCCGAGCACACTCGATGCGCTCCGAGTCGCCCGGGAAGTGGGGAAATAGTCCTGGGCTCCACCACAGCAGCACTGGCAAGTCCACTGCCTCCTCCCTCCCTGACCACAGGGTCCCCGGACTGCGTGCCACCCCCACTGAGCCCAGTGCCGAGGGCGGCCGGAAAACTGCACCATCCCACGGCTCCGCCCACTCTGCCTCCCCACCGGTCTCCCCTTCTATCAGGCGGCCAGAGCTGCTGGCCACACAGGCACTAAGTACTCCGAAGACAGCAAGCACAGCCCGGATGCAGCCAGCCGCCATGTCCACTCTGGCAGCCAGCCCTGTTCAAACAGCACCAGACCCCGCCCAGCACAGAATCCTAACGGGAACGAGGCCCTACCCCACAGTCATATGGCGCATGCGCAGCTCCCCTAAGCCATCTACTTCCTGGGAGGTGTTGCGCCTGGCAGGAAGGACTGGAGGGCAAGTGATATGTCACCGATAAAAATGAGGCTACTGGTTACATCTTAATTTATTTTATTTCTTTACAAATTAAAGATGCATTGAAAAATAAACCAATGAAGAAACATGAGAGGTCCAGAGCAGGGGTATCACAGGCTGGGAGCAAGCCTGGCCACCATCAAGCCTAGCCCTTGTCCTGCTCCAGCCAGTTCATGTTGGAAGATAACTGTCAGCCACTATCTCAATACCAAAGCCCAAATGGTGTCTCAGGAGGAGAGAAACAGAGCTCTGGCCACCTTTGCCTCGCTCCCCAACAACCCCCAGCTCAGAGAAGCAGTGCTTCCAGTAGCTCAGAGTGGGACGTGGGCTGGCTCTGTGAGGTATTGCAAGTTGATGACCAGGCTTCCTACAGAACCATCCAGTGTTGGGGCCTCTCCAGCTGGAAAGGAGGCTGGTACCTCTCCCAGGTCTTAATATACTTTGCAACTCAGTTCCCAGGCTCTTTCACCTCTGACAGCGTGCCTCTATCCACGGAGTGATTACCAATCATTGCAGGACAGAAAAAAGCAGTGGAAGCAGAGAAAGTTAATCCGCCCTCCTCAGTAATTTTGACTTGGCTGCTGACTTCCAGGCGCAAGGAGGACCAACCACTTTTCTCTCCACCACCTATGGGTTTTACTCCAGCTCTTGTGCACCTGTATGTTTTATCCCTAATATAGGAAGTTGTTGATGGCACTGAGCTGAATTAGCCCCTCGCCCCACAGTAACCCTGGGATCCCCACTTCTTCCTGCCTGCTCCTTCTTCTTGGAGGTTGGTCCAAAGGGACACGATCTTGCCAGGGTCTGAGTGTCTCCAAATCCCCCAACACTGAATCATACAGTGAACTGAGAAACTACATTCATTACGACAGGGTTAGCAGGAAAAGGAAGGCAAAGTAGGGAGGGGCAGGGGCACCTTCCATCAGCAGGACATGACAGTGGTAGGATACTTGAGCCCAGAAAGAAGGTGTCTCCTTATACCTCCCCCTCCCCCAAAGAGACTGAGGTCAGCTTACATGACTTATAAGATATGGAACTGTCCTGGTTTCCCTGCTATCCTGGGGTACTTTCTGGAAACGGGCCTAGGACCCTATGCCATTTACCCACTTGCTCTAGCTCAGTAGCTGCCGAATTTCCTTGTGCATATGACAGAGAAAGTCCACATAGGATGCTCCTCCATTCAGGCTCTTGTCTTCCACCAGGAAGTGCTTGAACAGCATCTCCAGCTTATCTTCCTGTTTCACCACGATAAGCTATGGCCAGAACACAGGATCATAAGGCAGAGCCAATGGGAATTAAACATGCCATGAAATCCCATTATCCAGTCAGTCACTCTCCACACCCCCCTTCCAGGTGAGGACCTGACAAAGTAAAATATCCAAGGTTCAGATCAGTATTACCTTCATGTACCGCGATCTCTGTGCCCTTAAGCTATCAATGAGGCCTCGCACCTTCTTGGAGAGCGGATTATCCAGAACTGGCAGAATACTCTAGAACACAAAAGTCATTTATCCTTATGGTAAGGGACTCTTGAGTCCAGTCAAGATGGGGCAGAAGATTTATGCATCATCTGAAACAAGGAAGCTTGGGAAGAATGACATCACCCTCCCTGCCCTCCAAGTGTCCCCTGCTATTTAATGGGACTAGCGCACTAATTTTATTGGTTCCTACCACAAAGTGCATTTCCACACCCATATTCTCCTTGATGCCCTGCCCTCACCAAGCCACTGGTGATCTGACTGAAGGAGGAGACGCCGAAGAGGCTCTGGACAACACCCTGTTGGACACTTGCTCCCACCCAGATGAAAAGGTTGAGGCCATTCTCCAGCAAATATACATCCCCATTGCTCAGACGCTCTTCAGATGCTCGAACTGCTGGTGGTTCAGTGGTACTCTCAATGGGGGACTTTGTCTAGACAAAAGGGGGTAAAATGTTACTAAGGACCGTAAGACACGTTTACCACCCCCCCAACACACACACAAATTTCAGAAAGCTAAGTCCCTCAGGAATGCTTTCTGTGAAAATTATGTCAGGTAATATAGATAAAAACAAATTCATTAATGTCAGACACAGATAATACTAATCTTTCCTGTCCTCCTCCTAGGACACCCCTTTCTCAGTACAATGTCTCATACTCCAGCCCTCAGTCGCACCAGTGGTAGGAGCCGAGGATAGAAGAAGACATTGGTTTCAGCCACATCCATGGCGGTAACTAGCTGTCGGACATAGGCACGGTCATCAGTAGTGACTTCAGCTCCGGGTTGCAGGACATCACTCTTCAACACACAGTTTAGGTAAACTGGGAGTAGCTTCATGCACTCAGGAAGGATCAACTGAGGGGGGTTATCAAGATAAAGTCAATAATCCTAAGAAATCCCTCCCAAAATGCAAACATTTGTCCCAACAACTCCTCCACTAACATTCTTGCCCCACCTGTCCTGCAGAGGAGGGGCTGGCACAGTTCTTTCTGTAACAGGCCAGGATCTGGGCACACTGGGTGATAAGAGTGTCACGAACAGTCTTCACAGGGTTGTTTAGAACTCCCCGGTATGCTGGATAAGAAATAGGAATAGCAGTCACTGGTCAGCCACCCCATCACGTGTGCCTTCCCACCGCACCTACCCGGCAACACCGAATCGTTGACTACCACCTTTTTCAGCCCAAATCCCACCCTGCCCTGCCTCTATCCTCACCAAACTTAGCCATGTAGTTGATGAGTGTGTCGGTCTCACAGTTTCGATACAGATCAGCTAGCTGAGTGCAGCAGTTCAGGGCCAGGTTGTGTATACGGAGCCGTCGCTGCCCTGCACAGCTGGTGTAGAGCAGGGCACACTAGGGAAAGGGAGAGGGGGGGGGAGCTCACACTCCTTCCTCACCAAAGCCCTCTGAAAAACTGCTCCTTTGCTATATTATTAAAGTAGAGGAAAGACATTAGCCATCCCTCTCCTATCCTCGTCTACTCCTCTCTACCCATCCCTCACCCTCTTTCCTGCAGCCTATTTATATCCAGTGAAATGACACCTGAGTCTTCCTCCCCAGTCCCTGTCTCCCGTCTGCCACCTGCAGGAGGGCTCCGCTCTCTTCATTGAGTCGATCATCATGCTTGAATTCCACAGTCACTGTCTTGTCCCCATCCAGCCCAGCCAGCTCCACATCTGTTGTATTGCTCATGTAGAAAGCTCCAAAGAAATCTACAGCACGGATACCTGAGGCCACATGGACAGGATCAGGGCTGAAGGTATGACAGGTACCACTTGCCTCCCTCCCAGATTAAGCCCCCCATCTGCTCTTCTCCAACTAGGACTGACCGGTGCTCGTCCGGACCCGCATCACAGCATCAAAGCCAACAATCTTCTGTACATCCCAACGCAGGTCACTCATGAACCGTTCCTGGTCATTCTCCACCTGCAGTCCCCCAGGCCCAAAGTCACACCACATAACATCCTGCAGACAATCTCCCTGCACCTCCCCAACTCTATAAGCTGCTGACTCGTAGTAACAATAGCGAAGATGATGATAATGGTGTTGATGATGATAATGACAGCTTTTAAGCTCATTATGTGCCAGGTACCACATCAAATGCTTTACATATAATTACATGGTCCTAATGACAAATCCTAATTAATAAGTATTAAAATCCCATTTTACAGATGGAGAAACAAAGAGACAATAACTAATTTCCCCTAAGTCATACAGCTAGTAAGTGGTAGGGCTGTAATATCAACCCAGGACCAATTCTAAGCTCAACACTCCTAACCGCTACTCGTGGCTCTCTTCTTTACACTATGCAGTCTCCTCTGATACTATTCCTATTAATAAGCCCATAGCTAAACAGCCACTCCACATGTAGGCAGACATTCCCTGTCCTCCTTCCAAATTCCACCCAGAGTCCCATGCCATACCTGAAAGCAAGCATATTTGTAGACAGAGCCTCCAGTGAGCTGGGGTACAACAGAGAGCGTGGCCACATCCACATACTGGTTAGGGAAGAGGAAGAGGTCTACACAGCAACCTTGGGCCACACACTCTTTGGCCAGGGTCTGATAAGCACCTGTCTGAGGCTGGAACAGAGTCTAGGGAGGAACAGAAAGAAATGTTCAAATATCTCAGTTACATCCCATTTGAGAACTGTGTATATAAAATGGGATATTCAAATACCTGTAAACTTCAGATCTACTCACAGGAGTTTGTAATAGTAGTAGAACATTCTTTTTTAAAAAAAGGAATCTACCCAGGGCTTTGGAATGAGATGGGATAGAAAGGTGGGGAGCAATGGAGAAGGTTGGCAGTCATGAATTTGACATGAGAAAGGGTAGAATATCTAGTCCCAGTCCCCCTCAATAAAATTAATAATACTCTATTGCATTGTGAAGGGTCACCACTCTCCTCTATAGTGGGAAGTCCTCCCTGTATCTCCCAATCCCACACCTTCTCCTTGTCTGTGTTGATCAACTTCCTGTCATCTCTGTTCTTCAGTTTCCCTGGGGCCTCTGCAATGGGCAGGGAGGTGTGGAACAGAAACAGCTTCCCTGAACACTCGGCAGCCTAGGAAAGGAGAGAGGCCTACTTGTTTATTCTTTCCTTTATTCATCTATTATTCATTCATTCCCTCCCTTGTCGTTTAGTCACTGCCAGCTATGTCACACAGATGGACTCACTGGACAGTCATCAAAAACTAATGAAACAGGGGTTGTATCCCAAAGGGTGCAATGGTCAGAGGAAAGTGAGGCAGAGGAGGTCACTGGGTACTCTAGCCTTACCTTCAGGGCCTCCATCCCAGCCTGGATAACCGGGGCAAATACTGTCTCTGTCTCTCTTGTGTCTGCAAACATTTCTGGAATCTGATCCAATAAGCTGAAGAGATAGGTGATGGGAGGTAATGAAAATTGCTATCCAGATTCCAGAGTCCTAAATTCTCTGAAGAGTCCTCTGGCCCCTAAACTCTGAAAACTCCCGGGACACAGCTCCTGCTCTTCTGCTGACCCCTCTGCTCAACTCTCTGGCTTTCTTTGGTTGTACTCACACCCCCGCACCCCCCCTCCACCCACTGTACCCCTAAAATCTGGCTCTTACCTCGTGATGACTGCCCGAGACTCATTGACATTGACCAGGAAGCCATCCAGCAGTGGCACAAACATGTCAGCCACATCAGATACAACCATCATCTGAGGTTGGGCCAATGAGCTCTTCACATTGTAGAAGTGGAGCACCTTATTATAGGTGACAAAGCCAACACGGATAGCTGATTCTTCCGCTCTGCCCTCCCTGTAGAAGGTGACACTGTTACCCAAACCTGTCACCTTCTCCACCACCCAGCCTCATGGCATCAGACTCCATCTACTGTCAATTCAGACACCACCCCACACCCTACATCATAATGCAAAGGAAGCACCTCAGCTCCCTAACTCTCACCTAGGTAGAAAGTCTAACAGTGACTTGAGCTCCTCACAGAGGAGCCTAACAAGACCACTCCTGATGGCATTGTAGGAGACATCAATCATGAAGATGAAGGCAGGAGGGCTGGGGAATTTATTGTTCTGCAAAGGAAATAAAAGGGGGGAGAGGGGTATTGCTAAGTAGACCAGCTGGTTATAGAGAGAAATCAACATCAAAGGGGACAAAGAAGGGGTGAGGGAAATGATCACAGCAATTCTTAGCTGTCTCATTATCCTCTACCCACTGCCCCTCCCCATGCTATCTTCCCTCACCTTGCAGTAATCTACAGTGGCCAAGAATTCATAAGAGCCCAGGGATAGCTCAGGACGGTCGTAAGCATCCACACGTTTTCCGGTATGATCCAGATGTTGAAAATACTGGGGGGGAACTGTGGGGAGTATGGCAGAGTGTTATTTAAAGGTCAGCTCTCAATGTTAGTAAGTCTGGCCCTGGCTGAGCTCACTCTACTGCCCCACATCCCCATATGTGCTCTACTTCCTCAGTTCCTAGATAATTGACCTTCATCTAGTTAACTAGAAAGAGAACACTGAAGATGCAATCCAGATCTTCCCCCCAGTCCCAGCCACTGTGAACATACCATCATTGATACAGCTGCAAAAGCAGCACTGGAAGCGCCTCCCTCCCTCAATGAACTGCATGAAAGGGCACATGTATGCTTTGCAGCGATTGCAGCGCAAAGGGCCAGATTCCCCATGGTCAACGACATACGGTGAAGCCTAAGGAGCAAAGGGGAAGGGCTCAGACATACAGGGAAGCTAGAGTGGATTGAGACATGTGGCAACAGAGGAGAAGGAACAACCTGGAGGGAGAAGCCATGGCTCAGATATTTTGCCTGGGGAGGGAGTCCAGTGAAGGGGAATGAAGACAAATGATGAGGGTACTGGTCACGAATATCCCTAAGAGTCTAAATGCCATAGTTCCCTCTCCTTACTTCCCATCTCCAGAATTTCACTTCTTCTTGAAAGAGAAAAGGGACTGTGAAACTGGCCCTACCAAGCCAGGGGCTGCCAAGGGCCTATGAGGAGAAAGCCAAAAATTACCTAGGATTCTCATTTCTGGCCTTGTTTTCAATTGCCTTCATTCTTGCCCTAGAGATCTTGACTCCTGCTTCCTTCCCCAATCAAATATCTATAATACTTGTCCTTCCCATCCCTGGGTTTATGTGGCACTTACTGATGCCCCAGGCAGATGTCACCCTACAGATAAGAGACCAGCAGCCAAATGTCTAAACATCTCCACTGAGACCCAGGAAGAGAAAAAGAGAAGACAGAGGCAGGATATAAAGTGAGCCTTGAGCCCTGAGCTTCTGGTTATAGAGAAATCAACCCTAAATTTAATAAGCTAGGCATGAACATGAGGGTAATCTACTGAAGCCTGGTAGAGCAGTTTGCAAGCCTTTTCTCTTTTTATGCCGATTTTAAATGCTGAGGTGACAGACTAGGGCCCCAGCCAGGTAAGAGAAGGACTACTGGATTCTAGTCTACCTTTTTTCCTTATATGCTATCCTAACATCCCTAACCTACCTGGGATGATAGGGTGTCATATAAAAAGAAAAATACAATAGAATGATGTTCTTCTAATCATCTGGAAATAGCCATACTTTCAGAGGCTCCTGTACCCAGCTGTCTCCTCAATGCAGCTGTCTCTTCCCCTACAAGTTGGCCCTGCCTGTCTTCATATTGTTTGTTTCCCCTATGGACCCTGATCCCATTCAGCAATGTTTTGGGCTTTTGTTCTCATCCCTATCACCCTCTTCACACATGAGCCCTGGGATAGAAAGCTATTGAAGATACTCTCCCTCCTGCCCAGCAAGACTTCTTCCATTGTGACTGCCAGAACCAAATCTAGGAAGAAGTCCCTCCCTTCCTCCCTTTCATTATACCTTGACTTACCTCTTCTGGGGGCAGCCTTGCCAGTGGCTTGATGACAGCTGCCAGGGGCACCTGAGCCTGCTTAGCCATGTCAGATGTACAAGGAATATTATAAGATGTGCATCGAATGTATCGAGGACTTGCATTCCCTGAAAGAGGAAGAAAACCTGAGTCAGGTCACAGAATCCCTCCAGTTAACCAGCTCTCTATTGCCAATCCACCCTATTGCCCCCACCAATGCTTGACCTAATGGTGGCTTTTTCTCCCTAGAGACCAATGAGGGGCTGGTCTTTGATTAAAAACTGGCAAAAGCCCCATCTGTAAGCTGATATCTTGGAGTAAAAGTCCCCACAGGGAGGGGTTAATGCCCTTCTCACCTTGGTCTTTCACTAGGAAGTTGGTGGTAACTAAGGGTGGCACCTGGCCCCGTACTCCAGTAACAAATGGCTCGGAACCCCGGTTGTTCCTGTCATCCTCAATAACCTGAATCTGTAGGGAAAAGTGAAATGAGTGAGGTGACAGAAGAAAAGGGAGTGCTAGGTCCCAGAGAACCAGGAGAAAGAAAGACTGAAACTGCAACACAGAAACTAATAATTTGCCAAGGAACACCTCATGCACCAGGCCTGCTCTCCTTCTGGAGATCATATAAAATGCTATAATGCCAATCTTCTGCTCTACAGTTAGCAGCAAAATGCTGGACAGGCAATACCAAGAATGGGCTTCTTGCCCTGACTGGTGTGGCTCAGTGGACTGAGCACTGGCCTGTGAACTGGAAGGTCACAGGTTCGATTCCCAGTCAGGGCATACGCCTGGGCTGCGGGCCAGGTCTCCAGCTGGGGGTGTGTGAGAGGCAATCAATTGATGTTTCTCTCACACGTTTCTCTCCCTCTTTCTCCTGCCCTTCCCCTCTCGCTAGAAATAAATAAATTAAATCTTTAAAAAAGAAAAAGAAAAAAAGAATGGGCTTCTTTATGAATTGCCCAAACCCCCAATCATTAATAATCACCCTTTTATTTCCCCAACTCCAGGACAGCTCCAGTTCTTATCAGAAACCCTCAAACATGATCAGATTTCACTTCCCTCCCCCATCATGCCTACCCCCTTTTTCTCCCCCAAAGACACATTCTGAGTCAGAGCAGGAAGGCAGACAACAGTAACCATGTAAAAATGAATCTACCTGGAATGATGCTACATTCAATGAAAGTAGGAGGGACAAGGTGAGGAGAGGATTAAACAGCCAGAAATGAGCAGGTGAGGTGAGGAAGCAGATGCTGCCTTACGTTCAGGTAAGCATCAATGTTTAAATATAGGAGAACAGGATAAGTTCCCATTCCTTATAGCCTAATCCTTAGTCTCCCATATTTTGACAACCCAGAAAAAGGAAAAAATAATAAAAGACTTTGCAAAGCTGGAAATCAGACCTTTGTGCAGGCTGATGACCCTTGGCCAGTTACTTCAAGATGAGTTTGGTAAAACCAGACAAAGTAAAGGGAGAATAAGACTCCATATCCCATAGCAGAGGGAGTTGAAGCTTAGAAATATGTCAGAGTCAAAAAGACTCTTGAGGTGAGAAAGTGGCCCACACTTCCCCAAACCAATAGTCCCTTCCCCTGTAAGAAATGCCCGTATCTGAAACTTGTACATTTATAGCCACCTACCCAAATGTTTCTCCACAGTCTGTAGAAAATTCAAACCCAAAGGGGAAGGATTTACCACTCATCTCTGTCCTGTTCCATCAAATGCCACATGTAGGCTCCTAGAAGAGCCAGCAGGACTAACACCAAAGCTTAACATGCCAACTGACCCTACTCTTATGGCCTGACCTTCTACCACCCCATACTTAAGGCACCGCTGACAGCTTGCTACTTCTTTATTACATGGTGACTTGAGGCATGCATATTCTTCTAGTTTATAAAAGCAAGGTCTAGAAGGACTGAGAAAAAGGATGGAGAGAGATGGATATGGTGGATGAGGTGAAGATGAGGTCACAGGCATGCATGGGTGGCACTAACACAGGGGACACACACACACACACACACACACACACACTCACACACACACACACCCTGCACTTACTGGACTAGGAATGGCATCAGGGTCTATTCTGTGCCTGGTTTTCTGCTGAGGAGGCAGCTCATTGAGTTGCTTTTAGTATTTTAATAACAAAGGCAGCAGGGGAATATAGGGAGGGAGACAAAAGAACAAGAAGCAGATGTTACTTCTCTGAACCCTGATGAGTTAGACATGAACAGCTAGAGCCCAGCTCATACTGCTGAAATCAGACTCTGTCTAGATCAGAAATTCCAAATCTTTGTGGCCCAACACAGAAGCTTTAATGGCTTAGACTATGATGTAGAAAAATAAGGAGAAGGGCATATAGGAGGCAAGTAGGGGTTATACAGAGAGGGGCTGAATGGGAGAATTCTTAAGGAAGAAGGATATTCCCTCCAAAAGGCCAAACCTCTCATCTAAGGACTATTATTATGCTGAAAGAAGCCTCCCCTCACATGCACCAGAATCTCCTTCTCACTGAAGGAGGGGAAAGGAAGGAGGGGCTGCTTAATCCTTTCAGGTCCCCCCCTTACCCAACAAGGTCCCTCATCCTGGTAGTTCCCCAAAGGAAGAGGGAAAAGAACAGAATGGAATATGACAATGGCTAGGCATGGTGAGGTAACTGACACAGCACATGCTGCAGACAGCACTATAAAGCAGCCCCCACTTTGGAGTACAGTCCCAACCTCATTTCTGAGTATGATAAGGAAGGCCTGAGGATTCTGATGGCTCTAAGGGTGAGATTCACCCTCTTCCTGGGAGAAGGAGCTTCCCCAAACTGACCTTCCCCATCCACACAGGAGCCTAGCAAACAAAAGTACTAAAGGCTTTTTCCTAAAACTATCCAAGTAGGGGCAGAGAGAAACCAGTAAGGCTTTCTTCTCTTAACATCTAATGCCAGAGAAGTCCCACCAGCTCTACCTATTAAGGCTACTGTCCTACTAGATCTAAGTGGACAAGACAGGGACACAGCCACTAACCACAGAAGGGTGGAGATTACCATGCTATGTCCAATTGTTGAGACAGCACAGCACTCAACCCAGAGGTCTACTGACACTGCTGATCACTCTTGGCTTCCCTTCCTTTTCTTTCCTGTCCAGCTATGGATTAAAATGCCCCCAAAAGACTTCTGGGGCCTCAAGCTGCAGTTCAAAAAGTCTAAAATTACATCTAGCTTTTATACCTATAAGAAAATGAATGAAGAGGGAAAATAATCAGAAAATGCTGGAAACAGCTCATCTAGGTTGATTCACTTATCTGGCTGCCACAAACTCCTTCCCCAGGACCACATAACTATCTACTTACAGGGCTCGGGATGGCATCAGGATCCAGGCGCTTAGGAGGCAGTGGCTGAGGAGGCCCAGGCTGACTGCCAAAAGTGGGTGCTCCTGGGTAGGGACTTCCATAATTGGGCTGAGGGCCCCGGACTGGTCCAAAGGAACCTGAGTGACAAGGACACGAGGTTGATGAACTCAAAATTCCCTCTCTTCTTAAAACCTCAGGAAAATGCCTAGACTTCTATAAATGTAGAATTATGAGGCAGAGTAATAAGCATTCAGAAAAGGACCACACTATCTGAACTATGAAAACAAAGAATGTCTTATAAACCCTACATCCCAGTAATAATACCCTGAAGCTGTCCATCTAGTTCACCACTTAGCAAGCAATACTAAAAGCAAACAAACAAACAAAAAAAAAAATTTGAATAGCTGAAGCTGAAGCTTCTAGACAGACACTGGGAAAAACTCACCATTTTGCTGCAGCTGGTACCCTGGCTGCTGGGAGGAGTGCATAGGCGGCGGCTGTCCTGGCGGCCCAGCCATCTGGGTACCAGGGTGCAGGGCTTGAGGAGGAGGTGAGGACACATGGTTGGGCTGGCTCACTGGGGGTCCCCCAAAACTCTGTCCAGGCAGTAGTGGACCAGTCACTGAAGGCATCCGAGGACCCCCTGAAGCTGGGGGTGTGAAGCTGGAGGCCTGCTGTGGGGCAGATCGCTGGGGAGGCTGGGCCCCAGAAGGACCCTGGGCGTGACTAAGGGGAGGAGCCTGGCCCTGAGGATAGGAGCCATACAGACCAGAGTTAGGGAAACTTCCTGAGGCTGAGGCCAGCGATGTTGGTGGGCCTGAGAAGTAGAAGAGGTAGGATCAGAACCCTGTCATTACTGAATTTACATTCAGTAAATTGAATTTACATTCAGTAAATTACTTCCCTTCCCCATAAGAGGAACAGGAATGCCTGTCCTATCTGCTAGGGCTCAGAGGCACAAGAAGTAAAAGGGATTAACATATACCCCCACAGCCTGATGCTTCTGAAAAGGGGTGGAGGGACAGTAACATCCCTGTGGTCACAGCTACTCACCATAGCCCAACCCTGAAGTGGGAGGGGCTGAGGCAACAGCACCACTGATCTGCATTCCAGCCAGCTGGGCAGTCACCTGTGCACTTGTTGGAAGAGGACCATAGGGCTGAAGCACAGTTGGCTGGCTGACCACAGGGGCCAATGGAGCCGACCCAAATGACTGAGACCCAGGGAGCCTGTGAAGAGAAGGCAGGCAGTAAGGACTAGTGGGCTGGGACACCTTTCAGAGTTGGCAGGAACTCCACATCATACAGGAAGCTATATTGTTTTACAGTATCTTACTCTCATCCTGGGCTCATTTATGACTTCATACTCATATATTTGCAGATAAATTATATTCCTGCTGATTTACACTGTGATTATTCATGATAAATCTTATTTGCCATTAGGTGCACTCCTCAAACATGCCAAGCACCCTCAAGTCAAATACTATTTACTCTGCTACTTAGATTATCTTCAGCTCCTTTGCCTCAATCATTTGTTGACCAACCACCTCAGTTTTGTAATCAGAATCCCTGAAGGAACAGAAAGGGAAGGTGCACAGAAGTATTAACACAAAAGGTACTTAACAAATGAGGGATCAAACAAATGAAGTTTGATTGTTTAACCTTTAAACCAAAGTATTTATTACTTTATCCTGGGAAAGGTGTTAGAAAGATCTGTAAGATGGGAGGAGCAGGACAGCTGAGTTTGGAATCTGTACTTATCGAAAAGATGTGAAACTCCACCAGAAACGGACTAGAGAAATAGGACATAAACCAGGTAGCCTTCTAGCTGGGTCTATCTAGCAAAGTCTGATTACTTAGATAGCTATGTTGGACAGTCCCATGGTATCAGATGGCACATTAAAATATAAATATAAAATTATTCCAAGATCATTACATACCAACTAGTAATTTGCAATGGTGTTCTATGGTGGTATTACTATAACACAGATTATTACACACAACAAACTCCTTCTAGGATTTCAAGAATGAATCAAATTCTTCCCAACGGTTTATTGCACTGAAATTCTGATTTATCCTTCTTGTTTATTTTGTCTCTCCTGAATAACTGTTACTGTTATTACATTTGGTCAGCTTCTATTAGTTTGGTAGTGTAACACCTTTTATTCATTATTTCATCTAGTTCATTCAGGGTCTCTTCCTTCAGTCTTCTGTATTTTTTACTGTTATGTAAAACTTGCTTCTATTTTAATATTGATGTTAGTATTTCAACTGCTGTAAAATAATAAACTTTTATACTTCTACGAGTCCCTGAGGAGCTAGTTCCCTTTGCTCGTGGGTGCAGGCATGATTCACTCTGTCAGAGCTACATGTAGCCTCCATCTGGCTGTATGAAAAAGAAATCAGCCTGTCCCCTGCCCTCGCGCCTCTGTCCTTCTCTGCAGAACCCAGGTTGTGTTGCTATGACCCTCAGATCCAAAGTCAGCCAGCCTCTTGTTTCCATATCACCTTCTTTGTGTTTATATGGCGTTTTGTCTGTGTTGTTTAGAGTAAATAAACTGTTTATATATTTTTTTAAAAAGTGTTATGTTAGTGAGACTTACCTCCCTAAGCTCTTTGTTGGGCTTTACAGTGTTTTTCTTTTTAAGATTTTATTTATTTGTTTTTAGAGAGAGGGGACGGGAGGGAGAAAGAGAGGGAGAGAAACATCAGTGTGAGAGAGAAACATAAATCTGTTGCCTCTCATACACGCCCCAAATGGGAACTGAACCTCCAACCCAGGCATGTGCCCTGACCCAGAATTGAACCAGAGACATTTCTCTCTGTGGGACAACACACAACTGAGCCACTCAAGTCAGCGCTGGCTTAGCAGTTTCTGTCTTCCATAGCACCAAAAATACTATTAGCCCCATGGCAGATACTCATAAATTCTTGTCAGAATTATTATGTTCCACAGTCCTATTCCATTAATATGGGTAATATTATCAACTACCCAATTTTATTCTGTCATATGCCCTAGTAAGAATAAACTACCATCTGTATATCTATCTGCATGTAACTCTACAACTTATAAAGCATCTCTAGCCTGGACTGGTGTGGCTCAGTGGATTGAGTGCTGGCCTATGAACCGAAAGGTCGCTGGTTCAATTCCCAGTCAGGGCACATGCCTGGATTGCAGGCCAGGTCCCCAGTTGGGGGCGTGCGAAAAGCAACCAACACACTGATGTTTCTCTCCCTCTTTTCCTCACTCCCTTCCCTCTCTCTAAAAATAAATAAATAAAATCTTTAAAATAAATAATACTTTTTTAAAAAAGCATCTCTAAGTGCTATAATGTAATCCTCACAGCAAAATAATGAGAAAGACAGAGCAGATAAAAAGAACTAATACATTAAAAGTGTTATGACAACAAACTCACAACTATCAACAACTGAATCTAAAAAATAAAAACAAAATCCAACTAAGCAAACCAGAATGGGAACAGAATCATAGGTATGGGGATCATTTGGAGGGTTATCAGCTGGGAGGGAGGAGGGGAAGAAATGGAGAAATGGTGCAGGGATTAAGAAGCATAATCGGTTGGTACAAAATAGACAGGGGAATGTTAAGAATAGTATAGGAAAGGGTGAAGCCAAAGAACTTATATGCACGACCCATGGACATGAACTAAGGGGTGTGGGATTGCTGGAGGGAAGGGGGGCACTGGGCAGAGGGGAGCAAAGGGGAAAAAAATTTGAACTACTATAACAACATAATCAATAAAATATATTTTTTAAAAAAAGTGTTAAGTGGCAGACCAAGCTAAAACTAGAGCCCAGACCTGATTCTTAGTGCAAAGTACTTTATTTTTAAATTGTGAAATGACATATAGAAAAAATACATAAACCATAAATGTACTGTTGAATAATAATTTAAACACCCATGAATTAAAAACCAAGTCAAGAAATAGAATATACTAACATCCAAATGCCCTGTGTGCCTCTCTTCTATATAGCCCTCGCCCTTATTCTACTTCCTAATAATCATTCCCTTGTCTTTAAAACATTATAATTCAGTTTTGTCTGTTTTTAAACTTTTGTAAAAAGAATCACATCACATATATGCTTCCTTTTGTTTAATCATATGTTTATGAAATGCATCTATGCGGTATTCATCACTAAATGTTATTCCACTAAATCAGTGGTTCTCAACCTTCTGCCGCGACCCTTTAATACAGTTCCTCATGTTGTGGTGACCCCCAACCATAACTAAAGCATAGTGATTAATCACAAAAACAATATGTAATTATATATGTGTTTTCAGATGGTCTTAGGCAACCCCGGTGAAAGGGTTGTTCGACCCCCAAAGGGGTCGCAACCCACAGGTTGAGAACCGCTACACTAAATAAACATGCTATGATTTACTTAAGCATATTAATGTAGATGGATATTTGGGTTTTTCTAATTTTTGGATATTACAAACAATAGTGCTATGAACAAACATACAATTAACTTGTTTATATACATGAGTTTTTCTAAGGCATATAACTATGAGTGAAATTAATGGATTACATCTTCAATTTTAACAGATAATTTCAAATTATTCTCCCAAAATAGTTGTAGTAACCAGTGGATAAGAGTTCTTATAACTCCATATCCTCAGCAATACTCATTATTGTCAGACTTTTTAATTTTGTCAATCTGATGAATACATAAGAAAATCCTGCTGTGGTTTTTTAATTTGTATTGTTTTTCATTATTTATGAAGTTGAACAGGTTTTTTATTTTTCAGTTACAGTTGACATACAATATTATATTAGTTTCAAGTGTCCAACATAGTGATTAGACATTTATATATCTCACAAATTGATCACCCTGATGAGTCCAGTATCCATGTGACACCATACATAATTATTACAATATTCTTGATTATATTCCCTATGCTATACTTTATATCCTGTGACTATTTTTACAATTGGCAATTTGTACAGAACTCTTAATCCCTTTTA
This sequence comes from Furipterus horrens, assembly GCF_987537825.1. Classification (NCBI taxonomy): domain Eukaryota; kingdom Metazoa; phylum Chordata; class Mammalia; order Chiroptera; family Furipteridae; genus Furipterus; species Furipterus horrens. The sequence continues at coordinate 163,461,419 of NW_028327175.1, read as the reverse complement.
CCTTTTTTTTTTTGACCCATCCGCCCAACCCCCCACCCATGTGGCGATCAATCATCAATAATAGCTTTTTCATAAGTTCTCTGGCCATTAGTATCTCTTCTTTGTAAATATCTATTTTGGTTTTTGTCCATTATTTTTTCAACTGGATTGACTTTTTCTTATTGATTAAAAAGTAGGAGCTCATTACAGAGTCTGGATATCTACTATTTTATGTGTTTATGTCTACTTTATGTGCAAATATCTTTTTCCATTCTAGAACTTGTCTTTCTAATGTACTTTATTTTTTCTTTTAATTTTTATTTATTGATTTTAGAGAAAGACATGAAGGGAGAGAGAGAAAGAAACATCAATATTTTGTTCCACTTACTTATGCTCTCATTGGTTGATTCTTATATGTGTCCTGACCAGGAATCGAACCCACAACCTTGGTGTATGTGTCCTGACCAGGAATAGAAACCAAAACCTTGGTGTATCAGGATCACGCTCTACCCAGTTGAGCTATCCAGCCAGGGCTCCAATGTACTTTCTATTCAATCAAACATACAAACATCTCAAAAATTAACTAAGTATGGTAAAAAAAGACAAAGGCCATCAAGGGATAAAATAGATAAACAAAATGTAGTATTACATCCATAAAATGAAATATTACTTGGCCATAAAAAAGAAAAGTATTGATACATGCTGCAATATAGATAAACATTGAGGAGATATGCTAAGTGAAAGAAGTCAGTTACAAAATATCACATAGTATGAAAATAACTAATGGTTGCTTAGAGTGGGGATATAGGAGACTGAAGGAATAGCTACACAAGGGTAGCTACTTAGCTAAAGGATATGGTATTTCTTCTTGAGGTGACAAAATGTTCTAAAATTGTCTGTGATGATGGTTGCATATAACTCTGAATACAATAAAAACCAATGAATTGTACACTTTAAATTCACATGTATCTCAATGTTAAAAAAAAAACTAAGTAAAATTGCCCTAAAACCACACATCCTCCTCAAGCTTTTGCTCCCCTTTTCAGCCAAACATTACAAAAGAACTGATCTATGCTCCATCTCTGTCTCTACCTTAATTACTATTTCTCTGTTTCTTTAAAGCTTCTTCTTGCTTCTGGCAAAGATGAAGGCATAGACAGACAAACTACGTCTCCCTCCACAACTAAGAAGGAATACAACTACCTCAAAACTAGAGACAAACAGAAGTTACAGAAAATCAAGCTGCATGGAAGTCCAACACACAAAGATATAAAGAAGAAATACTCATCCAGACAGGTAGGAGGGGCAGAGCCGGGGTGGAGAGGAAGTGGTGTGGTGGCGGCAGCAGCAGCAGCAGCAGCAGTAGCAGCGGCAGGCCAGCGGAAAGCACAGTCACATGTTTTAAAAAGTCAGGAGGGACACCTCGGGGAGCGCTCCCAGCACCAGAACATACGGCACAGCTCAGTCTCAACACCAGGGAAAAGAAAGCCTCATTGCTTCTGACTATGAAATCCAGTAGGATTGGGTGGAGGATAAAACTGGCGGATTCTCAGCAGAGTCCTCTTGTTTAAAGGGCCCCACAGTCCTAGAATGTCCATAGACCTACCCACTCTGGGAACGACGGCCAGGGTAATAGCTAGAGAGGCGTCAGTCCCACACAGAAGTGGAAGAAGTACCTGGAAAAGGGGCAAGTGCTGAGCAAGTGGCATTGTTCCCTCTCAGACCCCTCTCCCACATACAGCACCACAACGTGGTGAAAGGGGTCACCTTATACAGACAATACCTAAGGCTCCGCCCCTTACAATGTACCAGGAGCGACAGCTCTACCTGAGACACAGAGGCAAACAAACACAGAAGTCTGACAAGATGAGGAGACAGAGAAGTATGGCCCAAAAGAGGGAACAGATCAAGGTTCCAGTGGGAGAACTAAGCAACGAGGAGATAGCCAACCTAACAGACGTAGAGTTTAAAACACTGGTTATAAAGATGCTCACAGGCTTGACAGATATGCTTAAGTATGGCAAACGCATAAGGGAAGAAGTGAAGGCTATGCTAAATGAAACGAAGGAAAATCCACACAAAACTAATGGAGAAAGGAAGGAAACCGGGGTTCAAATCAATGATTCGGAACATAAGGAAGAAAAAGAACAGTCAGCCAGTACAGAATGAGGAAACAAGAATTCAAAAAAATGAGGAGAGTCTTAGGAACCTCTGGGACAACTTTAAACATGCCAACATCTGAATCATAGGGGTGCCAGAAGCAGAAGAGAAAAAGCAAGAAATTGAAAGCTTATGTGAAAAAATAATGAAGGAAAACTCCCCAAATTTGGCAAAGGAAATAGACATACAAGTCCAGGAAGCACAGAGAGTCCCAAACAAGCTAGACCCAAAGCAGACCACACCAAGACACATCATAATTAAAATGCTGAAGGTTCAAGATAAAGAGAGAATCCTAAAAGCAGCAAGAGCAAAGCAGAGAGTTACATACAAAGGGGAGTCTGTAAGACTATCAGCTGATTTCTCAAAAGAAACTTTGCAGGCAAGAAGGGACTGGCAAGAAATGTTCAATGTGATAAAAAGCAAGGACCTACAACCAAGATTACTCTACCCAGCAAAGCTACCTTTTAGAATGGAAGGGCAGATAAAGTGCTTCCCAGACAAGGTAAAGCTAAAGGAGTTCATCATCACCAAGCCATTATTATATGAAATGTTAAAGGGACTTATTTAAGAAAAGAAGATCAAAACTATGAACATTAAAACAACAAACTCACAACTACCAACAAGTGAATCTAAAAAATAAAAACAAAACCCAACTAAGCAAACCAGAATAGGAACAGAATCATAGGTATGGGGATCATTTGGAGGGTTATCAGCTGGGAGGGAGAAGAGGGAGAAATGGAGAGATGGTGCAGGGATTAAGAAGCATAACTGGTTGGTACAAAATAGACAGAGGGAATTATAAATAATACAGGAAAAGGTGAAGCCAAAGAACTTATATGCATGACCCATACCAGGACTCTTGGTTTTTAAAGCCATGTGATGATAGAATTAGAATATTGGAATATGCCACAATTTCTCACTTATTTTATCCCTTATTATATACAACAGTCTAGGAACAACAGTACTAACACTCACAAATATGATTACTAAAAATATTACTTAAAAATTGTATATGCTCTTCTTATCCTCTAATAATTTTTGAAAAATATTTATTTTAGAAAGAGGACACTTTTTCGAATTCAAGAGTAGAAGTAGGGCATCCTGTTAAGATGTTGTTGCAGTAATTTAGGCAAGAGACTATCTTGGTTTGGTTTAGGATGGCAGTGGTAGAGGTATGAGAAATAGATCTGGGATACATTTTGAAGGCAGAGTCAACAGGACTGGACATGAGTTTACAGAGAAAGAAGAATTCTGTATGTCTCTTAACTTGTTGGTTTAAGAACCTGGGTGCTATTTACTGAGGTAGAAAATATTTGAGAAGGAGTAGATTTTGGGGGTGAAATGAAGGGTTTTATTTTGTACATTATAGATTTAAGACAGCTACTAGCTGGGAGACTGGTGAAGATGGCAGAGTAGATTTTGAAATATAGACTTTTTTTTTTTTTTAAAGCTCCCATCTACCAGGCAGAAATATTGAGTGGGTAGTTGTATATACTATAGCTGAGGAATGATGTCAGGGCTGGAAATATAAATTTGGAGGTCTTCAGTATACAGTAGTCCCTCTCTATATCGCAGTTCATTTATCGTGGTCTCACTGTATCGCGGGATTTTTAAAAATTATATTTAATTATTTATTGTGGGATTTTCACTATATCGCAGGACTTTTGCAGTACTGTATATGTATGTTGTTAAAGTTACGTAGGTTTAAAAGTGCAGAATATGTTTAAGAACATAAGTAGTGTTTATAAAAGTGTGGAAAAGATTAATAAGGGACAGGTTAATAAGAGACTGGAAACGGTTTATAAGTGTGGGAAGGGTTTATAAAGCCTTAAAATATATATAAATACTAAAATAAATGTAAGGTTCCTACTTTGCGGATTTTCACCTACTGCAGGGGTGGGGGGTGGGGGTGTCTAGAATGTAATACCCACAATAAGTGAGGGAATACTGTAGAGATATTACTTAAAGCCTTGGGACCAGAAGAAATCACTTAGAAAGTGTGGTTAGAGAGTAAAGAATAGAACTGAATACTGAACCTTGGAGCTTACCAACATTTAAAAAGAAGTCAGAGGAGGAGCCCTCAAAAGACAATGAGAAAGAGCAGCAGTGAGGTAGGAGATTAGCCAGGAGAGTGTTGCATCTTGAAACTAGATGAAGGAAGAATTTCAGGAAGGCAAGAGTAATTAGCTGTGTGACTTGCTGCTGAAAGGTAAGATGCAGACTGGCAGTTGGCTGTTGGGTTTGGCAAGGTTCAGCATCATTGATAAATGTAATTTCAGTGGAGACATGAAGACAACTGTTTATTTGGAGTGGGTCACAGAGTTTCACCTGGATAGTAGGTTATTATTATCTCAAAAGCCATTTGCTACAAACATCTAGAAAGGAGAAAGGAAATAGAAATAGAAACAAAATTTTTTTTCAAGTGCATAATCAAGTTTAAAAGAAAGCAAGTGAAATCCTCAAGTGCTAGAGACACCAAGTGGGAACTGGAAATGAGAGTGGTAAGCTGACACCGTGGCTGCCTGTGGAAAGGGTGGGATTTATCATCTTGAGAATCTGGGGGCTTAAGTTTAAGCAGGTACTGGGGATGGGTGATGAATCTTTCAGCTTTTCTGAGCTGAGGTTTGGAATGAAGACCTTGTTTATGAAGTCTGGACATGGGCTGCACCTTTCATGAACAGATAAGACTAGAAAAAAAAATCTGCACACTGGCAGAGGTGGAATCCTGCTTCTCCGAGGTTGGCTGTGGATATGGGGAAAAAAAAGGTTTAGGACTGCAAATGGACATGAGGGATCTTTTTGGAGTGACAAAAATGTTCTAAAGGTGGATTCTGATGATGGTGCACAGCTCTATAGATTTACTAAAAATTGTGAATTATACATGTAAAAGAAGTGAATTTGATAGTATGAAAATTATATCTCAAAGCTTTTTAAAAACAAATTTGATCTTGGGTGGCAATATCATTGGAATACCTCCCAGAAGCAAATGTAAAATAACCACACCCCCTCAAACCAGTCTGCAAGAGAGTCTCAAGAAAAACAATATTGATTAGAATAGAAATTATTAGTGCAGATAGTAGAAAAGTACCTTGAAAGCATTAAGGGAATATAATTATCAACATAGAATTATGTATCTAGCTAAGAGAAAGGGCAAATACAGACATTTTCAGACAAAAACTTGACAGTTAATTAGATGCTGGTTGAGAAAACTACTAAGGAAAAAAAAAAGAAAATGAACCCAGAAAAAGGGAGCCCTTTTATTTTTAAGTACATTATACTAATTATGTTGTTACAGTTGTCCCAACTGTTTTTCCTTTGCTCCCCTCTGCCCAGTACCCCCCCATATTTTACCTTTAATATATGTGGAAATGTATTTCTTAGCTATGCCAACTGAAAAGGCTCAGAAAGTGACCAATCAGGTAGCAATGAACATTCCTAGTGACCAGATTACAGTTAAAAAAAAAAAAAAATTCATTTCTCACCAATAAAGTAAAGGATTTCTTGGGAAAATGGCTATTTCCTGGTCTGGGGAATAAAACATATAAGATAAGCCTGGAACATCTTATCATACTTAAAGATTACTAGGGTCATGTCTAAAGGACTTAGGAATCAATGAAGAAGCTCCCATTAGCCCAAAATGGGACATTTTCTATTTCAATAACGATAATAATTACAGTGGATTGAAATGCATCAAATATGTCTAAATCCATAAAGTCATAATGATATTAAAAAGTAGAACTGGTCACTTTCGATAGATAACAGAAAACCAATTCATTCCCTTGTAAACTGGTAAATAAAGGTAAAGATTCAAGCATTTTTCCTACATGAATTGCAAAACTGATAACCAAATAACAGATGACAAAAATTGTCTTAATGGTATTCCAACAAACGAATGAAAAAGAAACAAAAGAATTATAATATTACCATTTTGTAAACCCAACAAATATACATATGCATTAAGCATCAACAACTCCTGACATCACAAAACAAGAGAAAACAAGATATTATGTGCCTCCTATAGTCTTGCCCCACATTACCCAAAGAAATCAAACCCAGATCCAGTCTCTGTATCCAGCTGCTAATTTGCAGGAAATACAGAGGAAGAAGGAACACTTAAACTATAACATGAATATGCAACTGGGAGAATCCAGACTGTGAAAAACGCTTCAATTCAATTAGCTTGGATTCTTCAATGATAAATACTAAGAAAGGGATAGAGAGGGAACCTACAAACTTAAAAGACACATTAAGTTTTGTGTTTTTTTTTAATAGGCAAAACTAAGCTATGCTATCTAGGGAATGTACCTTTAAGTGTAAACTGTTTTTAAAAACACAAGAAAATGGTTACCATAAAAGTTAGGATAATGGTCATTTATAGGGGGAGGGACAAGAGTTATGATTTAACTGGGGTAAATGAAAGGGGCTTTTAGGATATGTGACAGAGTCCTACTTCTTGATCTGGGTTGCAGTTACAAGGGGGTTCACTTTATAATAATCTATTAAGCCATAATTTGTCTTGTATGTTTTTTTGTATGTGTTTAACATTGCAATGAAAATATCCATTGCATGAATAACAAATAAATGGGAACATTACTCTCCAGCTTAATACTCTCCAATGGCTTCTCACAGCAACTAAAATCAAATTTAAACTTCTTTTTTTAAAAATAATTTCTTTATTTACTTATTTGTTTATTTATTTATTTTTAAAGAGAGGGGAAAGGAGAAAGAGAAGGAGAGAAACATCACTGTGTGGTTGCCTCCCACTTGCGCCCCCAATTGGGGACCTGACATGCAACCTAGTCATGTGCCCTGACTGGGAATCGAACCAGTGACACTTGGCTTGCAGGCTGATACTCAATCCACTGAGCCACAGCAGCCAGGGCTTAAACTTCTTTATATGGCTTACAAGGCACTGCATGATATGGCTCCTGCCTATGTTTCTACCTTATCTCCTTCACTCTCCATTTTCTTAGCCACACAAGCCTCCTTACTCTTCCTCCCATCCACCAAGTTAATTGCTCCATCAGGACCTTTGCACTTGTGCCCTCTATCTGTGACACTTCCCCCAGACCTTTGGAGAGCTCCCTTCATCATTTCGCTTAGGTTTCAAATACTACTTCAGAGAAGCTTTCCTTTAAAACAGCTCCCTCCCTCCTCACAGTCATGCTTTATATCCTTACTGTTTTATTTTCTATATATATTTGTCTACTTGTTATCTTCTGTGTACTCCACTAGATTGTAAACTCCATGACGGCAGAGACTTGGTCTGTTTTGTTTACTGCTTTATCTCCAACCTCTAGAATAATGTCTAGTACATAATAGTACAAAATAAATATTTTTTGAGTGGACGAATGAATGAATGCTCTATACTGCTTACACAGTATTCCAAAATACAGGGTTAGGAGGAGAGCTTCTCAGGATCTTTCTCCAGGCTTCCATTCAATGCTAAAAATGTACATTCTGGATAGCCAATAAAAATGTCAGAAAGTGACTCATCCATTATCACACACCCTACCCACGGTTATACAGATCACGCACCACCAAAGTTTTCACCATTTACATGGGCTTTTTTGATGATCATCATCATAATAATATGTTGGCCTTGATGAATATTGAAAGCTTTAATGGAATGACATACTGTATGTGGTGTTCCTTTAGGTATGTTTTCTTTCATAACTGGTCACACCTGAACTTAACCAATAAGTCCTACTAAGTCCCTGATCTAGGGGAAAGGGGGAAGTCAGAGGAGACAAATAATACTGATGTCCCTTCTTCCGGTTTCTCCCTTAGAGTAGGCTCAGTATGATAGAAATATTATAATTATTGAAGATATATGTCTGGGCAGGAAAAATCCTCAGGTTCAAAGAAAGAGAAAGAATATGCAAAAGAACCCAGATACCAAGATAGGTCAATAATCCACAGAGTGGACAGCAGCAGTGTCTATAACCCACAAAAACAAAAACAAAACACAAAAAAGTGCAGGAAAGAGAAAAGGGGATCTAAAAGAAAAGCAAAAAGAAGGGACTAAGAGAAAGAAAAAGAAAAAACAACCTCATGGACACAGACAACATATGGTGACTACCAGAGGGAAAGGGGTGTGGAGGGGGATAAATGGTGATGGAAGGAGACTTGATTTGGGGTGGTGAACACACAATACAATATACAAAGTATTATAGAATCGTACATCTGAAACTTATATAACTTTATTAACCAATGTCACCCCAATAATTCAATGAAAAAATAAAGTATGTTAAATTCACAGAAATAAATATGGTAAATAAATAAAAGGCAAACAAACAAAGGAAAAGGGAAACGGGCCCTCATACATCCCTAATCCTCCCAGTTTCATTCGACCAATTTTAGGTTGACCCAAGTACATACCTCTGCATCTGAACAGTGGAGCTAGGCCCATTCTGTATATCTCCTTGGCCAAACTGGCAATATGCACCCTGGCCAGAAGGGACTTGTGCTGTGGAGGCTGGAGGCAGCCCTGAAGGTGGGGCTCTTGACACACCTGAGGATAAAGGACAGAAACTAAGTACATAATTGGGAAATAACTTTCTCCTTCACCCTGAGCAAGGAATGCTAAGCAAAGATCAATAAGCTCAGACTCAATATCATAGCTTTGTAATGAAAAGGAGACCACCAACATGCAAACGTAGCTACAGCAGATTCGGAACACTGATGCCCGATCAGAGAGCCTCCACTTTCCTAGAGAGGTATACTACAAGTAAAGCTGTAGCCAGAGCCACAAGAATGTAGGGCCTTCCTATGATCACCAGATACTTACTGTCACTCAATCCAGGACAGCCTAAGGTTCTCACCCTAGACTAAAAGTCAATTTTTTTAAGGAAAAAGATTGTACTCCAGAAATTAGAAACTTAAGAGCATATATGAGAAAGGTGGCACAGAAGATGACCAAATAATACACTGAACTAGGTTGCAAAGAAAGGCCCCTCTTGGGGAAACTATTTTGCTACCGCCTCTTCATATATTCTGCTTTTCCTAACCATCTTCTTTTCATCCACTTCTGAGTGCTGGGTCTCCCAATAGCGCATGGCTCAGGAAAGTGTTACCTAGGTTGGAGACTTTGTTTCTGCCCAATAGTTCAGTCAGGACAATTGGCTGCCCTCCTATTAGTTCTGCCACATATCTTAACAAAAGCTGGACTCTATCATTTCTGCTCATCAGAGCTCTCATGAAAGCTACTTCTACTACCCCCAATCATCCTTCCTACATACTGTCCCCAACCATCCTTTCCACGTGAAATTCAGGAAGAAAGCAATTAGTTACTTGGCACATCACTTTGGAAATTATACTGACCCCTGTTCATTTGTTTTTCTTTTGCACTGCCTTCAGGAGAGATTAGACACTAGAGAACCTGCCTACAGGAATATGATTAATCTGAACCTGCTCACTAGCTATCACAGTCCCAGATGTTTTCCTTTCAATAGCAAAGCTTCCTCTTGAGGCAATGCCAAACTCAATCTTGATAAGCCAGGACTTGACAAATCAGAGGCAGATTCTGTCCAGCCAAAGTCCCAACCCAGAGTAGTAAGTCTCTTCCAGAAACCTGAGACCTAATCTCCCCATTTCATGAATTTTTTCAAAGTTATAATTAAAATATTAATACTTCATTTCCCAACTCTCACCTATGCCTCCTTGGTCCCATATCCCTTCATGGGATTTACTCTTTTTTTTTTTTTCAATCCTCACCAAGGATATGTTTATTAATTTGAGACAGAGAGAGAGGAAGGCAGAGAGACAGAGAGAAACATCTGGTCGCATCTGCAACCTAGGTATATACCTTAATGGGAAATCAAGCCCACAACCAACTAAGCCACCCAGCCAGGGCTAGATTTAACCTCTTAAAAAGCAGCATAAAGCATTTGGCATATCCTAAGTCCTCAACTAGCATTACCAAAGATGTATTGCTAACAGTTTTCTAAAAGTTCTTATGATATTCTGTAGAGTATTAGCTGCTCTTCTTGAAAAAGAAATGTAAAAGCCAAATGCTGATTTTAAGGAAGCACCAGATAAAGTCTTCTTTTATTGCCCTAATATTACAGAGCCTCTAAGAATCAGAGGAAATTCAAACAAAGGGAAAGGAATGATATCAGCAGAAAGATATGAGAAGCACCAAAAATCAGTCACACAAACAACACACTTTTTATCCATGAACTAGCTCCCCACATATCTGAGTCAATCATTGATAGAATTGTCTGTCCAATGAGAGACATTACCAATATACGCGAGGAACAAGTAATTTTAGGGAGACTTGAGGTTAATAGGAAATATTCAATCCTGGTCATAGGCTCTGGAAGAGCTGTAACCACAACCCTCCATTCATCTGTGAACAATGCAGGTGAGGCTACACAGGGTAACACCCACAGGAAATGAAATGCCATTGAACATGGAAGATGTGCTCCCATTAGATGCCTTGACAGAAACACAGTCATCTTATGCAAAAACAGGGAGGGACACACAGCTCACAGCGCTCTGGCTCTCAGTGACCAAAAGCCAGATTCATGTTCCTCAATCCCAGTTACCCCAACTCTCTAGGCAAATTTGGTAGGGTAATGCAACCCAACCTAAAGGCTGCTGATTCCCCTCCTTACTTAAAAGGATACTTGGAAACATACCTGGGGGAGGTGTTTGCTGATAGCCTGGTACTGGCCCATTGTAGGCTCCATAGGGTGTGGGAGGGGCTGTGGACCCTGGTTGCCCACCATAGCTGGATTGATGATACCCTGGGTAGACAGGCTGGGGCTGCCCAAATGGCGGCACAGGTGGAGCTGACTGGTTGACGTTCATTATGAGAGCATCCCCGACCTGGTCTCACCTATTAGATATGAGAGAAGAGAGGAATTAGTCAAAATCGACTCTAAAGAGAGAGCAACTATACAGGGTAGAAGTAGAGATTTTTAAAAAAAGGACTGACCTTATCAGGAAGTGATCAGCCTATCATTCCCACACTCCACAGGCTCTGTCATTTTCTGCCCCAGCAGTAGCCAACTTACCTCCCCAAAGTAAGGATTTTGTTACTCTGAACCCCACACTATGTCACTGCCAAGAAGGTATAAATTTCAACTTCAACTTCCAATAGGTCCACTGGAATGGAACAGCAGCCTCCACTACCCAGTGGTATGATTTCTAGTGTTTAGATACACAAGGAGTTCTGCCACTGATGAACTTTTGTGATATTACAAGTAAATGAAACAATGTTTCCACTTTCCATTCATTCACTCTAGCATCCGTTCATTCAACAAACACTAAACACCCTCTAGTGTGTTACATTTTTAATCACTCAGGCTACTTGTCTAAAACAGATCAGGTAATTTCCGTCCTCCCTTAAAAGACAAATGTTAGAGTAACTGATTAGAGGAATGACATTCTTTGGCTAAAACCTATCACAATAACCGAGGGAAACAGTTCAAGGATCAGCAGCAAAGTTAGATCTCATAGAAAAAAGATCATTCACCTTATCCATCAAGCAGAGACTATGAGTATTCCAAATCCCAATGCACCTCTCCAGCTTTCCTGTTTCTGCTCTCCTTATATGCTTGTCATGAATCTAGGCTACCACCAAAATTATTACAATCTTGCCCAACAACAGAGGAAAGAATTAGAGGCTCTTTCTTCAATCCTTCCAAGAACAAGACTACCTGATCACATCTACTCTAAACAGCCTTATCATTCCAACCATCCTATAAAGAGAGGGCGCCCAGGAAGCAGAAGAGCTCAAAGCTGCTGTAGTAGAAAAATGGGCCTCTTCCCTTTGTTAGGAAGGGTCATCTTGACTACAGAAAACCTAACCTGCCTTCTGGACTAGAACTCTTTAAACTCAGAGCCATCTCAGCCGTTGTTCCTACAAATCCTAAACCTTACACAAGTCACAACATTAAGCTTGACAGATATTCCCCTCCCCTTCATCTTCTTAAAGTCAGTGTGGGGCTGAGGGTGAAAGGAAAGGAGCTTCTTCTCCAGGACTTAATTCCCTCAAACGCCCAAGAGTTTGCGGGAGGCTCAAGTTTCCACTCCATTCTGGGTAGACGAGGGTGACAATCCATGGGGCGGGGCAAGCTTTCTAAAACTCTGAAAGTAGTTGAGCTGTGGAGGCTGGAAGCGCCGGGGAGGCTGGAAGCCAAGGCAGCTTCTCGGGCCACGAAGAGAGAGGGCTGATCCATTAAGCATGGAGATCGAGTGTCTTGCCCCTTCAACAGGCTCGGGGCAGGAAGCGGGGGCTGGAATCTGGGCCGGGAGGAGAGAAGGGAGATAGGGTCTAAGGCTGCTCTGGGGCAATGGATGCGTGAGGTGAGGGTCTCTCACCCAGCCCCGCCCCCGGGCTCCTCCCTTCGTTCTCAGATCGAACCCCGATCTGGCCACAGATATCCCGGCCTCTCCTCTTCTTTCCTACCCACCAACCTCCGGATGCCACTCCTCACCCGGCTCCAGATCCAGGTTCGACTTCGTTCCTAACGTCAAGGATCCCAGGCTCCACTTCCGGTTCCTAGGGGGCTGTCTTGTCTCCCCCGGAAGTTCCGCCCCCACGCTCCAGGGCCGAACCACTCCGTCTGCCACGTCTGCAATGGGCACGCGCCCAGGAACCCGGATGCCGCGCATGCGCTCCTTTCTTGTGCCAGCCGGGCCACCCCTTGGGAGCCTCGGCAGGTTTTTCTGCATTTCCGTTCCCCACCCCCACCCCTTAACTATGTGCTGGTTGCTTTCTGGTCCCATCAGCTGAAAAGAGATTACAAAAACTAGGTAAAGCTGTCTTTAGTAAGGAACCCCTCGATCTCCTGTGACCTGTTAGTGACCTCTGACCTAGAGTCCCGTAGCTACTTCCTGCTGACCCCTAACCCCATTTATTTCCGTCCTCGATGTTCTCACCCATGACTTTTGCTGGTCTTGAGATTTGCGGAACGTCTGATGGTAAAGGGCACGAACTTTGCTTTGAGGTTTCATGTTTTCGTGTTCTGCCTCTGCAATTCGCTATCTTGGGCAAATTAATCTGCCTCAGTTTCTTTCATCTGTAAAATGGAGAGGATATTAAATGCCCTTCTAATAGCTTATTACCTTTCTAATAGTAGTCACATTGCCTGGCACGATAGAAAGCACTCAGTGAAAGTAACCTGTAACTAGTTAACCACTTTCATACAGCTCCTTGGTTTAGATGCAGAGCTATGTGAAAGCCAGATGATCTCTACTTTCAGAATACTGCCAGCGTGTGGAAGAGCTATAATTATTATTATACCTAATGACTAACAACAATTGTAGCTAATATTTGTATGATTTCTAAAAATATACATGACCTCATTGAATCATTTCAATTATATTTATTCATTTAATAATTATCTTTGAGCACTGCTCTGTGCCAAGCTATGTTCTTGGTTCTGGGAACACAGTAGTGCACAAAAGTTCTTGCTCTCATATTGTTGATGGTAAATATTAGTTATTCTGAGGCACAGAGTAGTTCATTCATTGGAAAACACTGCCCTGGTAGTCTGCTGGAAGCTGTATTAGGCATTGAGCATGCTTTAGTAAATGAGTCAACTCCTGTCCTCAGGAGTTTATAGTCAAAGTCAGTTCTCAAAGTGTCATCCTGATATCAACAGTATCAGTATCACCTGAGAACTTGTTAGAATTACAAATCTCAGACCCACCCTAGACATACTGAATCAAAAGTTCTGGAGGTTGGGCCCAGCAAGCTATGGTTTAATAGGCCCTCCAGATGTTTCCTTTTGTACACTGAAGCCTGAGACCCACTGGTCTAGGTTAGTAACTTGCCAGGTTCAATAATATTATTGAACACCTACCCTAGGCTGGGACGTCTACTAAGTATTTTCACATAATTTATCCCATTTAACTCATGTCAACATAGGAAAGTTGGTATCCTCTGTCTTGCTTACAGTTGCACTCCTAGTAAGTGGTAGAGCCTAAATTCAGATTCTTCATAGAGGCTGATATGTTGCATTTTATCACTTCCTATATCTCCATTTTTGTTTTCAATCTTTACTGTACATAGAATCATCTGTGGTGGTTTTTAAAATGGTAATACCAGACACCAGACCAATAAAATCAGAACCCCTAAGACTGAGGCCTAAGAATCACATATATATCTATTCACATCAATACATTATTTCATTACACAATCATCTAGTTCTATATGCTGTCTTATTTTAGGCAACCAGTAGCTTTAAAAGTTTTCCAGGTAATTCTAATGTGCACTGAGAGTTAAATGAAAGCTAACACGTAGCTAACAATACATGTTTGAATAGTGAATGAATGGATATTTTGATACTCTTTTTACTGATGAGGTCAAGTAACTGCCCAAGATCACTCAGCTAATAAATGATGGAACAAAAACCCAAGTCCATATCTGATTCTGTATCCCAAGTATTTTCTAGGACTATATACACAAAGCGGAACAGCATTTGGCACACTAGCAGAATAGCTATTCCAGGAAATGCTGTAGCCTTTGATAATTACAGCATCATAATACATTTTATAATGTTACAGAAACAGGGGAGTCCAAAAACAAACCCCAGAGTTTGCAGCTGGGAGATAGGGAAAAGGAAGCAGCTTTCAGAATGCCTCCACACGCCTGAGGCTGGTGGCTGGTATCTTTCATTATGCAAAATTGCTTGGATGCTTCCAAGGCCTCAGGTGGATGGGAGGAGACTTGAACCAGGGGACGGTATGGAAAGCACACAGAGCCTACGTGGGGTTCTGTGAATGGTCAGAACTGTTGGCAACACCCACTGCGTCAGAGGACGCAGTCAGGGATATATAGGCAGCTGTGAACACTTTGCGGGGAGGGCGCGCTCTGGGGCTGTCTCCCTCGCTGGCGGGTGTTCGCAGGAGTGCTGTGGAGAAGGAGAGGAGATCCACGCAGTTTACAGAAAGAAGACAGTTTGCAAGGAGGCTGAGAATCCCGGCAGTTTTGTATTGAGAGCTGAAGGGCACCACAGCACAGAAAGGACCTCCCCAATCAGATTGAATGATTGGCAGCCGCTGGTAAAGCTGAACTGTGTTTGGAAAGTAGGGAAACGGTGTTTCTGACCTTCCTAAAACTGGCTAGGTTTGGTAGGGGGGAGGCAAGGATATGTGTAACTCTTAAATAGACAATTTTCTTTTCACTCAACTGAAGTATTAAGAGTCGTAATTCTGGCGGCGGGCCATCGGACCCCTAACTAAAGAGCCCGTGTGTTTGTTTTTAATTGGAGCAGCCCAGGGGTTCTGTAACAATAACAGAGATCCCTTAACATAGGGCACATTCATTGTAACGGAAACCTAAAATAAGGGGTTTATTATTAACATGTGTTAGCATGTTTATGCACACCTATCTATTCACCTTTCCATGACTACATATGTATTGTAAGAGTCCATTTAATTTAGCAAACATTTATTGATCATTATTTACATCCACTGTTGCTCTAGGGGCTGCTGACGGGCTGTTGCACACAGTCCTTGCCTTCAAGTTTCTCACAACCTAAGAGCAAGACAGGCGTATAAACAAACAATAATATTGGCTGAGAAATACAACAATAGAAATATATTGATACTTCTGTTGCCCAGAAGAATGGCCTATTGTATAGGTAGGAAGTCAGGAGATGGGCATGAAAGGCTTTATGAAACAGGCAACAGTTAAGCTGGGGCAAGGCTGATTAGAATTTCTCTGCATGGCACCCAGCACTGCAGTGGGATATAGATCTCAGTTTTGGTTAATAGATAGATTCATGCAGGAAGGGGCACTCTTCTGGGGAGCCTGAGAATTTGTGGGACAAACTCAACCATTCTTTGCTCTGGAATTGAAGCCCCGGCTGCTGCCACTTTTGAATGCGCTTTGGAGGAAAGTGGTTGGAATTGTCCATGATCCTATCAGGGAAGCCACAATCCCTGAAAGGGTGTACATGAGTTATATAACCTAGAGAGCTGGTACTCTGAGTCCTGAATAAAAGGCCCCAGCAGGAGAATGGGAGACAGGGGAGGACAGAAGTTTTCGCTATAATTAGCTCTGGAAGTAATACAGCTGGGGGTGGGAGAAGCGTACAGCCGGCAACTATTTTGAGTACCACTCCGATTGACAGGACACGTGTGCTAGACTCTACTGATCCTAGGGCAAAGTTGCCTGCCTGTGGTGTGTGGTGGGGGCAGGGTGGGGGAGGCCTGGGGCAGCAGGAGCAGGACAGCCAGACAGACAGGCCGGACGGGGGTACCAGCACCTCGACTTCTCTCCCTGGGACACTCTCCAAACTCTGAGGGCCATAGGCCAACCTGAGCAATGGGTGCTGAGGAGGTGCTGGTCATGCTGTCAGGGGGAGCCCCCTGGGGCTTCCGACTTCAGGGGGGTGCTGAGCAGAGGAAACCCTTACAGGTGTCCAAGGTAAGGGAGAGCCCCTATATTGAGGTTTCAGTGAAAGGGGAAACCCAAGGGAACCTGGGAAGAGTCATGTGGTGGTCTATGGGGAAGAAGTGGGAGGCTGTGAAGGAGTGTGGGTGGGTAGGTGGGCAGGGAAGCATGCTAAAATTTGGTGGGGGGAGTAGTGCCTGAGCACAGGTTTCTTATGGGCATGAGGGCTATTAGAAAAGGGGATTCCTGGTTTCTAGTGGCAGAGAAAAAGACAGTCTCAGTTCCCCGCAGCACCAAAGCAGCAGAGGCCCAGATCTGGCCATCTTTACTCTCCTTGGTCTGTGCCTCTACTCCAAACTCCAGGAATGTAGGGAAGTTTCTAATTTCTCTTTAACTAAACAGATCTGTGATGAGCTGAGGCTGTCTAGCCCAGCCCAGCCCAGCCCAGCCCTGCCCTGCCTTCATTGCTCCTCTTTCTCTGCACCAGATTCTTTCTCACCGGGCAAGACTCTTTTTTTAGTGCAAGCAGGGCAATGGCAAGATCTGGCCTGTCAGATGAAGTTGTTACCCTCTTGGTTTTACTGTACAGGCTTAATTTCATCAACTGTAAAATGTGGGTAACAATAGTACCTACTTCACAGAACCATTCTAAGGATTAAATGCAATAATACCCGTAGAGTGCTTAGCACAATGCCTAACATTTAGTAAGCACTCAATAAATGATAGCCACCATGGCGCACACATACACACACAATCACACTCTTCCATAATCTACAGGACTCCCTCCAATTTGGAATGCTGTTCTAAAATTTTGACTCTGTACATAATAGTGCCTGGGGTTCCAAGGCCTAGGAGAGAACTATTAGCTAGTGATACTGCCCTTGGAGGAAAATCTTGGAAAGTCACCATTTTTAGTACCTGCTCCCACTGACCCAATCCTTATGTAGTGATTATCCTACTTCCCTTGATATAAGGTATCACCCCTCCACTCTGCACCTTTGCTCTAGATAGACCCCCTTAACAGCAACCCCATTTCCCTCTCCACTCTTTCTTACCCTGCAAAGTAAAATCCCTTCCATAGGTGGGTTCTTCCTGTCCTAAGTCTTTTCATTCTGTTTCCCCCTTGGAGCCCTCCCTCACCTATGTTCTCTCCTCGGACACCTTTTCAGATTCGAAGACGGAGCCAGGCTGGCAGAGCAGGACTCCGAGAAAGGGACCAGCTTTTGGCCATCAATGGGGTCTCCTGCACCAGCCTCTCTCATGCCAGTGCCATGAGCCTCATTGATGCCTCAGGGAATCAACTTGTCCTCACTGTGCGGAGGTATGGACCCCTCCCAACCCAACCCACCCTGTCCCCCTAGCCCAGAGCTCCCACTGCCTGACTCAGCTCTGTGTTTCACTGGTCTGGCTTCAACAACTAACAAGTACCCATTTCTGCTTGTGTGTTTGTGCTGGAGTATGGATGTTAGTGTAGGCCTCCCAAAGGGCTTGAATGTATTTGTAATTAAGGGATCGGGTGTCAAGTGGGTATTTGAGTGTGTGGGCCTCCTTCAACCCTCGCCTGTCTCATCATCACATCTCCCTGAAAGCCCATTTCCACTCACAGCCCTCCAAGTACATTTGTCTCCCAGTTTGTCTTCAGATTTCTACTCTTCCCAGCCCCATTCCACCTATATTCCTTTTCTCCCCTTATCTCCTTCTCACATCCCCTCTAGATCTCTCTAGCTGTCATCCATCCCATTTCTCAAGTTCTGTCATCTTCCCCAGGGTAGAAGATGAAGGGCCTTTGCGATCTCCATCCCCTGGTGAGCTTCAGGTGCTGTCACCCTTATCTCCGCTGAGTCCTGAGCCTCCTGGTGCTCCAGTACCCCAGCCTCTTCAGCCTGGGAGCCTCCTCTCACCCCCTGACAGTGAGGCTTACTACGGAGAAACAGACAGTGATGCTGATGGCCCTGCCACCCACGAGAAGCCCCGCCGACCCCGCCGCAGAGGCCCCACAAGGCCCACCCCACCAGGAGCCCCACCTGATGAGGTCTACCTGTCTGACAGCCCCGCAGAGCCAGCACTCACTGTCCCTGGCCCTTCCGGCCAGGATGACAGCCGTATGATCTCCCCGTCTTGGGAGGATGGGGCAACCCTTCAGCCACCCCCAGCTGAGGCCCTGCTGTTGCCCCATGGTCCACTCCGGCCTGGCCCTAATCTCATCCCTATGGTGGGGCCTGTTTCGCACCCAGTGGCAGAAGATCTTACTACCACCTATACCCAGAAGGCCAAGCAAGCCAGTGAGTGCCTGAACCCTTTTTCCTTGGCCAGGATTTTTTATTCTGAGCTTTAAATCTACCCCTTCATAACCATGCCTTATACTTCTTTTGGATAGTCTCGGGGACAAGTGGAGAAAAGTGATGAATAGGAAAGGGAAATAATTATTCTCCTGGTCCCCATTATTTTTCCTGTTTGAACTAATGTGACAGAAAGGTACAGGTGGTTCAACACAACTCAGGAACAGGATAGATAGGGAAGCTGGAAAGGGACTTGAATCAATGAAGGGGTTGCTTGTTGTTGCTATAATTTTGCTAGGTGCCAGGCAGAGGGCAAGGAAGTACTGGGAAGCAAGGCATGGCTACAGGGACTCTTCGGTGTTAACTGCAGGCATAGAATCAGAACTACCTTTGACATTTGTAAGTTCATTTAGGATTCCTGGGAACTGGGAAGCTATGGGATAGGCATGAGTTCCTAGGAAGTGGTAGAGGGAAGGATCTTCAGCTCTTTATCTCAGGCAAGAATGTAGGCCTGGGCAGAAAAAAACCAGTTCCACTTATCTCAAGCTCTCAGCTATTTTTGATGTGAGCTACAGACAAGGTCTAAGAGTGAACTTTCTCCCTGTCCTATGTGCCCACCACCCCATGCATCTCCCTGAGGATTACCCCTCTAGTTCTCATCTCTCTTTCTTCCTCTCCACCATTCTGATTTCTGACCCATAGAATTTTGTGTCTCTAAGTCTGGATTAGAGGCCAAGGACATGACAGTCTAGAGTCTGACATCCCTGAGAATGTCCAATATACCACAAAGAAATTCCAGACGCATACCCATGACCCCATGTTTATCCCCAAGTCTCATTTCAGCATACTCTCCCTTCCTATCACACTGGTGAGATTGTAGTTAGTGGCTTAGAGATATTTTTAGCCAAGCAGACCTCATTGTCCAGTAGGGTAGAGTAGGGGGTAGGGTAGGCAGGTGCCCACGTCTGTCACACCAGAGCTTGTGGAAGGGAGGGAAACAGGCTGCAAAAATAGCATAGTGAGCTCATTCAGCTGCCAGCTCTGCAGTCAAGACAAAGGGGCTTTAAAAGGCATGGGGGTGGCTCAAGCTGGTTCTGCTCCAGCCAACACTGCCTTTCTCGGCATGGAGACCTTTGAGCCCATCAGCCAAGAGTCCCTCAGCCAAGCCAGCTCCAACAAAGCTCCAGGCCCAGTTCCTGAGCTACAGGACCCATTCTATGCAGGTACTGCCCTCCCATAGCTAAGAGAGTACTGGGATCTAGAATGGAGGGGAGTACATCAACAGTTTAGGAAGAGAGGTCTTTGGGAAAGGTCTTACTCCCTTATCTATTCCTCCTTTTTACCTTCCTCTTTCTTTTCTAAAGAAAGTTTCACAGCTCCTTTCCCACATGAGCTATAGAAAACACAAGGGGAGAGTGTGTGTATGAGAGAGAAGTGTGAATAAACCATGAACTTTAAGGTCTGTATGGGAGTCTGAATGTGGGACAAAATATGTGTGAACAAGAAGGTGTCTGTATACAGGTGTAGCTAGTGTCAAGAAGGCTTTGATAGTAATGGTTACTCTCAGTGGAATTTATGGCTGCTGTTAAATGCTAAATTTACCTACATTATCTCAATTAATCCTCATAGCAACCCTATGAAGTAGCTATTATCATTTTCACTTACCCATGAGGAGACTGAGCTTCAGTGAAATGAAGTAACTCTGCCAAAAACCAAAAACCTAAACTGAACTGACTCTAATGCCTATCTCTTGCTCACAATTCTATTCTGTGGTATAAATGTTAGGATGGACACAATGACAGCCCTCATTAGAAAGGAGCTTGGTATCTTGAGTAGAAAGTAGATGGAATTTCAAGAATTTTTTAGGAGTTACTGTGGGTCATAGATCAGAGAGTATCATGCCCAAGAAAGGGTCCCAATAGCAGGGCTGCCTCTCCCATTTCCTGGCCCCTCCTCCACATGGCATGGGAAGCCCTGCCCTGCCTCCCCCTAGTATATAATCCTTTCGTGCCTGCCTGATTGTGGCTGCCCAAGCTCTCTACATAGAAGGCTGAAGCCTTAAAGAAGACTGCCCTACTTCCATGCTCAGCTGGAGGGAAAGGTGAATATATTTAGCCAGTGACCTTGAGGTATCCAAAAGATTTGGAGGATTGCCTTGGAGAGCAGCGCTCTGGCTTTTCCAGCATCTTGGATCTGAGGGTATCCCTGGCTGTGAGTAGCAAAAGTGTGAGGCACAGAGGAGTGAATGGAAGGGGTGTGAGGCACAGAAGAGTGCCCTGGCAATTGAAAGGCCAACAGCAGCTCTAAAATTTTGTCTAAACTGTTAGGAAAAGGACCTCTGCAGGGGGGAACTCTGAGAAGGAAGTCCACCTGGAGTATGCATGTGAATATATTAAAGTGACTCTATGTGGTTTTTGTGTGTGTGTGTGAGCACACATGTATTTACATATACATGTGAACTAGGGTATATATATAAGCTGGGGTACACATAAATTAGAGAGAACAGGACATGAGAAAATATGCCCACAGATGGCTTTTACTAAACCCATATTCTTGTTGAAATGATGTGTAGTGGTAGTTATTTCTATGAATGTAAGTGATGTGGACTGCATGATGAAGGGTAGAATTGTGAATAAATATCCTTGATGCTAAGGGTCCTTTGTGTCCTTATTTATAGGGGTAAGGGGGTAAGGGAGTAAGTCCCAAATTTTCTGAGAAGCACCACTCTGTGTTGCTGGTGCTTCTTTTCTCTCCCTGGGAAGTGACCCCCTCGCCCCTCAACTCTTGCATTGTCAGCCAGGAACGGAGGGAGGCAGGGGAGGAATGTGTGTGGGGTGGGTAAGAGCATATCTCTGGGAAGATAGGAGCAGAGTGGTGTCAGGGCAGCCAACTAGACTGCCTTCCTTTTAACTGTCTTTGGTTTCACCTTTCACCTTACACTGTGCCCCCAAGTCAGAGGACTTTGCCACAGGTAGGAAACATTGTGGGTCAGACCAGTGAAGACAGGAGGTGGGAAAGCTGAGAGGGCTGGGGTAGGGGTGAAAGCCTTGGGAAATAGGATTATAAGAGGCTCATTGATCTTTTTCTCTCCTCAGAACTGCAACGGGCAGAGAGCCTTCAAGAGAAGAGCGTGAAGGAGGCCAAGACCAAATGCCGGACAATTGCATCCCTGCTAACTGCAGCACCCAACCCCCACTCCAAGGGGGTGCTTATGTTTAAGAAAAGACGGCAGAGAGCCAAGAAATACACCCTAGTGAGCTTTGGGTCTGCAAGTGGGACAGGCGCCGAGGAGGAAGAAGGGGTCCCTCCAACTAGCGAATCCGAGCTGGACGAGGAGGCCTTCTCCGACGCCCGCAGCCTCACCAACCAGTCTGACTGGGACAGCCCCTACCTGGACATGGAGCTGGCCAGACCGGGCTCAGGCGCAGCAGAGGGCCAGGGCTCGGGGCTGGGAGGGCAGCTAACTGAGGCCTCTGGGAGAGGGGTCCAGCTCTTTGAACAGCAGCGCCAGCGCGCGGCCTCCAGCACTCAGGAACTGGCCCAGGATGGTCCAGCAGCCATGCTCAATGGTCAAGGCCTGCAGTCACCACCTCGGGCCCAGAGTGCTCCGCCCGAGGTGGCCATCCTACCCCAGTCACCAGGCCCTTTAGCCAGCCCCAGACACTTCCTCCCAGGCAGTGGAGCCGCTATTCCGGCTCCAAGCATCTTTAACCGGTCAGCAAGGCCCTTCACTCCGGGCTTACAAGGGCAGCGGCCAGGTACCACCCCGGTTATTTTCCGGCCCCTGGGCCCCAAGAGGGAGAATGAAGTCCTGGGAGGCCTCAGCCCTGCTCCACCGCCTTTCTTGTCCCCTCCTCATGGGCCCACCCCTCCGCCCAGCTTCGTTTCAGGTGTTCCCAGCCACGTGTCAGCCTCCAGTTCTCCCAGCACCCCACGCTCTTCTGGCCCCGTGACGGCCACCAGCTCTCTGTATATCCCAGCCCCAAATCGTCCTGTTACGCCAAGCGGGGTCCCAGAGACCCCCGCTACCCCCAGCACAGCTGCCATGACCTCCACCGCTTCTATCTTCCTGTCGGCGCCTCTGCGACCCGCTGCGCGCCCAGAAGCGCCTTCCCCAGGCCCCGTGGCCCCTGAGTCCCCCAGCGCTCGGGAGCAGCGTATCTCAGTGCCAGCGGCTCGCACGGGCATCCTCCAGGAGGCTCGGCGTCGGGGTACCCGGAAGCAGATGTTCCGGCCGGGAAATGAGGAGATTAAGAACTCGCCCAACCCCGAGCTGCTATCGCTGGTGCAGAACCTGGATGAAAAACCACGGGCCGGGGGTGCTGAATCTGGTCCAGAGGAGGATGCTCTGAGCCTCGGGGCTGAAGCCTGCAACTTCATGCAGCCGCCAGGGGGCAGGAGTTACAGGACCCTGCCTCACGTGACACCTAAAACCCCGCCTCCAATGGCTCCCAAGACCCCGCCCCCTATGACTCCTAAGACTCCACCCCCAGTGGCTCCTAAACCCTTATCTCGAGGGCTTCCTGATGGGCTAGTGAATGGGGCAGCCCTTTCTGCTGGAAGGCTTGAGCCACCAAGGCTTCAGGGCCGGGGTGGGGAGTTGTTTGCCAAGCGGCAAAGTCGGGCAGACAGGTACGTGGTGGAAGCCACGTCTAATCCTGTCCTTGGCCCTCGTCCCCGAAGCCCTTCTCCTACTCCCTCACTGCCCCCTTCCTGGAAATATTCACCCAACATCCGTGCCCCACCTCCTATTGCTTACAACCCACTGCTCTCACCTTTTTTTCCCCAAGCTGCCCGAACTCTCCCTAGTAAGGCCCAATCCCAGGCACCGCGGGCAAGCCCCAAGCAAGGCATCCAGGCTCTGGATTTCATGCGGCATCAGCCCTACCAACTTAAAACTGCCATGTTCTGTTTCGATGAGGTTCCCCAGACTCCTGGCCCCACCTCCTCAGGACCCCCCCAAACTGCCCGAATTCAGGAGATCCGCCGGTTTTCCACTCCAGCACCCCAGCCCACTGCAGAGCCCCTGGCCCCCACTGTAATTGCCCCCCGAGCAGCCACTACATTGGATGAGCCCACCTGGAGGGCAGAGCTGGCCTCAGTCCCTGCCCTTAATGAAGCCCCTGTCCCTAGTCCAGCCCTTCCTCCAGAGCCTCCTAGGGGTCTTGGGGCCTCTCCCAGCTCCTGTGGCTTCCAGGTAGCCAGACCCCGGTTTTCAGCCACCAGAACCGGATTGCAGGCTCACGTGTGGAGGCCTGGAGCAGGCCACCACTGAGCAGAGCACAGCTCCCAGGACCAAGGAGAGGTGAAACATCCAGTTCCTAAAGTTGCTTCTCCTACCCAATCCACCCCCTCTATCAGGTATCTGGAGGCTAAATTTCCTCCTGCCAGAGATAGTTTTGGAGTTGGTATCCCATTCCCAGGCTTCCTCCTGGTTCCCAACCTCCCTGCAGCTTTCCAACCTAATATCTCTGCTTTGGTATCTGTGCTTCTCTTTGTCTCTGTAGTTCCTTGCCTGGATCTCTGTCTTTATCTTTAGGTCTCTCCACCCATATTCCCCGCTGGTCTCTGTTTCTCTATTTTGTTCTTTTCTCTGTGAGCTTCACAATTTTAATGAGACGCACAGAGAAGCTACCACTGAAATCTCAAGCTAGAAGCTCCTCACCAGGCAGGCAGCAAAGGAATGGAATTGATCTTTGTTTGCACTAAGTTTGCTCTCTGCTCCTCACCTTTCCCAAACTTGGCTAGCATATACCTAAGTTTGTATGTGTGTGTGAGCGTGTATGTGCCAGTGTGTGTGTATGCACAGATGTGCTCTTCTGTCTGAAGCAAGAGAAAGGTGAGATAATGCCACATGGATAATCCAGTGGGGAGAGAGAGATTCACTAGAGTTAAAAGACCAGCATCTGTAGTGGGTATACAGCATCTTGTGAAACTCATGGAGTATGAGGAGACTTGAAGGACCAGGGCAGTTTGTATGGGTTGAGTTATACCAGGTAGTTCAGGAATCAGACATAGAATTCTATTCCTCAGGATTTCAGGCAACAACTTGAGAGGCCCATGCTGAGCAACAAGCATCCAGGAAGTGAACAAAAAGAAAAATTCCTCTGAGAATACATTGGATTCATTGTCTCATGAACCTAACTAAGACTGAGAGAAAGAAAAGAGCCATGGCATGGAAAGTGAGGCGGAACCAGGAGCAGAGCAGAAACGAATGCAATTGATTGAGCCACAAGAGAAGCATGGTGAGAGAGTGAGAATGCAGTGTTGGCAGAGAGTAAAGTTAGGTAACAAAAAACCAACCATGTACAAGAGGGGAATTGGGGAAAAATGTAAGGGAGAAGAATGTATTTTTTAGAATGAAGGGGATGATGGTGGGGGGACGTGAGAGTATATGAGGAGTGTTGAAAAAACAGTTGGTATCTGTGCTACCTCCTTTGAGTCTCCCTCTGTCTTCTGCAGTGTGTACTGACTACCTGGAAAAGGGCAAGGCAACACCCAGAGCCAACCTTTTTTCAGTCCTATCCCATCCCTCAAGCCCTAGTTCTTGTTACGGCTTTAGGTTCTGATCACTGATCCTAGAGGAGTGTAAACTCCCTTCTCACCATGACTACCAAGGGTCGCATTTGCTGCTTGATCTGGAAACTGATCATTTCCTTTGCATATTGGGTGTGAGTCATAGTATTTTTGTTTGTGCACAAGAATAAACTTATACCCCACACCTTCTGTTGCTGTCATCTCTTCTAGGTTTATACCCAAATCCTGACCTCCCTTTGATCTTCTCTAACATGTTCTCCTGATCTCCTGATTCCTGATCTCTTTCTCCATTCCTGCCCTCCTATTTTTCACTCTTTTACCTTTTACCCCTGGTCTCTTGCTCTCCTCTACCAATTCCGTCCCATTTCTATGCAGCCACTTCCACTACTTCCTTTGGTTCCCTCTCCCCACGTGCCTCATCCAGAGTCTCCCCCTTTTAATCTCCTGCTCCATACTTTCCAAGCTAGGCCTCAGTTTACAGAACTAAGAGAATTTGGAAAGGCCTGAGCCTTTTGCCATCACATTTCCTAGCTCCGTGGAACCAACCATGTTTCCATGGGAAAACAATGGCTGGAGGTGAAGGTGGGTGGGAGAGGGAAGAACAATAGAGGGAGGATAGTGTGGATTGAGACTAATAAAGAAGAGAAAGCACAAAAGGCAAACTAGAATTAGACTTCTGAGAGAGAAAGTGCCTTTGCTCCAATTTTACCAGCAGGGGGCATTTTTGTGCCAATAACCAGGCCCGAGCCCCAGATGCTACCGAGCAGTCTCAGAATTTCTAAGAAAGGACCCAGAGAGCATAGGCTAAATATTCTGTTTTCACCCACTTGGTAGTTTTTAGGTACA
Organism: Furipterus horrens; assembly: GCF_987537825.1. Taxonomy (NCBI): domain Eukaryota; kingdom Metazoa; phylum Chordata; class Mammalia; order Chiroptera; family Furipteridae; genus Furipterus; species Furipterus horrens. Next base: position 163,435,265 of record NW_028327175.1, on the reverse strand, counting down.
CAATCACAGGATACCAAAATTTTGGTTTGTTTTTGAGGGGAGGGTGGTAGCGATGATAAAATCACCGTTTGCTATTTATTTTTTCTAATTAATTGCTTCTTTGAGTTGGGAGGAAATGGAGGACAAAAGATGAGGGATCTGAAGGCTAAACTGGTCTAGGAAGAGGCCAACTACAGAGGACTGGAAGTCCTTTCAGCCCCTAGCCTGAACCTGAAAAGTTCAAGATGGTAAAAGCGCATGGTCAGGAAGAGGGACAGGGGGTTATTCTGGGAGCTACAAAAGCCACTTCTTAAAGCAGCCACAACAGGGTGGTTCCAGAACCTAAGCAGAAGGTAGAGAAGGATCCAGGGTGTTCATAGAGCTACTGAGGAAGGGGCTGGGCAAATGGCACACTTCTCATAAGGGGGCTCTCCAGCTAGTGCCTCAGCCTAGTGGTTCCTCTGGAACAATGCAAATGGGGCAGTCCAGATCCTATGGGTGTGTGTTCCTTTAAAGAAAAGCCCAAGTAGGAATCTCAAAGAGAAAGGCCTTGGTAGGTCAGAAGAAGCCTTCATGCATTTCTCTGAGGGACATCTCTCCTGCAGAATAGGCTGAACTGGGCACCCCAACAACAAATGGGTGTGAAAAGGCAGAAATTGGTCAAGTCTTCGCCACATCTTCCCTTACAGCCTAGGAAGCATGGGTTTGGTTAATTTGGTCCCTTAATCTGCAAAGACCTGGCCTTCTCAGAGGAAAGACCAACCCATCCAGGAACTATCAAAGAGTAGTTCCACCCCTGATTGGGTTGCTCAGTTGGTTGGGCATTGTCCTGCAAAACAAAAGGTCACATTCAATTCCTGGTCAGGGCACATGCCTGGGTTGTAGGTTCAGTCTCCATTCGGGGTGCATACGAGAGGCAAATGATGGAGAAACATTGATGTTTCTCTCCCTCTATTTCTCCCTTCCTTTCCCTTTCTCTAAAAATAAACAATCAAGCAAACAAATAAATAGTCATTTTTTAAAAAGCAGTTCCATTGTGAACAGACCTCACTTCCCCAAACATAGTGCCTTAAGCCTTCCCACCCCCGTAATGCACCCACATGTCCTTCCAGCTGTGGTCTAGATTGGCTCTGAGTGGCTCTCCGGACACGTTCTTCAGGTTCTTGTTCACCCACTCTGAATTTTTACCTACCACTTGCTGCTTGTCTCCTCTCTCCCTCTCAGTTTTCGGTTTCTCCCTGAATGCTTCTTTGGATCTCAGGCTCTAGGTGTCACGCGTAAATTAGTCCCTGGGCAGATTGATACCTGGCTCCGGCAGCTTAGTGGGAGAATCCCAAAGCTCTTTCCTTCATTCCTGAGTCTCTGGGAAAGGAGGGTGGGATCTTGGTTCCAGGGTCTCAGTACCCCCTGTGCCATTTGAGCTGCTTGCACTCATCTATTAATAACCACCTTCCCTCCCCCACTGCCAGTGCTGCCCCCACGCCTGTCCAGCTCGGGTTCTCCGGTCACAGCAGCTCAGTCCTCCAAAGCTGCTGGACCCCAGGGAGAGCTGACCAGCGCCTGAGCAATCCGTAAGTCTCCAGAGGGGCTGGAGCCCATCCTGCTGACTGTGTGTCTGTGTGTGCAATAGTGACCCTTTATCCTGGGGTAGTTGCCCCCCTCCCCCATCTATGCTCAGCTCTCAGCTGTCCAGTTCAGGGGAGCCACAGAGAGTTGAAAGGAGAGGGGCCCAGAAGGGTGGGGGGAATAAAGATACTGGAGGAAGCACTAGAGGAATGAGAAAGGGGTTTAGGAGGCTAGATGGAAAAAAAAAAAAAGAACCTTGTTGAGGCTGAGAGGTACAGGGAGAGTTCATTTAGCAGTTCCTGGACTCTGCCCTCAGCCAGCACCACTGGTTAGTAGCCTTGCAAATGTGTCACGGGACAGGACTCAGCAGAAGACAGCATTTTTGCTAATTGCCAACTTTTGTTAAGGGAGAGTCTGTATCTTTCCCAGCTTGTCCCCCTTCACTGCCAGATACTATTATTCTGTTCCTGTCCTCCCTCAATTTCCCACTGCTATGATATTGCTGAGTTGACATGCATCAAGGTTCAAATGTTCCCTGACTGCCCTCCAGTTCTGCGTTGTAGGGCAGGAGTGACTGAAAGGGAGCAGGGAGCACTGGTGTGAGCTCCCAGGCCACATTCCAGCTGGCTCAATGGAGGAGCAACAACTTCTCCTTTCTATGGAGAATGTTTTTGGCTGGATCTCCTCAACCCTGGCAGAACATTTTTCTGACCCCTGGGGAATGAGGAAGACTGAGGAGAGACCACGGCTTTGGATGACAGCCCCAATCTGAGATCCCCCTGCAAATAAGAACTTCAACTCATGCCAAGGAAACCAGGGTGCATTGCCCTGCCTGTGTGTTACTTGTTTGTTTTAGCCCCTGCCCTCCAGCACACAATATGTTCCTAATGCATGCACCAGCTCTTTGTAAAAGAGCTGCAAAGAGGTTGGGAAAAGGTAGTGGCAGGGGCTGCATCTACAGTTTCTGCCTTGCCTCCCAAAAGAAGCCCTAAAGTTTTCACTGTATTCACTGTTTGAGGGAATACACATTTCCTTGAAAATCTGATGAAATTTTGCTCCTTGAAGCCCTTAACTCCAGGCTAAGCAGTACTGCCTTGCTGTAGACACTCATCCTTCCCAATCTCTGTCTGTCTTTTGACTCCCCCTTCCTACACTATCCAGGCTGGATCTACCTCCACAATGCCACTTTCAGGAACCCCAGCCCCCAACAAAAAGAGGAAATCCAGCAAGTTGATCATGGAACTCACTGGAGGTATAGATGTTTGCACCTGCCTAATATGAGGCTTCTTATTACGAGTATCTCTGGCCCAAGAGTCCCAGATTATATATGCCTTAGGGTGAACAGACAAGAGAAATTCAGGGGCTGGGTGGGGTGAGGGATGGTGGTGATGGGCAAGAGAAGGTATTCAACACTGACCACTCATCCTTCCACACTTTTTACCTTGTAATCTGAGACAATAATACTTATGCTATATTACTCAGAGTAGGTCCAGGACAAAGGAACCCCCAGGTCAGTGAGGTTTGTTTAAGGAAGAAAATATATATAATGGAGATTGGCACAGAGTTAGGTCTCAATAAATGCTTCTTTTCCAAAAGCTAAGGAATCTGTGTAAGTATTTAAAAATGGAAAACTGCACAGGCTGTTTGCAGCCAGCGTTCACTGAAAAGAAGATTAGGAAAAGGAGTTAAGACAGGAGTCTGTATTAAGTGGTGGCCATCTATGAACAGTGTTGGCCTTTGGGCTTCCCCCGGGCTGCAACATCCCCTGTGTCTTCCATCTATGATGTATTTGACTTCTTTTGACCTGTAACTCCATGCTCATGCCCCTTTGACCTCATTCACCCTCTCTATAGAGTTTCACTCTCTCTACTCTGCACTCCAGTTTCTATGCATTCTGTCCAACTTCATACCCAGTAAATAAAAATCCCTCACAAACTAGACAGAATTTGATCAGACATCATAGACAGCATCTGCTCCCCTTAGCAATCTCTGCTGCGACACATACTTAGTATGGATAGCATCTGCATCTTGAGACTAGAAAACCCTACTTTCCTCTTTCCCTTGCGTCTTCCTCCCGTACCCCCCCCCAAAAAAAAGGGGGACAGGAGAGCTCAGGTCTGAACCTGGGCAAGAAGATCAGTGTCCCAAGGGATGTGATGTTGGAGGAGCTGTCACTGCTGACTAACCGGGGCTCTAAGATGTTCAAACTGCGGCAGATGCGTGTAGAGAAATTTATCTATGAAAACCATCCTGATGTCTTCTCTGACAGTTCAATGGTGAGTTCGAAACTTTACTACTTTCAAAGCCTAGTGTCTCTTCTGACGGCTTCTTGGTAGGCCTTGAATCTCCAAAATACCACCAGCCTCCCCTTCCTGCAGATTTAAAAGCCCATGAAAACCCTAGATATAGTGAGTACCCAATAGCTCCAGGGTGAGTTATAGCCCACCTCTGAAACTCAGTCACTATCTTAGAGCTAGTGAAGGGGGATGGTGAGTACCACACCCGCAGAGAGAGAATTCCTTACCAGTGTGGGTAAGTGTTAAAGATAGAGTTGCCAGAGAAACACAGGAAGCCCAGTTCCATGTTTTAAAGTTGAGATATACACAAATAATTTTTTAGTAAAGTATGTCTCGTTCAATATTTTGGACATAAAAATAAAATGAAATAAAAACCTAAGACACTTAAATTAAAGTTTCAGATACACAATAAATATGTTTTAGTGTAAGTATGTCTCACAAAATATTTAGGAGATAAAGATTAATTTAAATTTAAAAATATAGGAAACAGTTAAATTTGAATTTCATATATACAATGGGTAATCTCATATATGACTATGTCCCGTGCAATATTGTTGTCATATTTGCACAAAAAAAGGTAGTGGTTGTGTAGCTGAGGTTCAAATTTAATTGATGTTCTATAATCTTTCTTTAAAAAAAAAAGAGATTTTATTTATTTATTTATTTATTTATTTATTTATTTATTTATTTATAGAGAGAGGGGAAGGGAGGAAGGGAGAGAAACATTGATCAGTTGTCTCTCTCATGCACCCAATTGGGGACCTGGCATGTGCCCTTATTGGGAATTGAACTGCTAACCTTTTGGTTCACAAACTGTCACTCAATCCACTGAGCCACACCAGCCAGGGCTGGTATCCTATAATCTCATTTGCTAAATCTGGCAATTCTAGGAGTTAAGTGAATTCTTATAGCCATCTCCTTCTTGGGCCATTCTTTTATCTAAGGACCCCAGATGTGGGGAATGACACTATCCTTGAAGACCCCAGAGTCCCTAGTCAGGATCCTGCAAAGAAAGAGAAGTAGGGATTGGAAAGAGGCCAGGCGTAAGATGTTACAGATGAGAAGAAAGGGATCTTCTTCATTTCCTTTCTTTCCCCCTCTACCTTCCCTGGGCATCCCAAGGGAGAGTGGAAATAGATGCCTACATGAGGCCAGAGGCAGAAGTGTCTGTCATTGGCCCTTATGTAGAAGCAGAGTAAAATTGCTGAGCTGGTTATAGCTAACTTTAGGAGACACAAGTTCTCCTTCCTGCCTGGATCTGGTTACACTGGGTGGAGCATTGTGATGTGCATGGTGGGTGGCCAGGAGAGCCTCCTGAAGGAGTTGGCGGGTTATTTTTAGGCTTTGGGGCTGAATCCAGTGTAGCCCTTTTGGTCACCTTTCCCCTCCCTACTATAGTTTCACTGTCAGGAAGTTCTGGTCCAACAGGCACCAAGAGGAGAGAGGGAGAGGAAGAAAAAGAGAGTGAAAGAGTTCTGTCTGGTAGACAAGATGAGGAGGGGGAGGGGACTGAGATACTTCTAGTTCTTCAAATTAAGGCTGGGTTCTTCATGCCAAAGCTATCCTCTCAGATTTCAGTTGAGCAGAAGTCTTGGTCCTCTTTACCTTTGTAAGGATGGGAAAGAGGAGTGTGGAGAATGAGTTGCTGCCATCCAAAGGTATAACTGGAGAAACTGAACCAAGGAGGTCCTACCCCTTAAGGCGAGTTTACTTCTTCATAGTCAGGTTATCCACTATCCATCTATTAGAGGGGAGAATCTTAGAGGATTCAGTGTTTTCTGGTTGGCCATTGTCCCTGATCACATCCTCCTTGCTATGCATACCTGTGTCTTGGTATATTCTCCATCCCCTAACCTTCCCTTCACTCTGTCCTTTCCTTTCAGGATCATTTCCAGAAGTTCCTCCCCACAGTGGGGGGACAGCTGGGCACAGCTGGTCAGGGATTCTCCTACAGCAAGGGTGGTGGTGGAGGCGAAGCAATGGGAAGTGGCTTCACTGGACAATATGGCTCTGACCAACAGCACCATCAGGGCCCTGGGTCTGGATCTGGGGGTACAGGAGGTCTGGGGGCCCAGACTGGCAGAGGAGGAGCTGCTGGCACAGCAGGGGTTGGCGATAAAGGAACAGGCAAGTATCCTCACACAAGAATAATGTGTCTAATCCCTATAGCAGCGATATCCCTAGGAATGAGGCCTAGATTGGGTATAGGGAGCAGGAGAGGTCTGAGATACCTTAATGGACTCTGGGTCCAGCAGAATACAGAGATGTGTCTATTTCTCCTAGAAACCTTATTTCTCAGTCACCTTTCTGGCTTTTCAGTTTCAGTCACAGATCTGACCTCAGGTTGTCATTATTCCACAAACCTTATACAATTACCCAGAGGATGTTACACCTTTGGTCCTTGGCCCCAGCAACTTCCCTAGTGTAGGGATGTGAAACTACCTTCTCTTGGCTACTAACTGCTATTATTTGACTGACTTTTCTCTCCCATGGCTGCTAGGAGATCAGACAAGTGGAGAAGAAAAACATATTACTGTGTTCAAGACCTATATTTCCCCATGGGAGAGAGCCATGGGGGTTGACCCCCAGCAAAAAGTGGAACTTGGCATCGACCTGCTGGCCTATGGGGCCAAAGCTGAACTCCCCCAATATAGGTCCTTCAACAGGTAGGGGTCATGGTGAAGGAACCAGATGCATCATAGTGTGTGGTATATCCTTAATTAGGATAAAGACTTGGGTTAAAATGTTTTAGAAGGAGGCATGGGAGAAATATGGGGGCCCCAATTGAAGGCCTGCTCTTTTCATTCTAGCTCAGAGAAACAGCAAACTATGATGAAATACAATTTTGCTGGGAGGTAGGATTGGAATTTTAATTCATAGGCAACTTATTGGCTGTGTGGGCATGGGAAAGTCACCCTACTTCTGAGCCTTAGTTGCCTTCATTATAAATAATCTATTACACATTTAAAGTCCTCTTGAGGCTCCCTTTATTCAAGGTTAGAATTTCATTACTTTCCTGCAGTATTATTCTAATCCTTTATATTCTACTTTAGCAAAGCTTAAGTATTTGTTCTAGACCATGGATAGTAGATCTGTGAAAGCAGGATAGGGAAGTGCTAGAGAAGTGCTCCTTGATCCTAAGGAGCCTGGATTTTCCAGGAAATGTTCATTCCTCTCACCTAGACCATGTATTATCCACTAGAGGTGGAGAAGGGATTCTATGTTGAAATTTAAGGTGGTCTCAGAGCCTTGAGTCTATAGTATTTTGGGTTACAATATCTAAAATGCTGGTCTGGGTCACAGCTACTCATGAGACGATCTAGTACCAATGAGATTCCTTTTCTCATTATTAGCTTTGCGAAAACAGGGAAACCAGGAAGGGGAGTGGGATGCCAAGGAAGAATAAGAAAAAGGAGTGCAGAAGCAATCTCAAACTAGAATTCACAGACTTCCCCACCTTCAAAACAGAGTAACATCTTACTTATAAAGCTCAGCTCTTTTTGTCCCTTCTTTTTCTTTTTTTTTTAATGAAATGATGTGTCCCCTTTTCAGGACAGCAATGCCTTATGGTGGATATGAGAAAGCATCCAAACGCATGACCTTCCAGATACCCAAGTTTGACGTGGGGCCCCTGCTGAGTGAACCCCTGGTCCTGTACAACCAGAACCTCTCCAACAGGCCTTCTTTTAATCGAACCCCTATTCCCTGGTTGAGCTCTGGGGAGCCTGTAGACTACAATGTGAATATTGGCATCCCCTTGGATGGAGAAACAGAGGAGCTGTGAGGTGTTTCCTCCCCTACTTTGCATCAAGTTTCCCCTCTCTGGTTTCAGTTTGAAGAGGGACTAAGGAAAAGAGCAGGGTACCCCAACCTCCATTCCTTTTGGAATGGAGGGGAAAAAGGAGGGAGAAATCTGCCTTTTCATCCTTCACTCTAAGTCCCCACTCCAAGCATCCTTCCTCACCAGCTCAGAGCTTCCCTTCCACTTGCTCTGTATGAAACCTGCTCTTTTATGGAATTTGCTCTGCCGCTGTTAACAGTCAATAAACTTTAAGGAAATGAACTCATTCTTCCTCTGATATTTGAGGGCCGATGAAAACTGAGGCTAACAATGCACAGAGACTAATTAAAGTCAAATACTAAACATTCATTATTCAAATTTCAAGACCAGACCTGAACTCTGGTTACTTACACACCCACACCCACATCCACACCCATGGAACCACATTCATAGATGTATACAAAGACAAACTTATTCAACAGTACATAAGACAATTGTGCACAAACACATGTGCTAGCTCATACATGAGCACAGCTAAGAAGCTATTGTGTGCTCTGGTTAGGAAATAGGTGTTGATGACCCTGCTGTTAGTTCTCTTTATGTAGCTGATTAGGAATTGGGATAATCAAGGATTACCCAACTATTACAGAACTAGAACATGCCATAAACTTTCCAGATGACATCAGAATGGGCATAGGAATATATGTGGCAAAGATTGATGTATTTAGATTCCCAAAAGGATGAGGTAGGACAGGGAGCCATGCTGGACTCCAGGAGGAGGAGGAGGAGGAGGAGGAGGAGGGAGGAACCAGCTGCAGTTATAGTATACCTGGTTCTGTATGAACACAGTAAGAAAAGATCTAAGGGTCAGAGGGGCACAGCTGTGTTGTCCAGAAAGCACCATGATTGAGAAGAAACAAGAAGAGCCAATAGGAATGAGTAACAGTACTCTTTATTTTTGCATGTTTGAACAGGTTCTATGTGTTTTTTTTAAATTACAATTTACATTTATTATTATTTTTATCATTGCTAGGTGTACAGGATAGTGGTTAGACACTCATATACTTTACAAAGTGGTCTCCCTGATATTGCCAGTATCCACCTGGCACCATATGTAGTTATTATAATATTATTGACTATATTCCCTGTGCTGTACTTTACATCCTGGTGACTGTTAACACTACTCTTTTTATTGATTTCAAGCACAGGGATTCTTTAGAATCCCAGGACTTACTACTATGTTCCACAAAGTAAGAGTGATGCAAAGCAGGAATAATAAAGAGGTTACTTAATGAGTTCTGGGAAAATAAATTCGGAGAGCTCGTTGAAGTCAGCCAACTTCTTGAGCCATTAAAGAATATGTTAAATTGCACAGACTGATTCAATTTTCATGGACCTTAGGTCACATGACATTTACCCTGGTCAATTTCCTTTACAACTGAAATAAATTTCAGGGGATTCATACTTTCCGAAAACATATACACAAAACTCTATTTCTATGTATATTTTCCTAAGGAGAGTGTTGTCATAATTTGAATTTCATTTCCCCCCAAACAGGTCCTGAAACAAAAATTTGGATGCAAGTAGCTAATTTGGGAGCTGATCCCAGAATCCAAGAAGTGTAAGGGAGTGAGAATAAAGTATAAAAAGGTGTTTTTGGCAATTAGGACTGAATGACATTGGAGACTTAGAAATATACTGTTCAAAGTGTGGTCCATAAACTGACAGCATGATTACCTCTTGGGAGCTTGGTTAAAAATACAAACGCAAGCCCTGGCTGGTGTGGCTCAGTGGATTGAGAACTGGCCTGCAAACCAAAGGGTCACTAGTTCGATTCCCAGTCAAGGACACATGCCTGGGTTGCAGGCCAGGTCCCCAGTTGGGAGTGAGCAAGAGGCAACCACACTGACAGCCTTAGTTCCCATGCCCTCCCCCTGCCCACCTGCAGCTGCCTGGGAGATAGCAGGGTTCCAAACCGAGCCATGTTTGGCCTTGATCAGCCTGTCATACTTGCAGCTGGGAGATAATCATACAGCCACGAAACTCAGTAGTTCCCTTTTTCTTCCCCCTATAAAGCAACCCCCTCCTCCCCTAGGAGTTTGGAGTCGGAGCCACCCGAGGCAGGGCTCCCTCCCTCCCCACTTGCTGATTCCCCCAATAAACTTTTTTCCTGCTCGCTGTCTCTTAATGGCCTTCTGAGCGACTCCATTCTTACACTGTCCCGTGGCTCCAATATCCTCTAAATAACCAGTCAGTGGCCGAAAAACGGCACACTTGACTTTGGAGTTCTCACAGACCTCGACAACTTTCTCCGCTGGCAGTTGGGCAAGTGGTCAGAACTTCCCTATGCTCAGGCTTTCTGGACTCTTCGGACCAAACACTCTCTCTCCAAACAGCTCACTACCCACCAAATTCTCCTTATCCAGAAAAAGCCACCTTCCTCTCGACCTTCTGCACTCCTTCTAACCCCTTTTCCTTCTTCCTTGTATGAAAAATGCTCACAATAAAACACCAGGACACAGGATTTTAGCAGTAACCGAGGCAGTTGTTTATTCACAGATCTGCAGCTTTGGGTGCAGCTGAAAACCAGTTCAAAGATGCATACCGAAAAGATGAAGCTGGCTGTTTTTATCCTAATGCGAGTTAAGCACCCCCTTCCTCCCTCTCCCTCCTTCTCCGTTTTTCCATGCTGAATACTCCGGAGTTATAATATAACGCAATTAACTAAATTAACTAAGGGTGATCTGGTTATAGGTCTGTCTCCAGCTCTTCTTTAAAATTCCCCTATCTTGTTTGCTGGGTTGTCTAGCTACATTTTCCCGTTTCCCAGGGTTTAGTAATGAATGTCCCCACCTCAGATTTCGGATATCCTTTGTTCTCAGAAGCATTTGTGCTGAGCTGCAGAATGCCCCTTTTCTGATGCTAATATTGTTAACTCTGGCTCAAAAACCTTCTATTTACATTTGTCCTTTACTGCTAATTATTTTCTACTGGTTTGGAAGTCACCAGTTTCCTTGCCTCTTACACTTGGACACCTTCGATCCCGCTGACCACCCACTTCCCTGCAACCCTGTGCCGGAGGCCCTCTCGCCCTCTTCAGGACCCCAGTCACCTGACTCCTCACAATCCCCAGGCCCCCAAGACCCCGGACCTTCTCCTCCCTATACCCAATGCCGCGGGCCCATCCCCGGCTCCCTTCTCCCCTCCGATCAGCCTCACCCTTCCAGTCTTTATCCTCTCTGCGAGGTCGCTGGTAGAGATGGTGTCATGAAAATACATGTCCCCTTCAATTTGGCTAATCTTTCCCAAATTGGGCAGCATCTCGGTTCTTTCTCCGGGGACCCCACTTCGCCTGAGGGATGCCTCTTTTTACACACTCACTTCATTAGTCAATCAGTCCCAGACATTCAAAAAAAGCTCCAGAAGTTCAAAGTGGGCCCCGAGACCACCAAAAGTGAACTTATGCAGGTCGCCTTTCGAGTATACAACAACTGGCAAAAGGAACAGGAAAAAAAGAAAACGGAGAGGGAAAAGGAACGACAGGAACAGGAAGACAAGCACTATCTTTTGCTCGCTAATACCCTGGGAAACTCCTGCAAGGGGCAAAATAAGCCTAAGGGCAAAGCCTCCACTATCAGGCAGCCTCCTGGCACCTGTGTCTAGTGCAGTCAGGAGGGACATTGGGCAAAGCTCTGTTCAAACCCCCGCTTACCTCCTCCAGGTCCCTGCCCTCTCTGTCAAAAGACAGGTCACTGGAAGGTTGACTGTGCAATGGCCTCTAACCAGGGGACTAGACTGCCTACCCCGGCAGTGAATCCGGATGCGGGCCTCTCAATCCCAGACCTCTTTGGACTTTCCACCCCCTGATGGGGCTCGGGTTCAGGACCCCCACCACTCACCATCACAGCTGCAGAGCCCAGGGTAAACATATTGGTGGCAGGTAAGCTTGTCTCCTTTGTCCTTGATACGGGAGCTACATATTCTGCCCTGCCCGAATTTCTGGGGCTCCTAACTCCCTCTGCCATATCAGTTGTAGAAATAGATGGCAAGGTGACCCAACCCTTAAGTACCCCTCCCCTAACCTAACTCATTGGGCATCAGGCATTCACCCACTCCTTTCTAGTACTGCCCCACTGCCCAAACCCACTTCTTGGGTGTGATATTCTAACCAAACTGTACACATCTATATCTCTTGGTTGTTTTAACTCCATCCCCTCACCAAATAATCCCAACCCTCTCATTCTTCTTCTAATTTTAGAGCAGTCCCTTTACACCATCCCACACACTCCCTTGCCATCCTGGCTAACAGCGGTCAATCCCAATGTCTGGGCCACAAACAATCCTTCTTTCGCCTTCCACCACGCTCCGGTCTCTGTAACCCTAAAAGATGCCTCCCATATCCCCAACAAACCTCAATGCCCATTAACTCCCTCAGCCTTAAACAGTCTGAAGCCTCTTATAGACCACCTACTTGGAGCAGGTCTGCTTTGACCTGCTGCCTTTCCCACCAATTCCCCCATCCTAGCCGTAAAAAACCCAACGGTCTCACCGTCTTGTCCAAGATCTCCGTGCAATCAATGAGGCCACCATCTCTATCAACCCCGTCATGCCTAACCCTCTTGTCGTGCATCCCACCTCAAACCTCCCACTTTACCGTCCTAGACTCAAAGATGCCTCCTTCACTATCCCACTCTCCCCGGCCTTCCAAGACCTCTTTGCCTTCACCTGAACCGACCCAACCATGAAAATAACCCAGCCACTGATGTAGATGGCCCTGACTCAAGGGTTTCGAGGTACTCCCCACCTCTTCAGTCAAGCCCTAGCAGCTGACTTACAGCAGCTTGATCTTTCCCCAAGCGTCCTCCTACAGTATGTGGATGATCTCCTCCTCTGTAGTCCATCTGAGAACCTTTCTCATCTCCATACTGCCCAACTCCTAAACTTTCTTGCCAATCAGAAACACAGGCCAGTTCTCTCAAACTCAGGTCACATATCTCAGGCTCTCCATCACCCCCACTCATAAACACTTAACTCCAGAAAGACAGGACCTAATAACTACCTTCCCGCTGCTCCATACTAAACAAGAACTCCTATCATTTTTAGGCCTCACCAATTTTTTCAGAACTTGGATACCTAATTTTGGATCCCTGGCCAAACCTTTATATCATGCAACAGCTGGAGACTTGTCTGAATCCCTAGAAAACCCTTGAGCCCTCCTTAAGCCTTTTACCATACTCAAAATGGCACTCAGCTAAGCTCCAGCCTTAGCCCTTCCAAACCCAAATAAACCTTTCTCCTGTACACTAACACAAAAGATGGCTTTGCTCTTGGGCTGTTAGCACAGCAATATGGACCAGACCAACGGGTTATAACCTATTTTTCCAAATCACTCGATTCCCCCTTCCTAGGGTGGCCAGCCTGCCTTCACGCCTTAGCAGCGGCAGCAATTCTCAGTCAAGAAACCCTTAAGTTAGTTCCCTTTGCCCAGGTATCAGTCCACTCCCCTCATACTATTTCCGACCTACTAACCCACCAGGCCATTGCTGCAACCTCCCCATCCTGAAATCAGTTCTTACACACCCAGCTGCTTCAAAATCCTCAAATCTCCCTACATAAATCAGCTCTCCCCTCAACCTTGCCTCATTAATTCTCCTCCCCCAGTCCCACACCCATACCCATGACTGCACTCAACATCTCTTCTCCTTTTTACACCCCTTCCCCAACATACAAGACACCCCTCTACCCCCAGGCAGAATCCTTGTTTATAGATGGAAGCTTCTACAAGACCTACACAAAGGGAGCAGAATATGCCATCACTACCCTTGCCTCTGTCATTAAGTAGGGAAACTTGCCTTCCGGTACCTCTTCCCAACAGGCAGAACTTATTGCCCGAATGCGGGCCTTGGCCCTTACAAAAAGTCTTCAGGTCAATATATATACACTGACTTCAAATATGCCTATCACATCATACATTCACACATATCAATTTGGAAAGAAAGGGGATACCTCACCTCTAAACACTCTCCCATCATCAACAAAGATCTCATTCTCAAACTTTTTCAAGCAGCTCAGCTCCTCACAAAAGCAGTGGTTATCCACTGCAAGGGACATCAAGCCAGGACAGATCTCATAGGTCAGAGAAATCACAAAGCAGACACCGAGGGAAAAAAAAGAAAAAGGCCATACCTCTTTCATCCTCCTTACAATGCCTACCGAGACACCCCCTTATGCAGAGGAAGAAAGACGCACCCTAGTTAAGCTTGAAGCAACCCAACAAAATAAATAGTTTCATCTACATAACAAAATAATTCTCCCCAATAATCACGCTCAACATATCCTCACCGAACTCCATAACCAATTTCACACAAGCACAAGACCACTACAAGCTTTATTATCCAAAACAATACATCACACTAGCATGCTAACCCAGCTAAAAAATATCCCATATTAGGTACATTTCTCCTGTATCAAACTTGCTCCTCAGGTACCCGAATCTCCTCTAACCTCGGATCTTGAACCCACCATCACCCAGCTCGTCCCCATCCAGGAAAAGACACAAGCAACACCACCCATGTATTCCTGCACCCCCACTGGAAACCTGATGGTAAAAATCACCTGAGCCCAACCCTCCTTTAAATGAGCCTCCCGTGGGCCCTACTCTTTATTCATCTCATCTCACAAGAACTTTTATTATACGAAAAGCCCCCCAAGACTATCTCTTAGTTTTTAGAACGCGTCTTGGATGCCTGGCTGCAGGGCACTCTCAGTGACTACACCCCTGATGAGATTTACTTTTACACTTTCATCCTAGTTCTATCCCTCACTGACTTACTCGAATCACCGTAACCATGCTGACTTCCCTCATAATTACAGTTATTGCCCTTCTAACCTTTGCCACCTCATATTGACATCCTCTAGTCCCCACAATACAGCGAACAGCATGCTAACCAACAAAACCAACTGCTGGATCTGCCCCCACTCCTCCCACCACCCAGATATTGAGGTAATCGCCTTCCCACCCAATCTCATCACCTTATGTAACCTTACTACCCACTTTCTTCCATCCCCCTACTACACGGGTTCGGCAGATCTTCCTAAAACGGCCCAGCCAGTAGCCACTGTCACTCGTATTATAGGTCCTGCTGCTCTCTGCATCTGCTTCAGACAAGTCAATGGCACCCACATTCATCCTTTCTCCTTAGGCGCATTCAACCCTTCCATTCTCTGCAACCACACCCTAGACCTAGCCTTCATACACTATAAAGGCCAACCAAGAGCTCCTACCTGTCCTTACATATCAGCTCAAATTCACAATCGTACCAACACTTCAGATTTTCCTGCTACCCCTACATGGATCATGGATTTTCAATTTAACCAATACAGCCAAACATTTCTTCACAAAATCCTCCATAATGTTTAATACCAGTCAATAAAAAATAAAACTCACCCCAGTTACATTGCCATCACCAAAGCAAAATATAGCACTGCTATTTCCCTTCAAGGGACGGGATATCACTTCCTATGTGGTATGCAACCTTACCAAATAATTCCTCCTTACTGGACTGACACCTGCATGATAGTTGCTCTAATACTAGATGCCTCTATACTAAGTCCCCAGCAAAGTCACTTCCAAGGCAATCTCCAACCTTCGCTCTTTCCTCAAGACCTCCCTCTTGTCCTGCCCCCAACACAAACGAGACTGGCAGTAGTGTGAGTTTAGTGGACATGCGTACAGCAACCTTATCCTTGAACAACTGGGAATAGGGCACTCCATATATAAAGGCTTCTTCTGGTTTGTAGGAATACCCCAATTACAAAAATCGGTACTAAATCTCGGTTTATCCCTTCAAAAAACTTAAAACATCATTCTCTAAGCTGTAAAAAACAGCAAAAATCTCTAAAAAGCCTAGTAGACGTAGTTCTCCAAAACATGGGGACCCTAGACATCCTCACAGCTGAAGCAGGGGAAGTCTGTGCCATACTAAATGAAACTTGCTGTTTTTACATTAACAATACAGGCATAATAAAAGAAAATTTACAAGTACTTCAAAAACACTTTGACATTATTGCTCAAGCTAGGTAATGGAGAATACTGGTTTGGAACCTTCCTCTCATACTTCTCCTCTCCCTTCAAAGTGATCCTAGTGCCTCTCATGACCCCACTGCTTCCCCTCCTATTATTCCTCACCCTTAGCCCTTGCTTCCTCAAACTTCTAATTAACTTAATTCAAAAAAAAAAAACAAAAAACGGTCCAATCCATGACAGCCTCTACCGTCCATAATATAATCTTATGAAGATCTTTCAGATATCAACCTGATATCAAGAGACGACCCCTGAGCCGGCAGTCAACCCCCTCCCATCGCCCTAACTCAGCAGGAAGTCATGATAGAAGAGAGATTCGATGACCCCTCTCCCAATCGGTCTCTGCCACCCCAAAAAACACACCCCACCCCTCACCTCCTTTTATTAAAACAAAAAGGCTAGAATGACAGCCTTAGTTCCCATGCCCTACCCCCGCCCCCCTCAGCTGCCTGGGAGATAGCAGGGTGCGTCAAACGGAGCTGTGTTTGGCCTTGATCAGCCTGTCGTACTTGCAGCTGTGAGATAACCAAATGGCCACTAAACTCAATAGTTCCTTTTTTCTTCCGCCTATAAAGCAACCCTCTCCTCCCCTAGGAGTTCAGAGTTGGAGCCACCCGAGGCAGGGCTCCCTCCCTCCCTGCTTGCTGATTCCCCCAATAAACTTTTTTCCTGCTCACCGTGTCTTAATGGCCTTCTGAGCGACTCTGTTGTTACACATAAATTGATGTTTCTCTCCCTCTCTTTCTCTCTCCTTTCCCCTCTCTCTGAAAATAAATAAGTAAAATCTTTAAAAAAAAAAATTAAAAATACAGACTCAAGAATCAACGGCTTATTAAGCTCTTGAGGTGATTCCTATGTGTTGGAAAATTTTGAGAAACACTACAGTAGATCATATCTCAGAATTGCCCCACTGAACAGGGAGGGGACTGAAGTTTTTAGCCTCCAAATTTCATCTCTTACTGGTTGCAGATTACTACCAGGAATGTTAACTGGGAAATTCCAGACAAAGGCATTTGAAGTAGGAATCTGTACAGGATTTGTCTACCAAAGCTGTAGTGAACTCCAAGGTGGACTGAACAAATATGACTAGGCCAGGATCTGGATAAGGATCAGAGCTTTCATCACATTTTCATGTTTAAAAGTCTGTGAGCCCTCCCCAAAAGTTAAAGACAGTATTCCTTTAACAAATATTTATTGAATGCTTCTGTATGCCAGGTACTAGGTCAGACTCCAGAGGTACAAAGACAAATAACAATTTATGTGACAAAGAGATTTCACAGTCAACCATAAAATAATTATTAAATACCTACTCTTAAAGTTGGGAATAAAAACAAAATTCAGGGTCTGCTAGTCAACAGCTCTGAAAACCTAGAAACTTAATTTTTGCAAGCTCAGAATGTGTGAAATCTTAAATATAACAAAAATGTCATGATACAAGCTTACTAATTTACAGGGAGCCCAGGTTGGTTGTGAAATTATTTCCTTAGAAGAAAAGTTTACTTGCAAGTCAAATTTTTATCAGAAGTCGCAACGGTGGTTTAATGCATTAAAGCACACATTTGTAGAGGATCTATCCAGAAATCCAGTCAAATCCTCAAGCTTTGCTATCCATTTGCCTGGATATTATTCTGTTAAAATACCCTTTCTTCACAAATGTTCAATACATCTGGATACCACAGTTCACAGAAGCCACATGTTGGCAAAGGAGCTGTCTATACTGCTTATACATATTTTCTGTATTGCCGTCACTGTGTTTTAAAACTTGGGCACTCAGGAGAGCTCCCTTTCAGACAGGAGCTGGTGCTCTGCAGGGGGTCCTAGTCTCCACTACTACCTAGTGTTTTTGCTACTTGCCTAGACTCTGCAGCCATTTGAGTTAGCAGCTTCAAGGTTTCGTTTTGTTTTGTTTTTTTCATAAACCACAAGCCCATAATACCGTGTCCCTAAAATTACCCAGATAGCTTATTCCTTAGTAAAGCGTCTAGAGCTTTGCTGTTTAATACTGTTGTCACTAACCACATTATGGCCATTGAGCTCTTAAAATGTGCCTGGTCTTAACTGAGATGCTTTGTAAATATAAACACTGGATTTTGAAAAGTTAGTATGGAAAAAAGAATGTCAATTACCTCATTAATAAGATTATTGATTACATGCTGAAATATTTTGAATATATCGGGTTAAAAATAACTAAATTAGTTTCATATTTCTTGCTTGTTACAAATGTCGCTACTAGAAAATTTAAATCTCATAATGTGGCTTTAATATATATTTATATTATATTGTATTAATATATTATAAATATATTATATTTAAACATATTCCTACTGGTCTAGACTGAGAGCTATTCAGGGACTTTGAGAGAAAAAAATGAATTCTCCACTTATTATTTCTATTCTCTTATTTGTTCCCCTTTGTTCTATTCTTCCTTGTTGACCAAAGTTAAGTGCGCCTTCTGTTCCAGATGCTTCTCAGTCTGCATTTAAAATTGTCTGAGAGCAGAGACAAAGCCCTACAACTAAGTGTTGAATCACTAAGGAAGTGTCCACTGTGCAAAAAGCAACAAGTGCAAAGTTCAAACCACACACCAACGCGGTCCCCTTCCGCAACCAAACACCTGTGTTTGCGTCCCATTAAAAACAAACAACAAAACAAAACCAAACCACCCTTTTGTTTCCTATTTTGGTCGGGCTGATGGGGGTGTGGCCCTCGTGGATAAACATTAAAATTTCTGTGGAACGAAATACCATTTGCAAACCAGTGTAGGGGAGGAAAAGATGAAAACTTCCTGAAGGGAGGTAACGAGGATATGGGAAGGTCTATTTCTGTCTTGTTCGCTGCATCTCTACTCAGCCTACAGAAGGAAAATGCCGGGAAAACGGAACTTCCAAGTCACAGGCGACACTGCTCTAAATCTGAGGCACTTGGGAAAAAAGGGCCACATCCCAGTTAGTCCAGTGTAGGGTTCGCTATACTAACATCCCCCAGCCCAGACCGTCATGTCTACGATAGCTTTCCGACTCTTCCGTTAACTCAAGATTGTTCCTGGCTCTCGCTCACTTCCAGAACTTTACACGCCATCCCTAAGACGCCTTACGGCCGCCATTTTACAATAACTATCGCGAGACATACTTAGCCGCCTAGATCCTGACTCATTTACTTTCTTGAGAGAGGCTCTTCTAGGTTGTTCTCGCCGTAGCTGAAGAAAGTGTCGCGAGAGCTGGTTGCCTTGGCTCCCTGTAGCTATAGCAGCCGCGGCGGTTAAGGATGCGGCGGCAGGAGCTGTGAGTGCGACACTCTCAGGGGGGCGGGGCTGGAGGTAATGGGGTGCAGGGGGTAGCGCCTGGGTGTTGGTGGGGAAGGTCGGGTCACGGGAGGAATGGGCTCTAGTGTGACGTTTTGGAAAGGACCCGGGTTCAGTGGTTACGGGGACAGGGCGCCTGTCTGCACTAGGGCACGCGGGGAAGGCTGGATCTGCTGGGAGGTCCAGGGGGAGGGACCGGGGTATAGGGTTTAAGGATCAAGGACCAGAGACAGCGTGGCAGCTTGAGTGTGGTGGGAGTAGTAGGGTTACGGGATCTCAGCACTTGATAAAGGGACCGGACTATATTCAGGAATAAGTGAAAAGAAATGGGGGTACAGCTTGGAGGAGGGCGTGTTGAATGGGAGCACAGAGGTTGGGCCCAGTTTGCTTTGCACTGG
This sequence comes from Furipterus horrens, assembly GCF_987537825.1. Lineage (NCBI taxonomy): Eukaryota > Metazoa > Chordata > Mammalia > Chiroptera > Furipteridae > Furipterus > Furipterus horrens. The sequence goes on along the minus strand of NW_028327175.1, from coordinate 163,415,860 downwards.
TGGGGTTGGTGTGTGTGTGTTTGTTGGACCTTCGCAGGTCCCGGGAGCCCGCCTGAGGCTGGTCCCAGACCTGAACTGCGCCAAGGACGTGGGTCCTAAATGGCTTGGCGGGAATGGTGGCGTCCCGAACGTTCACCATCACCCGCCCCTTCCATAGAAATCCCCCACGGACTCTGAGATGTGAAAGGAGGTTCCTGGTGAGCTAGTATTAGTCGGTGGAGAGACTGTGAATGGGGTAATGAATGATTGCTGCTCTGAAATAAAGTGTGGGCTGGGAGCCTGAGAGAAATTTTTGAGGGAAAAAAAAACAAAACAACCCTCACGTTCTTCCTCTAGAGCGCATTGAAGTTGGAAGAAGGGGGTGTGTGCTGAGATCACATTTCTTCCCAGATTCATTGAAGTGTAGAATTCCTTTACGGTGTATTTATTAAATTATGCAGTTAAAATCCGTGAAAGAATGTGCATTACGACACTTAAACCTTCCACGAATATAATTTAAAAACTAAGAAAAGTGTTTTTACTGCTGCAACAGCAGGCTGAACACTAGGGATAGTTTTAGTACTTCCATATAAAACCCAGTGTTCCCTAAGTGTGCCTATGGAATAGGTTTTAAGGGACCGCATGTTTTGAATATCGTCAGTCTGAAGTAAAAGGAGCCTCTTAGGAGTTAAAATAATTGAGAGGGCAGAATATTAGTCTCTGAGTCTCAAGGACTGTTTTCTGGAGAGAGATTTGCACTACTTTTCTTGTTAACGCTTATTTCTAGTGCAAACAATGAAATGCAATGAAACCATAAAAATGATTTCAATCTACAGATACAGCTTACTGATAATTTTGCTCACTATCTTTTGAAGGTATGCACTTGCAAGGGATAACCTCTTGATTACATAACTGGATTTTTCCATGTTGAAGTTCAAAAATTCATTAATTAGAATAATGACTTAAATTCTAGAGCTAGCCTTTTTGTGTTAGTCGTTGAACTTATTTATTTGATATGTGTTAGACTAAAACTTAATTTGTAACATTAGTAGCTAAACTTTAAAAGTGCTTTTCTGAGGCAAAAGAAAGCTTCTGTGGTTGGTTCCAAGATTCCTGCATGAATCCGTTAACAAGCTTTACTGAGTTCTTATGTGTAGTGTATTGTGTGTAAGGCATTGCAGCCGGGGAAAAAGATTAATTCATTTATCCATTCCACAGACATTTATTGAAACTTATTTAGTGTCCGATTACTAAGCCTTCAGCCTACAAATACAAGTAAGCCTTGGCTCTCTGCCTTGAAATTGCTCAGAGCCTAGGAAGGGAGAGTGATAGAGAAACAAATAATTACAGTGTAATAAAGCACAATATATGAACACAGACTCAGGTGCTGGCCCTGAGGAGTTTACATAGTAGCTGAGAAGGCTAAAAAGAAATAAAGAATTTAAAACATTACAAAATATTAAGCAGATTCTACACTGTATGCTGCATCAGTAAAACATTACATTTATCCGAACAGATGAAAGAATGGAAGTTTGAGAAAATTCACAGGTCAGTTCATAATTTAATAGTCTTTTTAGGCACTCTTTTAAAATAAATATCACTAAAAAAATTTTTTTTTTTCAGAGCGGGAGGGGAAGGGAGGGAGAAAGAGAGGGAGAGAAACATTCCCCAGTCCGGGGACCTGGCCTGCAACCCCAGGCATGTGCCCTGAATGGGAATCAAACCATCGACCTTTTGATTTGCAGGCCGGTGCTCAATCCACTGATCCACACCAGTCAGGGCTAAACATTCTTAAATCAGTAATAATAATAGGCATAATAGCTAATATTGGGTGATTATTAATATGCCAGGCACATTATCTCATTTTATCTTCACAGCACTGCTCTTCAGCTGGTACTAATACTTCAATTTTAAAGATAAGAAAACTAAAGATAAAAAAATTAAGGAAGTTGCCCAAGATCACAGAGCCAATAAATGGCAGATTAGGGATTAGAGTTAGAAATATATGTGATTGGAAAACCTAAGCAAGATTTCTTTTTTTTGCAGAGTGGGAGCCTTGAGATGGGGGAGGGAGGGCAGAGATTGAAGGTGGAATTGACCAGAAGACCAGATTTCAATCTGTGTCTTTATTCATAGATTTTCCTCTCAAGTTTTTACGCTATATATAGGGAATGAATTTAAGTATTAGCATGACGCTAAATATGAAATTTGAATTGAGTAAATTACCATATTCATGTTGTATATAATTGTATAGGGAGCAATGGTTGGGAAAATGATTATAACAAGCAATTGTTATATTTGTAAGCTTCCAGAAAATGATCATTTTAACTGTGGAAAGGATATACGCATATATACTGCAAATGTTATTACAACAGACTTTAGAGGAGTATAAGTATCGGCAGCCGTCCGTCTTGAGAGACGATGGTGTAGCTTCTTTTTTTTTCTTTTTTTTAAAGTATATTTTATTGATTATGTTGTTACAGTAGTTCCAATTTTTTCCCCTTTACTCCCCTCCACCCAGTATCTCCCTCCCCCAGCATCCCCCCCCAAGTCCATACCCATGGTTCGTAAAAAATAACTATCCCTCCCTCTCAGATATTAAGACCCTTTGTAATCTTGTAAAGGACAATGGGCGAAGGTCTCAAGCTCCTCTAGCTGCTTCAAGCTGGACATGGTCGTCGTCCTACCTACCCTTGGGTCCAGAAATCCCTAATAATAGTGGGGGTTTGGAGGGGAGGGGGTGTATCTTCTTAAGAGTCTTATCTGCACCACTCCGACTTGGGAGTGACACGGTATCTGTCTCCTCCCGTGTTAAATCGACATCTTTCGATGACGCTGGAGTGTCCTCTCCAGTGAAGCTGAAGCTACAGAGCCTGGGCAGGGTGATATGGAGGGTCTGCTGTTGCCCATGCAGCAGACCCCCCCTCTCTTCGCAGCTGAAGGGTCCAAGGGAAAGACAGAGTCAATACAGCTTGGCTTCAGGGGCGCCGCAGGAGTTGCCGGTGTTGACTACAACGTCAAACCGCCTTAGGGACTCCGGCTCCGGATTTTCTGTCGGGGTTTACTCCCTTAGCCTTTCCCCTGAAGAGGTATGCCGCAAGGCAGCGGAGGTTTTTTGGAGTCAGAGTTTTCCTTCTCTGATGTGCCCTGACTGGAAGATCGAACCAGCGACACTTAGCTCGCAGGCCGACGCTCAATCCACTGAGCCAAACCAGCCAGGACTTTAGAGGAGTAAGCCATTTTTATACTGTAGATTTTTAAATTATATTTTATTGATTATGCTATTACAGTTGTCCCAATTTTTCCCTCTTTGCTCCCCTCCACCCAGCACCCTGACTCCCTCAGGCAATCCCCACACTATTGTTCATGTTCATGGGTCACGAGTAAAGTTCTCTGGCTACTCCCTTTCCTATGCTGTACTTTACATCCCCATGCCTATTTTGTAACTACCTATTTGTGCTTCTTAATCCCTTCACCTCTTCACCCATTTTCCTACACTCACTTTCCATCTGGCAAACATCAAAACACTCTCTATCCATGATTCTGTGTCTGTTTTTCTTGTTTTCTTATTTTGTTTTTTAGATTCAATTGTTGACAGGTATGTATATGTTGCCATTTTGTTGTTCATAGTTTTGATCTTTTCTTAAATAAGACTCTTTAACATTTCATATAATAATGGTTTGTTGATTATGAACTCCTTTAGTTTTTTCTTGTCTGGGAAACTTTTAACTGCCCTTTGATTCTAAATGATGTCTTTGCTGGGTAGAGCAATCTTGGCAGTAGGTCTCTGCTTTTCATGACTAAATATTTCTTGCCAGGCCCTTCTTACTTGCAAAGTTCTTTTGAGAGAACAATGATAGTCTTATGGGAACTCTCCTGTTCATAACTAATGGCTTTTCTCTTGCTGCTTTTAAGATTCTCTCTTTATTTTTAACCCTGGGCATTTTAATTATAATGTGTCTTGGAGTGGGCCTCTTGCATCCATCTTGTTTGAGACTCTGTGCTTCCTGGACTTTCATGTCTATTTCCTTCACCAGATTAGGGAAGTTTTCTTTCATTCTTTTTTCAAATAGATTTCCAATTTCTTCCTCTTCCTCTTCTCCTTTTGGCACCCCTATGATGTGAATGTTGGAACGTTTGAAGCTGTCCCAGAGGTTGCTTACACTATTGTCATTGTCAGGGCAGGCTTGCTCTGAGAAATCAACCAGAGACCACTGTGGGATCAGGCAGTGGGTTTATTGAGGGAAAAAGGGGGGAGAGGGAAAGGGAGGGGCAGCTCCCTGACCAACTTAAGGGGCCCATAGGAGCAAGGGAAATGGGGACTCCCGGTCCTCCTTGTGGGCCTGTAGGAGTCCCACCCATACTTTTGCAGGCACTTTTTTTAATACTTGTCAACCACACATTTTGGTGAGGGTGAGTTTGCTTATCAACGTATTCAGTAGGTCATTTACATCTTATTGCCCCCCCCCCCAGGTTAGTTAACATATCGGGCTAGGTCCGTTACTATTTCTCCTGGGAACGGTTTCAGTTCATCAGCATATCTTTTGGGAACTGCTAAGTCCATCAGCATATCCTTTGGGAATGGCTAAGTCCAGGGCCAGGTTGATTAGCATATACCAAAAGTCCAGGTGTGCATTCTAGCTGCTTCCATGTTCTGACAGGTTCTTTAAGAGGAACTGCTTGGGATTCTAGTAGTTTCTTCCACTGACTCAATGCCTGCTGGTTTTTGCAGCCAGAAGTTATGGGGACTTATCTTCCTGGCACTGGAACCCTGGGCTGGGGGGCCTGGTGTAGGGCTAGGACTCCTCACTCCTGAGATATCCCTCCTGAATTTTTATCCACCACATGTGGCTGTGGGACTAGCCCTTTCTGCATCTCTGCCCCTCCTACCAGTCTGGATGGATGTGGTTTCTTTAATTCTATAGTTGTCAGACTTCTGTTCAACTCAGTTTCTCAGATTCTGAGTAATGGTTGTTCAATAATTTAGTTGTAATTTTTATGTGGTTGTGTGAGGAGGCGAGCCGTGTTTACCTATGCCACCATCTTGACAGGGAGTCAAATAGTATTATCTACTGCTCAAAATTGATATTGCTGTAAAACTCCAGTACATTGTGCAAATATTTGATTAAAAGAAGACATGCTATAACTTAAAGGGTCTGAATTCATATGTTTACTGCTGAATCAGTAACACACATTTAGTCGTGTTAGGGGGTAGGACAACCAAGAGCCTAGTGTGGAGGCAAAAAAAAAAAAAATATATATATATATATATATTACTTTCCTTCCACCTTTTAAGTTCTTCTTGCGTGGCTTATCAAATCAACAGAGACAGGTTAACAGAAGAAAATAAAATTTTAGTACCTGCACATGGGGAATTAACATGGAAATTCCAAAGACAGTGAGGCAAAATTGGGTATATATGACATTTTGGACAAAATCAGAAAGAGAGGGAATGGGATCTTAAATTTCAAAAGTGAGAATGGGCCATTTACAGGTAATTGAGTAAGAGCAGAATGGTACAAGGCAGGTCAGTTTGGGACATGGGATGTGTGTGCATGGGGTAGTATCTAGCTAAAAGCCCAACCTGAAGCCCTCCTATTTACCATACTTAATTAAAATTAGGCTAAGGCAAACATCCTAAGATTTCTTTCCTGAAGCATGTTTTTGTATCTGAATTTCTTAGGCAGTAAAGTGGGTAGGATCAAAGATTATTTCTGAGTCTTTTGTTTCTTAATAACCAGCTTAAAATCAATATCCCAAAAGGCAAAACTTTTGATCCCCTTCACTAGAATTAGGACCAACTAGAAGCATGTTAGAAATGCAGAATTAGAACCTGCATTTTTAACAAGATCCCCAAGTGTTTTACATATACCTTAAAGTCTGAGAAGCAGTGACCTAATGTGCAGTATTTAAAGGAATGTGATAACTTCAAATTCAGAAGTCCAATTTAGCAGTCCTGACAAAGCAGCTGTAGTTGAGATGATAGGAGCTATAGAAAATTAGGTAGGTTGTCACATTGTAGTTTATTCACTGTAGCAACTTCTCAACAAGCAGAGGGATAAAAGGAACATCTAGGAGAGAGGGCTGGCAAAATCCTGTTTGGGTGTCTGGCTACCAGCCAGGGGGTTTGGCATCTGCAGCAACGACTTTAGACTGCAGGCATCTAGACTGGCTGTGCTGTTGAATACGGAGGCCACTAGCCACATGTGGCTGTTACAATGAAATAAAAGTAAAAATTCAGTCCCTCAGTCGTACTAGCTACATTTCAAGTGCATAATAGTCACTTGTGATTGCTATATTGGACAGCTCAGATACTGAACATTTCCATCCGTGCAGAAAGTTCTGAGAGGAACAGGCAGAGATACCAAGGTAAGATGTCTGCCTTAAAGGCTGTGTCAGAATGGCTAAGTATAGAAGGTAGGGAAAATTCATGAGTTGCTGGTCATACACCTAACTCCCTACCCAATTCCAGACCTTTTTCATTGCTGATAGCTGCTAAGTTCTTTGTCCTGTTTAGGTCTGGATGTGCCTGCAAGTGAAAGCCGTCAACTGAAAGGTAAGGAAAGGCAAGAGTTGATAAGGAAAATGTTCTGGGAATGTGAGTTTAAAGGGATTTTCCAGACATAAAAGAGCATTGGAAAAAGTAGGAATGGTTGGGTTTGGAGTTGGGAAAATAATACAAAGTGCTAAAAGGAGTATTTAGCTGTTAGAAAAACAATATTGCTTCCGGAAGAAATATTTAAATGAATTCTAATGTCCAAGTTAATGTAGAGCCAGTCACCAACTTTATCACATCATCGCTAAAGTTTTTAAGTTGGTCTATCAAAATATGTCCATATTTTTAATATTTAATGAGAATTAGTTGAAAAGTAGAATTTATTTTGAGCTTCATTTTTCAGTCTTTCCCCCCAGAGTACATCTATAAAAAGGTCATCCAAATTCTATTTATTTTTTTTGAGGAGGGGGACAGTGCCATATAGGAAATTTATGAGTTTTTCTCCTTGTCCATCATTTCCCTCTCTCCCCCTCCCTCTCTTTTTCCTCTCTCTATTGATGATTTATATCAGATTCATACACAAATATTTATATAAATGAGTATGTACAAAAATTTTTAATTTTCTGTTATTCTTTAAGAGTTTTTCTTATTTCTTTCAGTTTGGCTATATAAATGTTCTTTATAGACAAGTGTCTTTTAAGAAAAAGCTGTTATATTCATTACTTAAGAAAAAGCTATTACATTAATTGCTTAGTTTTTTGCAGATAGGAAGTATACAGCCTTGTCGCTGTTGGTATGTAACAGAAGTACCTTTCTGAAATACATGTTTCAGTATTTTAGCAGTTTCTGTTAACAATACTTTCCTGTGCCATATTGAAAGCAAGAAACAGATGTTCTACAAAGCACATTTTTCAAATAGCATTTGAGTTTTTAAATTAAAACAGAAGCTGAGGATAAGACTATTATTGGACTCATGCAAAATATTTTTGTTAGTCTTATTTTGACCTGTGTGTAGGTTCATTTTTTCCCAAGATGTAAACAGTAGGTTTTCAGTATAAAGTTCGTAGAAAGTTAGTGACTTATCTGCAATTCCCAGAAGAAAAAAAATGTTATTTTCTCCTGAAAAGAAATTTCTGAATAAATAAATGTTAGCTAATGCAGTAGTTTCGTAGTCAGGTTTGTAGAAAAATTCATTCAGTGTAAAAAAAGAACTTTCCCCTTGTGTTTCATTGTCCCAATTCTGATGTAGGTTCAGTTCTTTGTTCTCTGTGAAGATCCATTTCTTCTGATGGTGCATCCAGTTTTGGATGTTGACCCTAGTCAAAGCTGTATGATGCCAAAAGAAACTACGTTACTTGATCCTCTTTTGCCATTTCTTTTAGCCTCTTATTTATCTTAACTTATGTTCATTTAAGACCAGAAAGGCATTTGTGAACAATTGAGAATTTCAGCATGTGTTCTTCCAGTTCTGGGGAACTCCAGAGAGAGGCAGTATCATTTTAGTCTTGGGGTTTCCTCTTCCTGGGGCCCACCTGGTCTAAGAAAACTTACAGTTATTTCACAGAATTAAAATAAGAAATTTTGTGATTACAAAGGTAAGTTTTAGATACCTCAGAGTTTTAAGAGTATTTACTGGTACTGAAAATACATCTTTCTATTACTTGTGCTTTATCAATCAACCAATGTTTAAATTACAATTTTCTGCTAGCAAGTTATTTTGAGGAGGAAATCTGTATGAATCAATCTCTGGCCATAATTTTAATTGGGCAAAGTGCAGACGTCTGAATTTGAGTTGTGTTTTTCTATTTTTCCTCTAAAAGGTCATGAAAAGAAATAATAACTTTCTCTTTAAATTCAGTTTGAAGTTTTTATTTCACAGTGATTTTCATCCTTTTTATTTATTCTTTCAGTAGAGTTACTAAGCATATGTTTTTAAAATAAGTTTTATTGAGATATAATTCATATACCATACAATTCACCCTTTCAAACTGTACAATTAAAAAGTTTTTAGTATACTTACAGAGTTGTACAACTGTCTCTACATTAAATTTTATTACATTTTTATCTCCCCACAAAGAAATCATATATCCATTAGCAGTCACTCCATTCCACCCTGAGCCCTTGGCAAACACTTTTTTATTTCTGACTAAAGATTTACTTATTCTGGACATTTCATATACACCGAATCATAAAACAGCAATATGTGGCCTTCTGTGACTGCCTTCTTTCACTTCTTATAATACTTTCAAGGTTCATTCATGTTGTAGATATGGCCGAAAAAAGTCTATATTCCATTTTATGAATATGACACATTTTATTTATCCATTCATCAGTTGATAGACATTTGGGTTGTTTCCACCTTTTGGCTATTATAGATAAGGCAAATGAGATACTTAGCCCACAAAATAAGAATACTAAGGGTTGTTCAAATACAGAATTTAAATGGGCACTTACTCTCAGGGTTGTGCAAGTGAAGGGTCACTTGACTGTCCCTGAGAGTGAGTGCTACCTTACATTTTGCACCTGGGAGCTTTAACTGTCCCACCATAGTCCTGGTTGTGTGCTGGCTCTGATAATACTCTCCTTCATTTTACTGAACACCAGCCACTTTTGGAAACTGATTAAAAAGTACGTTTTGTTCTTTGTTGCTTTCCTGTCCAGAAATCTGCATTGTGCCCACCCCAGCCCTGCCTTAGTTCATATCCATGAGTTGTGCGTGTAAGTCCTTTACTTCTCCCTTTCCTATACTGTTCTTAACATCCCCTTGTCTATTTTGTTCCTAACAGTTACGCTTATTAATCTCTGCACTATTTCCTCCATTCTCCCCTTCCTCCTCCCAGCTGATAACCCTCAAAATGATCCCCATACCTATGATTCTATTCCTGTTCTGGTTGTTCGCTCAGTTTTTTTTTAGACTGAGTTGTTGATATTACTTTGTTGTCATTTTAATGTTCAGAGTTTTGAGCTTCTTCTTTTTCTTAAATAAGTCCCTTTAACATTTCACATAATAAGGACTTGGTGATGATGAACTCCTTTAACTTTGCCTTGTCTGTAAAGCACTTTATCTGCCCTTCCATTCTAAATGATAGCTTTGCTGGATAGAGTAATCTAGGTTGTAGGTCCTTGCTTTTCATCACTTTGAATACTGCTTGCCAGCTCCTTCTTGCCTGCAAAGTTTCTTGAGAGATATCAGCTGATAGTCTTATAGGCGCTCCTTTGTAGGTAACTCTGTTTTTTTCTTGCCTCTTTTAAGATTCTCTTTATCTTCAACCTTTGGTATTTTAATTATGATGTGTCTTGGTGTGGTCCTCTTTGGGTCCAACTTGTTTGGGATTCTCTGTTTTCTGGACTTGTATGTCTATTTCCTTTGCCAAATTAGGGAAGTTTTCTTTCATTATTTTTTCAAATATATTTTCAAATTCTTGCTTTTCCTCTTCTCTTTCTGGCACCCCTATGATTTGGATGTTGGCATGTTTAAAGTTGTCTGATAGGTTCCTAAGCCTCTCCACATTTTAAAAAAAATTCTTGTTTATTCATTCTGTTTTGGTTGAATGTTTATTTCTTCCTTTTGTTCCAAGTCGTTGATTTGAATTCCGCTTCCTTCCCTTCACTGTTGGTTCCCTCTATATTTTTCTTTTTTTTTTCTTTTTTTTTTTTTAGTCTCCTACTAAATGGAACTTTTAAAAAATACACCTTCCCATCGCCACATTACAGTGATAAGTTAATGTTCACAGTGATGACTTTGAAGGCCTCTCAGACTCTGAGCAACCTTCATGAGTAATTAAGAGAATGAAATCATTTTCAACAGGATTTCAGGCTTGGTGCATGTTGCGTTAAAATACTTCTGATAGATGGTCGCAGTTGATTGTCTATCCCCAGTCATGCAAGTAAAGAGGATTTACTGTGTTTCAATGGTCCTGCCATGGTAAGTTATTTAATATGCATGGGAGCATACTGAAGCAAAATCTGAGGTGTGGTCCAAATCCGCAGCCAACTCCAGCACAGGCGTACAGGATACCGTGCGTGTTGCCACCACAGGGAGGTGTTGCATGGCTGGAACCACTCAGAACCCATCCTTTTTCTTCCATTCTAACATGCTTGACGAATGTGACACAAGATTGATGTCAAAAAGTGATCGTACTGCAGGTGCCACCTCATATCCTTTTGAAGCTTGAAGCTTGTGTCTCTCCCTTGCCACTCCTGTATTCACAGAGCAAAACCCTATTTGGAGACAACTCAAAAATCACAGAAATTTATAGAGGAAAATAATCAGGTCCGATACCTCTGTTTAGCAGTTGGAAAACTAAGATCCCCACAGGTGATGTGACTCGCCCAAAGCTATATACCAAGTTATAATAGTTACAGAGCCCCGGTGATAATCCATAGCTCCCAATTCCAAGCTGCATCAAAGCTCAGTAACTTCTTTTTTTTTTTTTATATATTTTACTGATCATACTATTACAGTTGTCCCAATTTTCCCCCCTGTACCCTCCTCCACCTGGTACCCCAATTCCCTCCAGCAATCGTCCCCCCTTAATTTATGTTCATGCATGTAAGTTCTTTGGCTTCACCCTTTCCTATAATATTCTTAAATCCCTGTCTATTTTGTACCTACCAATTTGTACTTCTTCTTTTTTTTTTAAGTATATTTTATTGATTATATTGTTACAATAGTTCCAATTTTTTCCCCTTTGCTCCCCTCTGCCCAGCACCCCCCTTCCCCGACAATCCCCTCCCTAAGTCCATGCCCATGGCTCACCTTTTCATATATTCTTCTTCTTTTTTTAAAAAATAATTAATTAATTAGTTAAATATTTTAACAATAAAAAATAACAATCCCTCCCTCTCAGACTTAAGACCCTTTACAATCTTATAAAGGACAATGGACGAAGGTCTCGAGCTCCTCTAGCTACTTCAAGCTGGACATGGTCGTCGTCCTACCTACCCTTGGGTCAAGAAATCCCTAATAAGAGTGGGGATGTGGAGGGGAGGGTGGCCTTCCTACAAGGGGAAGGATCGTGCAGACTCCAGGTTGGTTGGCTGTCTCTGGACAACGGCATGCTTGGTTTAGCAGGCTGGCATCCTTGTTGTATTCTGGGGGCAACAGGGTTAAAGGACATCATTCAATCCATAACCACTAGATGACAAAAGACAGGTATTAATTTTTCAATGTCCCACATTAGGGAAAAGAAGGGCTTCTTTGGAGGAAGGTATGCCAGGTACATCTCACCTGTCCAAAACCCTTTTGCCCATTATACTTAGTTTGAACTGAGGGAAATATTTTAGGTATCCCCCCTCTCAGGCCTCTGGGCTCTTTCTGTCCAAGCCATTAGGATAGAAAAGAGAAACCAGTTTTCAAGTGAAGCCCACAGACCACCCCGTTCTTCACCAACCCAGCCACTTAGTTCAGCCAAACCAGTGAGTCTCAGGAGGCAGCAATGCAGACAGGATTAAGTGAGGTCTATACGTACAGACAATCACTCAGGTAATGAGATCGTAGGCTTATGCCCTTTGAAAACAGAAAACACATGTTAATTTATGTAACATAACCCACACACAAGTTTATAGATCTGTAGGACTGTCTTATAGGAAAGACATCCAGTTGCAAGGCATCTGACATTCTTCTTGCCTGTAAATTAAACATCTTTGATAATGCCACAGACATAGTTTAACTTTCAAATGAAAACAAATTTTAAATGAAAAGAAACTTTAAAGACAGTTAGCTGCACTACTTTATAGTTTACCACTGGGCATTGTGATCTTCCTTGAATCTTGATTTTTCTCCCTAAGATTACCCTCCTTGTCATTAAAGGGACTGCATTAAGTCCATTTTTAATTTATCCTGTTCATTTGCATAAACACAACAAGAGCAGCAAATGATCACTTATGATCTTTAGTTCTGCTTTGTTGGAACTTACGCAAGGAACATTTAGGGTGACCTTCAGTCTGCCCTTCAGAGCACAGAAGCAGATCCACATACCTGGCATTCAGCCTTGCCTGTAAACACCTGTCTTTTCCAGGTCCTCCTGGTTTTCCATTGTGCCTTAAGGTCCCTTCTAGCCATCTTTCAGGAAAACAACCTTCGCTCCTTCCCTGGAAAGATTGCTATGGACCGCTCATCCATCCAAGGTACCAGGCCTTTTATCTCGTGGACTTTTATTACCTTTGAAAGCCAGTCCCAGTTGCTCAGGGCTTTTTGGTAACAACCAAAGCCCAAGCATGTCTCCTTTAGGCATGACATTCCAGTCAAAGTCTTAGTCAAAAAAATCATTATTAACAACTGGTCTTATTAGTTTTATGCAAAGAAACTTAGGTCATTACTTACTTCTTTAGAATGCCAAATTCTGGAGGGATCAGATAGGGAGAAAATATATACAGTGTGAAGGAAAAACCTTGTCCTTCTAATATTCACTGAACTTGCATTTCTATTCTTTATATTTTTATTTTTTCCCCCCACTAAAAATTTTTCTGTTTGTTTGTTTTTCCATTACAGTTGTCTCACTTTTTTCCCCCTCTTGCTTCTCTGCACCCTGTCCCTCCCTTCTCCCACATTCAGTCCCCACCCAGTTGTCCATGTCCATGGGTCATTTATACATGCTCTTTGACTAGACCCTTCCCCTTCTTACCACTTCTCTCCCTCCCATCTCCCCCTTTGTTACTGTTAGTTTATTCCTCGTTTACATACCTCTGGTTCAATTTTGCTCATTTGTTTGTGTTGTTCATTAGTTTCCTGTAACAGGTGATAGCATAAGGTAATTTTCTTTTGTTGCCTGGCTTATTTTGCTAAGCATAATTCTCTCTAGTTCCAGTCATGTTGTTGCAAATGGTAGAAGTTCCTTCTTTCTTTCAGTACTTATTCATTGTCATTTTCCCCCTTTGTACTCGTGTTCCTCTCTGTCTCTCTCTATTTCTTCATCTTCTTAAAGCAGACCCTTTAGCATCTCTTGCAATACTGGTTTGGTGGAGATGTATTCTTTTAACCTTCTTTTGTCTTGGAAACTCCTTATTTCACCTTCCATTTTGAATGAGAGCCTTGCTGAGTAGAGTATTCTTGGTTGTAGGCCTTTGTTTTTCATTACTTGGAATATATTTTGCCATTCCCTTCTGGCTTGTAGTGTTTCTGCTGAGAAATCTGATGATAGCCTTATTGGAGCTCCCTTGTATGTTATTAGTTGTTTCTCTCTTGCTGCTTTTAGGATTCTCTCTTTGTCTTTGAATGTTGCCATTTTAATTATGATGTGTCTTGAAGTGGGCCTGTTGGGGTTCATCTTCATTGGGACCCTCTGTGCTTCCTGGACTTGCATGATTCTTTCTCTCTTCATGTTAGGGAAGTTTTCTGTCATTAGTTTTTCAAAGAGGCTTTCTATCCCTTGCTCTTCTTCTTCTCCTTCTGGAATTCCTATGATATGGATATTATTACGTTTCATGTTGTCCTGCAGCTGTCTTAGAGCCTCTTCAGTCTTGTTCAGCCTTTTTTCATTTTGTTGCACTGTCTGTGAGTTTTTGTCTACGTTGTCCTTCAGCTCGCTGATCCGATTTTCTGCTTCCTCTAGCCTGTTTTTAATTCCTTCTACTGTGTTCTTCAATTCAGAGATTGTATTCTTCATTTCCTCCTGGCTCTTATTGATAGCTTCCATGTCCTTTTTGATGCTGGTATAATTCTCAGTAAGTTCCTTATAGTTCTTCTGGAGTTCACTGTAGTTTTTCTGGAGTTCTTTGTAGTTTCCGCTGAGCTCATTGAGCTTCTCCATAATCCGTGCTTTCAATTCCATATCTGATAGTTGGCTCCCCTCTATTTCATTTAGCACTCTTTCTGGGGACTCTACCTTTCCTTTCGATGGGGGGTTGTTTCTCGGTCTCCCCATTTTTGTGACTCCTATTGTTTGTTGGTGCTTCTTAGAATGATCTGCACTTCCTGGATCTGCCCCTGGTGGTGTCAGATCCTGTACCAGTCTGGGCCTAGGCAGCCTGTTGGAGACTTCCAGGGATCTACTGCCTTTGTCTGGCTTCTTAGTTGTTAATCTATTCAATCTGTGATTAGCCGTCAGGCTTAAGGACTGTGGGTGTGGCAGCTTAATTCCTGTAGGCAGGGCCTCTGCTTCCCCTCAGGCTGATGCCACTTGGCCGGGAATGGTCTGCCTGCAGTGCGGGGATGAGTCAGCACTGGGACCCAGCCGGCCGCTTCCCCAGCTCTCCCCTCAAAGCCACCACACCAAACTCTCCCCAAGCATCTCCAGTCCTCTCTGCCTTTCCTCCGCTTGAGCCCAGGGTAAGTGGGGGCCAAAATATTTTTGTATGTGATCCGCTTAAGAGCTCTTTTTCTCCAGCTGTTTCCCTCCGGCTAGCAAGAAACCCTGTGGCTTTTCGCTTTTCTCAGCTGGATACTATTTTACTTTCCACTCTGTTGCTGTAGGCTGGGAAATTCAGCTGGGGGTTTAGACCCTGCCCTTCTCAGGGGGAATCCCCGGCTGCTGAGCTGTTTCTCAGTCCCTTCAGCTGCCACCCGTGTGAGCCCAGCCAGCCCTTCCGCGTCTCCGCACTCCCTACCAGTCACGTTGTGATGTAGCGGCCTTTTCTGTCTCTCCGTGGTTATAAGACTTCTCTCCAGCTGGTGTTTGGTTGGTTATTCCAGATGATTTCTCCAAAATTACGTTGTAAATCCAGACTAGTTCTGGGAGGAAGTTAGTGTAGCTTCCACTTACTCCTCCGCTATCTTGTTTCTCCCCTATATTTTTCTTTATTTTACTTTGTGTAATCTTCATTTCGTCCTTTATTTTTTTGCTGTAGTCTGTGAGTTCTCTGAACATTGTTATCACCAGGTGTTTTGAACTCTGAGTCTGATAGATTGGCTATCTACATTTTCTTTAGTTCTTTTTATGGGGTTTTGTTCTGTTCTTTCATTTGGGCCATATTTCTTGGCCTCCTCAATTTGGCAGCCTCCCTGTATTTGTTTCTGTGTATTAGGTAGAGTTGCTTTTACTCCCTGTCTTAGTAGCATGGCCTCTGTAGCAAAGGCACCTGTGAATTGTGTGGGGTGGAGCCTTAGGTAACTTCCTGGGCATGGCTACCTGCTTCACTGCTTTGTGGCTCTGTTTGTGGTGGGGGGTTCGGAGAGGGGACAGTGCTGCTTCCTGGCTTCTGGTGATTTGCCTGTCACTCGCCCCATTTCCAGTCACATTACCCACTTCCTGGATGCAATTGGTGGCCTTCCCGTTGCTTATCTGGGGATTGTATATGTTCTGAGACCATGCGGGGCCCTTTACATGGCAAAAGTCCTGCAGTTTCTTCTGCCACCACATGGAGGCCTTTTAAGCAGTGGAAATCTGGCAGTTTCTTCTGCTGCCCCACCCCCATTGGTTTTTACAGCCAGAGGTAATGGGGATTTTCATTCCTGGTGCTGGAACCCTGGGCTGTGCAGTCTGGCCTGAAGCTGGCATTGCCCAATCCCAGGGTATCCCTCCTGATTTTTATCCACCAAACGTGAATGTGGGACCATCTATTCCAACTCTGCTACTGCCGCTGCTTGTCCGAGCCACACCACCTCTCTGTCTCCGTGACTCTGTCCCTCCTACCTTTCTTTAAATGCTTGGTTGTCAGACTTCCATATAGCTCGGTTTTCTGATGGATCTGGTTGTTATTTGTTTTTGAGATCTGGTTGTAATTCTTTCTATGGTTTCATGAGGAGGTGAAGCGTATCTACCTATGCCTCCATCTTGACCAGAAGTCCTGTTTTTTTCTTTAAAGTATATTTTATTGATTATGTTGTTACAGTTGTCCCAATTAATTTCCCTTTGTTCCTCTGTCCAGTATCTCCCTTCCTTTCAACAATTCCACCCCACTTAGTTCATGTCCATGGGTCGTGCATATAAGTTCTTTGCTTCACACATTCCTATATTATTCTTAACTTCCCCCTGTCTATTTTGTACCAGCCGATTATGCTTCTTAATCCCTGCACCATTTCCCCATTCCTACCCCTCCCCCCTCTCATCTGATAACCCTCCAAATGATCCCCATACCTAAGATTCTGTTCCTATTCTGGTTTGCTTAGTTGGATTTTGTTTTTATTTTTTAGATTTAGTTGTTGATAGTTGTGAGTTTGTTGTCATTTTAATGTTCATAATTTTGATCTTCTTTTTCTTAAGTAAGTCCCTTTGACATTTCATATAATAATGGCTTGGTGATGATGAACTCCTTTAGCTTTACCTTGTCTGGAAAGCACTTCATCTGCCCTTCCACTCTAAATGATAGCTTTGCTGGATAGAGTAATCTTGGTTGTAGGTCCTTGCTTTTCATCACATTGAATACTTCTTGCCAGTCCCTTCTTGCCTGCTTATAGTCTTATAGGCACCCCTTTGTAGGTAATTTTCTTCTTTTCTCTTGTTGCTTTAAAGATTCTTTATCTTTAACCTTTGGCATTTTAATTATGTGTCTTGGTATAGTCCTCTTTGGGTCTAGTTTGTTTGGGACTCTGTGCTTCCTGGACTTGTGTGTCTATTTCCTTTGCCAAATTTGGGAAGTTTTCCTTCATTATTTTTTCACATAAGATTTCAATTTCTTGCTCTTCCTCTTCTCCTTCTGGCACCCCTATGATATGGATGTTGGTATGTTTGAAGTTGTCCCAGAGGTTCCTAAGCCTCTCCTCATTTTTTTCAGTTCTTGTTTCTTCTTTCTGTACTGTTTGACTGTTTTTTTCTTTTTTATGTTCCAAATCATTGATTTGAACCCTGGTTTCCTTACGTTCAGCATTGGTTTTGTGTGGATTTCCCTTTGTTTCATTTGGCATAGGCTTCACTTCTTCCCTTATGTGTTTGCCGTACTTAAGTATATCTGTCAAGCCTCTGAGCATCTTTATCATCAGTGTTTTAAACTCTGTGTCTGTTAGGTTGGCGATCTCCTTGTTGCTCAGTTCTCTCACCAGAACCTTGATCTGTTCCCTCTTTTGGGCCATACTTCTCTGTCTCCTCATCTTGACAGGCTCCTGTGTCTGTTTACCTCTGTGTCTTAGGTAGAGCCATTGCACTTGTTACATTATAAGGAACGTAGCCTTAGTTATACATCAGTATGGACAACCTATTTCACCACGTTGTGGTGCTGTATGTGGGGGAGGGGTCTGAGAGGGAACAATGCTGCTTGCTCAGCACGCGTCCCTTTTTTAGGCACTTCTCCCACTTCCGTATGGGACTGACACCTCTCTAACTGTTGCCCTGGCCATCATTTCCAGAGTGGATGGGTCTGCGGACATTCTAGGACCATGGGAGCCCTTTAAACGAGCAGACTCTATTGAGAGACTGGCAGTTTATTACTCTTCCTCAACCCCCACTGGTTTACAGTCAGAAGCAATGAGGCTTTATTTTCTCTGGTGCTGGGACTATGAGCTGTGTGGTCTGGTCTGGTGCTGGGAGCATTCCCCAGGTGTCCATCCCTACTTTTTAAAATGTGTGATTGCGCTTTCCGCTGGCCTGCCACTCCCACCACTGTTGCCACCACCACACCGCGTCCTCTTCACCCTGGCTCCGCCCCTCCTACCTGTCTGTATGAGTATTTCTTCTTTTTATCTTTATATCGATATTGTGGAACTTCTGGTTGTCTCTAGTTTTAAGGTAGTTGTATTCCTTCTTAGTGTGGAGGGAGATGCAGCGTGTCTTTCTAGGCCTCCTTCTTGGCCGAAAGTCCTCTGTTAGTAGTTTTGTATTAGAGATCCACATGGCTTTATGAAAAGAGCCTTAGACTGCAATAGGAGGTTTTGGTTCATTGTAGCTCTCTGACCTTGGGCAAATAATTTTAATCTCTGTGTTACAGTTTCCTTATGTAGGATAATGGGATAATGGTACAGTATATTAATTTTTTTTATCCTCACTTGGCGACATGCTTATTGATTTTAGAGAGAGGGGAAGGAAGGGAGAGAAAGAGGGGGAAAAACATCAATGTGAGAAAGGAACATCAATTAGTTGCCCGGCCCCAATTAGGCATGGAACCCGCAATCTAGGCATGTACCCTGACCAGGAATCAAACGTGTGACCTTTTGGTTTGTGGTATGATGCTCCTACCAAGCCACACTGGCCTGGGCTGGTGTATTAATGTTTGTCTTACCTATTTATAGGATTTTTAAAAGAAATTATGAAGTTCCTTAAAAAAATAAGTACTGTGCCTTTTGATCCAGCATTCCCACTGCTGGAATTATACTTTAAGAATCCTGAAGCACCAGTTCAAAAGAACCTGTGCACCCCAGTGTTCATAGCAGCCCTATTTACAATAGCCAAGTGCTGGAAACAGCCTAAGTTCCCATCAATCAGTAATTGAGTGGATAAAAAAACTGTGATAGATTTACACAATGGAATATATGCAGTAGAAAGAAAGAAGGAACTCCTGCCCTTCCAGACAGCGTGGATGGAACTGGAGAGTATTATGCTAAGTGAAATAAGCTAAATGGTGAAAGACAAATACCATATGCTCTCACCTGTAAGTGGAACCTAATGAACAAAACAAACAAATCAGTAAAATAGAACCAGTGACATAGAAATAAGGAACAAACTGACAGCATCCAGAGGGGAGGGGGAGGAGGATAACAGGGGAAAGAAGGGGAAGGGTCTAGTCAAGGAACAAGTATAAAGGACCCATGGACATGAACTACTGGGTGGGGAATGATTATGGGAGTGAATAGGGGTGGTGTGGGCAGGGCAGGGGAGAGCAATGAGAAAAATTGGAACAATTGTAATTGAATAACTATAATACAAAAAAAAAAATTACTATAGCCCCGGCTGGGTAGCTCAGTTGGTTGGAGCTTTGTCACGTACGCCAAAACGTTGCAGGTTGCATCCCTGGTCAGGACATGTGCCTAGGTTGTGGGTTTGATACCCAGTGGGGGTGCATGCAGGAGGCAACCAATTGATATTTCTCACATCAATGTTTCTTGCTCTCACTCTCTCTCCCCTTTCCTCTCTCTAAAATAAATAAATAATCCTCAGGTGAGGTTTGTTTGTTTGTTTCATGTACTATGTAGATTATTAACATTAACAACA
The DNA here is from genome assembly GCF_987537825.1 of Furipterus horrens. NCBI lineage: Eukaryota > Metazoa > Chordata > Mammalia > Chiroptera > Furipteridae > Furipterus > Furipterus horrens. Next base: position 163,396,366 of record NW_028327175.1, on the reverse strand, counting down.
ATAATTTTTGCCCTGGCTGGTGTGGCTCAGTTGGTTGAGTGCTGGCCTGTGAATCGAAGGGTTGCCTCTTTCATTCCCAGTTGGGGCACATGCCTGGGTCCCTGGTTGGGGGCATGTGGGAGGCAGCCGATCGATGTTTCCCTCACAGATTGATGTTTCTCTCCCTTGCTTTCTCCCTCCATTCCCCTCCCTTCCCCTCTCTCTCCCTCTCTCTAAAAATAAATAAATAAATAAAAAATTTAAAAGAACAATAGTTTTCAAGTTAGAAAGTATATAGCTAATTGTAAACTAGAAATTATAGCCCACTATGGTAAGACTAAACATTTAAAAATGAATTTAAGTCTTAAGACTCAATTGAATTTCAGAGTGCTGAATTAACTAGCTAATGATCTCAGAGCCACAGTCGTTAATCTTTGAGAAATCGTAAAAACCAGAGAGAGACAAATATTCTAATACACCAAATGAGGAAAGTAATTGGAAAACTATAATAAAAACTGATATTAATTATTGGGAAAATTCAATTACAAATGATCAAACAGGTGATATGGAGTATTAAACAAAAAGAGTTAGCATGCGTTGATTTATCGCAATTCCTCTCTTTCTATTCTTGAATTCTATACTTCTGTTTCTATTTAGAATTAGATCAGGGGATTGTTCTAGTTATAGGTATAATCCTGCAGTTTCGTGTTCTTTCATGATATGTTTGTGGCTGATATGTAATAAAATATGGTTTGGTTGATTTAAATGAATGTGTAAAAGATTGAATAACTATATCCACTTAGACTCTTGATTTCACCAGGAAAGTCTCTGGTGGATTATCTTTGGACTTTGGATAGAGTAGAAATTAAAAAATAAAAAAAAAGACATGTTAATCAGATATGTAATTTGCAAAGCTGCAGGAGTAGTTAGGATGATAGATGATGAGTAAAGCCTTAAAGTTATATCAATAGGATGGAATCAAATTGAAATGAAATTTAACAAGGATAAGCCTGTGTTTAAATTCAAAACCTCAAATGCTCAAAAACAGTATGAGGAAGAGCTGATTGGGCAGCAATTCATAGGAAGAATATTTGGGAATTTTGGTTAGTCACAAATGTAGCAGGAACTGCCTGGGCAATGTGACTGCTAAAAACACCTTCAGCTATATTACCAGGAGTTTATCCAGGTCACAAAAGTATTGGTTCCACTATATTTTTATGCTATATTGGAAACACATTTTGCATATTGGTTATTTAAATTGACACTAAGTTGAAGGCATTCCAAGGAAGGCAGACAGGATCATAAATGGTCTGAAAACCATTTGTATAGGAAACTATTGGGATTTGGGGAAGGAAGTGTTGAGAAGTTTTAAGACTGCAAAAAAAAATAAAATAAAATAAAACACTATAGATAAAGCTAAAGCCCCTTCACTCTCCTTCCCTATAAGGAAATCTTATTTTTATCAAAGTAATATATGTGCATAGTTTAAAAAATTCAAATAGTGTTATAGAGCTTTTATTTATTTATTTTTAGACAGAGGGGAAGGGAAGGAGACAGGGAGAGAAACATCCATTAGTTGCCTCTCATTCAACCCTGTCCTGGCAAATGCGCAACTCAGGCATGTGCCCTGATGGGGAATCAATGGCAACCCTTTGCTCTACAGGACGATGCCAAACCAACTGAGCCATACTAGTCAAGGCCAAATAGTGTTTTATGCTTAAAAGGAAATATAGCAGTTATCCCACCCTCTGAGGCAACGATCTTCACCTACCTGAAGTATTTCTAAAGCATAATTTATCACTTAATATAAAATATTAAACATATATAAAAAGTGTCTTGAAATATGTTTTTGGCTCTTTAATGCATATAGGTCTTCTCCCTTATAGTCTCAATATAATTCTGTAATTGGGGGATTAAATCATTATTTATTGTTTATGTTATACAAATATTGAACCTGAGCTACATAATATATACAATGACTTTAATTATTTTCTTTCTTACATAAAATTATACCAGTTTCAGGTGTACAATTCTATAAACATCATCTATATTGTGTTGAATGTTTTCCACCCCAAGTGAAGTCTCCTTTCATTACCATTTATTCCTCCTTTACCGTCTTCTACCTGCCCAACCACCCTTCCCTCTGGTAATCACATACTGTTGTCTGTGTCTATGAATTTTTTTCATAATCCCTTCACCTTTTTCATCCAGCCCCCAAATCCCCTCCTCTCTGACAGCTGTCAGTCTGTTCTCTGTATCTATGAGTCTGTTTCTATTTTGTATGTTATTTTGTTCATCAGATTCCACATGTAAGTTAAAATCATATGGTACTTGTCTTTCTCTGACTGGCTTATTTCACTTAGTATAATACTCTGTAGGTTCATTCATACTGTTGCAAAAGGTAAGATTTTCTACTTTTTTATGGCTGAATAGTATTTCATTGTATAAATGTGTCACAGCTTTTTTATCCACTCCTCTACTGATGAACACTTGGGCTGCTTTCACATTCTGGCTATTGTAAATAATGCTGCAGTGAACATATATTCTTTTGAATTAGCATTTTGGGTTTCTTTGGACAAATTCCCAGAAGAGGAATCACTGGGTCATAATGCAGTTCCATTTGTAATTTTTTGAGGTAACTCCATACTGTTTGTTTTCCACAGTGTTGCACCAATCTGCATTCCCACCAGCAGTGCATGAGGGTTCCCTTTTCTCCACATCCTCACCGACACTTGTTTTTGATTTATTGATAGCCATTCTGACAAGTGTGAGGTGATGATATCTCATTGTGGTTTTAATTTGTATTTCTCTGATAATTAGTGCTGTTGAGCATCCTTCATAGATCTATTGGCCATCTATATTTCCTCTTTGGAGAGATGTCTATTCAGGTCTATTGCCCATTTTTAAAATTGGACTGTTTCTTTTTTGGTGTTGAATTTTATAAGTTCTTTATACATTTTGGATATTAACCCCTTATCAGATATATCATTGGTGAATATGTTCTCCCATTCAGTAGGTTGTCTTTTCATTTTGTTGATGGTTTCCTTTGCTGTGCAAGAAGTTTTTAGTTTGATGTAACCCCATTTGTTTATCTTTTCTTTGTTTCCCTTACCCAAGGATATATATCAGAAAAAAATATTGCTATGAGAAATGTCTGAGATTTTACTGCCTATGATTTTGATTTTTATGTTTTTTTAAAAATTATTTATTTGTTTGTTTGTTTATTTACTTATTTATATAGAGAGGGGAAAGGAGAAGGAGAGGGAGAGAAACATCACTGTGTGGTTGCCTCTTACTTGCACCCCCAATTGGGGACCTGACCTGCAACCTAGTCATGTGCCCTGACTGAGAATCGAACCAGCGACACTTGGCTCGCAGGCTGACGCTCAATCTACTGAGCCACAGCAGCCAGGGGTTGATGTTTATGGTTTTGAGTCTAATGTTTAAGTCTTTAATCCATCTTGAGTTTATTCTTATATATGGTGTAAGAAGGTGGTCTAGCCCTGGCTGGTGTGGCTCAGTGGATTGAACGCCAGCCTGGGAACTGAAAGTTTGCCTATTCAGTTCCCTGCCAGGGCACACGTCTAGGTTGCAGGCCACTGGGGGCATGTGAGAGGCAATCAATTGATGTTTCTCTTGCACACTGATGTTTTTCTCCCTCTCTCCCTCTCATCCCCTCTGTCTGAAAATAAATAAATAAAATCTTTTTAAAAAGGAAGTTGGTCTAGTTTCATTCTTTTGCACATATCTGTCCAATATTTCCAGCACCATTTATTGAAGGCACTGTCTTTACCCCATTGTATGTATTTGCCTCCTTTGTTGAATATTAACTGATCATACAGATGTGGGTTTATTTTTGGGTTTTCTATTCTGTTCCATTGATTTATATGTCTTTTTATGCCACTACCATGCTGTTTTGATTACTATGGCCTTGTAGTATAGTTTGATATCAGGTAGCATGATTCCTCCAACTTTGCTCTTCTTTCTCGAGATTGCTGTGGCTACTTGGGGCATTTTGTGGTTCCATATATTTTGGGAATATTTGTTATAGTTCTGTTAAATATCCATTGATATCTTGATAGAAATTGTGTTGAATCTATTAATTCCTTTGAGTAGTGTACACATAAAAAAAAAGATTTTATTTATTTTTAGAGAGAGGGGATGGGAGGGAGAAAGAGAGGGAGAGAAACATCAAAGTGAGGTTGCCTCTCACGCATCCCCAACTGGGTACCTACCTGCACCCCGCGCATGTGCCCTGACTGAGAATCAAACCGGCAACCCTTTGGTTTGCAGGTCAGTGCTCAATTCACTGAGCCACATCAGCCAGGGCTGGTATGGACATTTTAATGATGTTAATTCATCTATTTATGAACATGGTACATGCTTCCACTTATTTGTATCTTCTTCAGTTCTTTTTTCAGTGTCTTTATAATTTTCCAAGTACAGGTGTTATACACCCTTTGTTAAATTTGCTCCTGGGTATATATATTTTGATACAATTGTAAGTGAAATTGTTTTCTTAGTTTCCCTTTCTGATCATTATTGGTATATAAAAATACAACCAATTTCTGGACATTTATTTTGTATCCTGCAACTTTACTGAAATCATTTATCAGTTCCAGTAGTTTTTTGGTGAAATCTGTAGGATCTCTGTATACAATGTTATGTCATTTGCAAATAATGACAGCTTTACTTTCCAGTTTGGATGCCTTTTCTTTCTTTTCCTTGTCTGATTGCTTTGGCTAGGACTTCCAGTACTATGTTGAAGAAGAGTGGTGAAAGTGAACATTCCTGTCTTGTTTCTGATCTAATGAGAAATACTTTTAGTTTTTGTCCATTGAATATGATACTGGCTGTAGTTTTTGTCATATATGGCCTTTATTACGTTGAGGTATGTTCCCTCGATTTCCACTTTTATCATTTCTTATCATTTAAGAAATGATAAAAACTGTACTGTATTTTATTAAATGCTTTTTTTGCATCTATTGATCTGATAATGTGGTTTTTATCCTTCATTTTGTTTATGTGCTGTATCACGTTTATTGATTTCTGGATATTGTCCCCAACCTTGCATCTCCAGAATAAATCCCACTTGATCATGGTGTATGATCTTTTAAATATATTGCTGGATCTGGTTTGCTAATATTTTGTTGAGGATTTTAGCATCTATGTTCATGAAGGATATTAACCTATAATTTTGTTGTTGTTGTTGCTTTGTAGTGTCTTTATCTGGTTTTGGAATTAGGATAATATTGGCTTTGTAAAATGAGCTTGAGAGTCTTTCCTCCTCTTGATTTTTATGGCATGGTTTGAGAAGCACAGGTGTTCTTTGAATGTTTGGTAAAATTTACCTGTGAGGCTATCTCGTCCAGGACTTTAGTTTCTTGGTAGTTTTGGTTTCTGCTTCGATTTCAAAAGTTATAATCTGTCTATTCAGATTTTCTGATTCCTCCTGATTTAGTTTTGGAAGTTTGTTTTTAGGAACTTATTCATTTCATCCAGAATGTCCAATATATTGGTATAGAACTGTTCGTAATATTTTCTGACAATTCTTTGTATTTCTTTGGTGTCAGATGTTACTTCTCCTCTTTCATTTCTGTTTTTATTTATATTTATTTGGGTCTTCTCTCTTTTTTCTTGATGAGTCTGGTTAAAGGGTTGTCACTGTTGATTATCTTTTCAAAGAACCAGCTGTTGATTTCATTGATCTTTTCTGTTGGTTTTTCTTAGACTCATTTTGTTTATTTCTGCTCTTATCTTTTATTATTTCCTTTCTTCTCCTCATTTTAGGCTTTGTTTGTTCTTCTAGTTACTTCAAATGTAAAGTCAAATTGTTTATTTAAGGTTTTTCTTCTTTCTTAAAGTAGGTCTGTAATGTTATAAATTTCCCTCTTAGGACTGCACTCACTGTTTCCCATAGATTTTGGGTTTGTTTCAAGGTAATCTTGATTTTTCCCCTTGTTCTCATTGTTAACCTATTCATTTTTCATAACATGTTATTTGGCCTCCTTGTCTATATGTGTTTTTCAGTTTTTCCCTGATTTCTAGTTTCATATCCTTATGGTCAAAGAAGATTCTTGATATGATTTGAATTTTCTTAAATTTATTGAGACTTCTTTTGTGTTCTAACATGTGGTCTATCCTAGAGAATGTTCCATGTGCACTTGAAAAGAGAGTATATTCTGCTGTTTTGGGTGAAATGCTCTGAAGATATCAATTAACTCCATCTGATTTATTGTGTCATTTTAGGCACCTGTTTCCTTGTTGATTTTCTGTCTGGAAGATCTATCCATTGATGTCAATGGGGTGTTAAAATCCCCTGCTATGACTGCATTACTGTCAGTCTCTCTCTTTATTTCCATTAATATTTACTTTACATGTTTAAGTACTCTTGTGTTGGGTGCATAAATATTTATGAGGGTTATATCCTCTTGTTGGATTGCTCCCTTTATCATTATGTAGAATTCTTTGTCTTTTACTATAGCCTTTGTTTTAAAGTCTATTTTGCCAGATGTAAGTATTGTTACCCCAGTTTTTTTTTCTTTCCATTTGCATGAAAACCTTTTTTCATGCCTTTACTTTCAATCTGTGTGTGTCTTTCATTCTGAGGTATGTCTCTGTAGACAGCATGTATGAGTCTTCTTTTCTTATACATTCAGCTACCATATGTTTTTTGATTGGAGTGTTTCAGGCATTTACATTTAAAGTGATTATTGACAGGTATGTATTTATTGTATAATTCTTATACAATTTTAAAATTATTAGGCATGATAATTACCTTTTCTTCATTTGCTCAGTCTTTTAAAATATATTTTATTGATTACACTTTACAGTTGTCCCAATTTCTTTTCCCTTTGCTGCCCTCTTCCCAGTATTCCCTTCCCTCCAGCAATCCCACACCCCTTAGTTCATGTCCAAGGGTGTGCCTATATGTTCTTTGGCTTCATTCTTTCCGTATTATTCTTAACTTCCCCCTGTCTATTTTATACCAGCCAATTATGTTTCTTAGTCCCTGCACCATTTCTCCATTTCTCCCTCTTCCCTCTCCCAGCTGATAACCCTGCAAATGATCTCCACACCTATGATTTTGGTCCCATTCTGCTTGTTTGCTTATGTTTTTATCCTTTAGATTCAGTTGTTGATAGTTGTGAGTTTGTTGTCATTTTAATGTTCATAGTTTTGATCCTCTTTTTCTTAAATAAGTCCCTTTAACATTTCATATAATAATGGCTTGGTGATGATGAACTCCTTTAGCTTTACCTTGTCTGGGAAGTGCTTCATCTGCCCTTCCATTCTAAGTGATAGCTTTGCTGGATAGAGTAATCTTGGTTGTAGGTCCTTGCTTTTCATCACATTGACTACTTCTTGCCAGTTCCTTCTTGCCTGCAAAGTTTCTTTCGAGAAATCAGCTGATAGTCTTACAGGCACCCCTTTGTAAGTAACTCTCTGCTTTTCTCATGCTGCTTTTAGGATTCTCTCTTTATCTTTAACCTTTGGCATTTTAATAATGATGTGTCTTGGTGTGGTCTGCTTTGGGTCTAGCTTGTTTGGGACTCTCTGTGCTTCCTGGACCTGTATGCCTATTTCTTTCTCAAATTTCGGAAGTTTTTCTTCATTATTTTTTCACATAAACTTTTGATTTCTTGCTCTTCCTCTTTTCCATTCGTGACCCCTATGATTTGGATGTTGGTATGTTTAAAGTTCTCCCCGAGGTTCCTAAGCCTCTCCTCATTTTTTAAATTCTTATTTTCTCATTTTGTACTGGTTGACTGTTTTCTTCTTCCTTATATTCCAAGTCATTGATTTGAACCCTGGTTTCCTTCCCTTCACCAGTGGTTTTGTGTGGATTTTCCTTCATTTCATTTAGCATAGCCTTTACTTCTTCCCTTATGTGTTTGCCATACTTAAGTATATTTGTCAAGTCTGTGAGCATCTTTATCACCAGTGTTTTAAACTCTTCATCTGTTACATTGTCTATCTCCTCATTTGTTAGGTTGGCTGTCTCCTCCTTGCTTAGTTCTCCCACTGGAACCTTGATCCGTTTCCTCTTTTGGGCCTTACTTCTCTGTCTCCTCATCTTTACAGGCTCCTGTGTTTGTTTGCCTCTGTGTCTTATGTAGAGCTGTTGCACTTATTACATTGTAAGGGGTGGAGCGTTAGGTATTCATCAGTACAGAGTGACCTGTTTCACCACATTGTGGTGCTGTATGTGGGGAAGGGGTCAGAGAGGGAATAATGCTGCTTGCTCAGCACTCGCCCCCTTTGCAGGCACTTCTCCCACTTCCATATGGGACTGGCTGTTGTTCCCAGAGTGGGTGGGTCTGTGGATGTTCTAGGACTGTGAGGGTCCTTTAAATAAGCATACTCTACTGTGAGACCAGCAGTTTCTTCCTCCACCCCAACCCCCAGTGGTTTTCACAGTCAGAAGGAATGAGGCTCTGTTGTCCCCGGGGCTGGAACTGTTACAGAACCCCTGGGCTGCTCCAGTTGAAAACAAACCCATGGGCTCTTTAGTTAGGGGCCCGATTGCCCGCCGCCAAAATTATAACTCTCAATACCAGAGTTTGGTGAAAAGAAAAAGAATTGTTTATTTAACAGTTATATAGATTTAGTTACTTGCGGATTTCTGTTGTTAAGTCTTATGCTCTTTAAAATACCCACAAACACATATCCTTGCCTCCCCCCCTTCCAAACCAGGCTAGTTTTAGGGAAGTCAGAGAAACCGTTTCCCTACTTTCCCAACACAGTTCAGCTTTACCAGCAGCTGCCAATCATTCAATCTGATTGGGGAGGTCCTTTCTGTGCTGTGGTGCCCTCCAGCTCTCAATGCAGAACCACCTGGATTCTCAGCCTCCTTGCAAACTGCCTTCTTTCTGCAAACCGGGTGGATCTTCTCTCCTTCTCAAAACTGCATGGCGAGAGCCTCTTAAAGCAGCCTGGAGACCCCTTCTCCAAGCCACATGGAGAAGGCCCCTTCACCAAGCCACGTGGAGGGAGCACACGAGAGAGCGAGAGCGAGCGCGCGAGCGCACCAGAGAGAGTCTGAGCGCCAGAGCCAGAGCGCGAGAGCGAGAGCCACAGCGCCAGTGAGAGCCAGAGCCCGAACGAGAGCTTGAGAGAGTCTCAGAGCCAGAGCCAGAGAGAGTCTGAGAGCGAGAGTCCCAGAGTGAGAGCATGAGCGAGAGCCAGAGAGAGTCTCAGAGTCCAAAATGTCTGCAGCTGCTTATATATCCCTGACTGCGTCATCTGACGCAGTGGGCGTTGCAAACAGTTCTGACCATTCACAGACCCTTACCTAGGCTCTGTGTGCTTTCCATACCGTCCCCTGGTTCAAGACTCCTCCCATCTGCCTGAGGCTTTGGATGCATTAAAGCCATTTGCATAAGAAAGACAGTAGCCACCAGCCTCAGGCATGTGGAGGCATTCCAAAAGCTGCTTCCTTCTCCCCATCCCCCAGCTGCAAGCTCTGGGGATTTTTGGACTCCCCTGTTTCTGTAACAGAACCATGAGCTCTGCAGTCTGGTCTGGTGCTGGGAGTGCTCCCCAGATGTCCCTCTCGACTTTTTAAAATGTTTGACTGAGCTTTCTGCTGGCCTGCCACTGCCACTTGCCATGGCCACCGCTGCTGCCGCCACCACACTGTGTCCTTTCTGTTCCGGTCTGCCCCTCCTACCTGTCTGGATGAGTACTTCTTCTTTATATCTTTGTTTGTTGGACTTCCATGCAGTTCGATTTTCTGGCACTTCAGGTTGTCGCTAGTTTTGAAGTAGTTGTATTCCTTAGTTGTGGAAGGAGAAGCAGTGTGTCTATCTAGGCCTCCATCTTGGCCGGAAGTCCCTGTAAATTCTTTATAAAATTAATTCCTCTGGGGTGTTAGTAGTGTAGTTGTGACATTAACCAGAGTTAACTCAGATTTCACAAGTTAAGGTCATAGTTTTCTCTAAGACTGCCTGTACTTCAGACACCAAGCACAGGTTTGAGTCTTGAAGCCATCTGCATTTCTGACCAACTATAAATTCAGGAATTCTTTAGGCCCCCTCATAATTTGCTAGAAAAGGTCAATGAACTCAGGAAAGTGCTATACTTAAGATTACAGTTTTGCCCTGGTCCAGTAGCTCAGTTGGTGGAGTATCATCTGGATATGCCAAGGTTGCAGGTTCCAATCCTGGTCAGGGCACATACAAGAATCAACCAACTAATACATAGATAAGTGGAACAACAAATCAGTGTTTCTCTCTCTCTCTTTAAAATAAAGAGGAAAAAAGAATACAGTTTTATTATAGCAGACGTTTACAAATCTGAACTAGTAAAAGGGAGAGATGCAAGGTCCTATGCCTGTAGGAGGGTTCCAAAAGTAAAGCTTCTGTGTCCTCAGGCTGTGTCACCCTCCCAGTGTGAGAAATGCTCACAATAAAAGGACTTGAGCAGCAAAGCGAGGCGTTTATTCACGAGTCTGCAGAGTTGGGAGCACCCTCAGCCAGGAGAATGTGTGCGCAAGGTAGACAAAGAAAACTGGTTTTATGGTAATGCGATTAGCTTCCCCTCCCCTCCCCTTCTCTCCCATTTCTCCCTTTCTCCATTACTGGTTACTCCAGAGTTACAATCTAACGGGATTATCTAAGTGCCCCTTTTGTGATTTGTAAATATGTTAATGCTGTCAACTTCCTTCTCAGAGATCCTCTAATTACATTTGCCCTTGAGACCCTGTAATTACATTTGCCTTTAAGACCCTCTGATTACATTTGTCCTTTATTACTAATGATTTTCTACTGGTTTGGGAGTCACTATTTCCTTGTTTCTTACACCAGCTCATCATTGTCTATTACTAAACAGGGGAGACTGCTGAATCAGTATTCAGAGTTTTCATTGGGGCTTCATTATGTAGACATGATTGATTCAATCATTGGCCAAAGAATTGAACTCCATCTCCAGCTTGTTTTCACTCCACAGAGGGCAGGCTCATATCATGTAGCCCCATGTTCCAACACTCTAATCACGTGGTTGGTCTTTCCAGCATGGCCAGCCCCTATCTTGAAAGTATATTGGGCCCCACTAGTTCCCATATATTGCCTCACCCAGTTTTCCTTATTATTAGTATCTTAGAGTATATACATTTATTGCAGTTAATGAGTCCCCTGGTTAGCATAAACTCAGTGTGCCTGGAATGGCCCACCATGCATAACAAAGACATATCACTTAGAAAATTTCAAAAGTTTAGAGGCTTCCTTCTGTGAGAAATGCTCACAATAAAAACACTGGGACACAGGACTTTAGCAGTAATCGAGGCAGTTGTTTATTCACAGATCTGCAGCTCCAGGCGCAGCCAAATCAAAGGTGCATGCTGACATCCGGAGCAGGCTGGTTTTATCCTAATGAGAGTAAACCTCCCCCCATTTCCCTCCTCCCTCTCCTTCTCCTTCTCCGTTTTTCCATGCCGGATACTCTGGAGTTACAATCTAATGCAATTAGCTAAATTAACTGAGGGTGATAATGAACTAAGGGTGATCTGGTTATATAGGTCTCTCCAGCTTTCCCTTGAAGTATTCCCAGTTTGCTGGGCTGTCTAGCTACATTTTCCCATCTCCCTGTGTTTTGTGATTAATATCTCTCCCCTTTGATCTCAGAGGCAGACATTTGTGCCGAGCTCCGGAATGCCCCTTCCTGATTTGTAAGTGCACTAATTCTGTTAACTCTGGCTCGGAGACCCTCTGATTCAAGATTACATTTGTCCTTTGCTGCGAATTTTTTCCTAATGGTTTGAGAGTCACCAGTTTCTCTGCCCCTTACACTTCTGAGGAACCAGGGTCAAAGATTAGTCAGATTCTTCTTATACCACAGTGTGAAAACCCAATTCAGATATTATTTCCTCTGGAAAGCCTTTCCTGCCTTTCCAAGGGACTTTGTTCATATCTCTGTTATATTTATGGTTTCTCCCTTATTAGACAGTGAACACTTTGAAGGTCCCATTGTAACAGAGCAGCTGCCGCCAAAGTCCCCACAGCCCATGGTTTTGGGGGTTGGGGAAGGAAATAATATAGCTTTTAAGGTACTATGGCAGGCTGGTAGCTAGGGCCTGTAAAAGGGGGATGATACTGTTTAAGATACTTTGGATAGCAATGACAAGGAGATTGCTGAGTCTTTCCTGAAGGTAAGAGCTGTAGGAAAGGAGCCAGCCATAAAGAAAGCCATGCTATTTTAAAGGATGAAGGGCCATGCTGTTTGAAAGGATGAAGAAGGGCCCTCCTGTCTGTATGAAAAGAAACACGATGGAAGAAGCATGTTAGAGGAGAATGATGAAGCAGCAGGTTGTAGCAGTGTGTGGGAAGAAGTAGCCATGCAGTTTGTAGTGAGGATTCAGCCAAGTGTCCTGGGCTAGTAAGAAAGCAGGCATGCTGCTGCTTTAATCGTGCCTGCTCCAGTAGACTCTGAAGGACTTCGCCTTGCAGACTTGGGCTCTATCTGGACTCTTGGAACTTGGGACATGAGGAGAGGACACTGTCAGGACTTGTGCCTTTCTGGAACTTCACCATGATCCAGTGTAACATGGCACATGGACCAATATATGGAGGCTGATGACATCATACCCAGATCCTGAAGGAAAGACAGCTGACAGATAAGGAATGGGGAACTATTGGGTTTGGGGTTGGCTTATAGCCTTTTGGGGAGCAAGGGAAGTGCTGGGTCTTGTGGGAGAATAAGGCTCTTGAGTTGAAGTGCTCCCAGCACCCCCAAGGTTGGAATATTGTAAATCAAGACCTGTTTCTCTCAACACTAATTGTTGGGTCTTACACCACGGTGCCATGTGAATGAGCCCCACTTTGCTTGGTTAACACCATGATTTTAGTCATCTTTACATCTCTAATATTAGCATCATGCCTGGCTTACAAAAATATTCAGTATTTAATGAATTAAAATATTTAAGATATAACCCAGGAGTAGATGGGAAGTTCAATGTACAATTCTCTTATACCAAAGTTCGTTTTTGTCAGGCTGTCTTTGCTCCAAGAAATCACCCAGAGAACAGTCTAGGATTTTATACCACGTTTATTGAGGGAAGGGAGGAAAAGCGGTTAGAGGTAAGAGGGAAGCTCACAGTCCACCTCCAGGGCCTGTAGTAGCAAGGGAAGGGGGAAGAGAAAGAAAAGGAAAGGGGAGAAAAAGAAGGAAGGAGAAAGAAAGTGGAGACTCCTGGTCGCCCAGCAGGGCTCTTAAGAATTGTCTCCTACTTTGTATGTGCAGGTGCAGAATCCACACTTTACTGGACATACGTTTTGGTTAGGGTGCGTTTATACATCAACACATTCAACAGATTATTTACATTTTCCTGCTTTTCCCCAGTCAATATGTTGTGCTAGGTTCATCAACATTTCTTCTGGGAATGAGTCCATTTTCATTTGTTATGGGAGAAGCTGGGACCTAGTTAATTTGTATAAGGCTCATTTGCATATGTCAGAAGTCCCGGGGTGGCCCAGTCGCCGCCATGTTTTGACAGTGAAAGAACAAGAAAGTGTAGGCAGCACAGATACCCTGGAGGGAGAAGCGTTTGTGTGTGGAGCTTGCACGGTCACAGTAGAAGCTGTGGTAGAAGCCACACTCCCTCCTGCCGATGGCGCTGACCGGACTGCCACATTCTGACCGGTTTGATCCCGGGTCAGGGTACATGCAAGAAGCAACCAATAAATGCATAAATAAGTGGAACAACAATTGATGTTTCTCCTTCTCTCGCATACTGTGCTGTCATGACGACGCCCCCCACCAAGTTTAGATCACTAACTCAGGAGTGGTGCTTAAATCTCTTTCACGAAGGTAAATACTGGCTCATTTCCTCCCCTTTCCATTGGCCCCCTTCGTACCCACCAAACAGTTCATTAGTTTCGTTTTTGGTGTTTTCAGAGTGCTTATCAAACAGATGGTTTTATGTCAGCTTCTGAGTGAGTACTCTAGGGAAAGATGCCCAAAAAGTAACAGGAGGGATTTCTACAGATATGTGGGGGAATGTTTGTAATTATTTAGCAAATGATGTGCCCACCAAGTATCACTTCAGCCTGCTTTGTTCATCTGTTCTGTCTTTTCAGCCATACACAAGAGATGTACTCTGACTTTTGCTGCTGTGCCATTTTGGTGGCATTTTCAACCTTATTTTTGTCAATGTGACTTATCTGTGTCCATCCACTTTAGACATATATGTAATCAGTGGTACTGTTGGCTTCTTCTTTTAAAAAAAAAATTAGATCTTCAAAAAAATCCTCACCTGAGGATATGTTTACTGAATTTTAGAGAGAGGGGAATGGAGAGAGAGAAAGAGAAAGAAACATAGAAACATCAATGTGAGAAACATTGATCAATTGCCATCTGTATGTGCCCTGACTGGGGATCAAACCTGCAACTTTTTGGTGTACTGGACAATGTTCCAAACAACTGAGCCACCTGGCCAGGGCACTGTTGGTTTCTTGATTAGGGAAACAGTGATTGCATTTTGTCCATAATTAAATGACAGTATCAGTGAGTAGAATGCCCCAACAGCCTCATTTTCTTTGCTTATGTATTAAAAAAAAGAAAAAGAAAATCAAAATCTCATATGCACAAAAGTTGTTTGCCAAGCATTTGAAGCTGTCCAGTTTTACCAGGTGGCAGCTGCTGTGTTGTTTATAGGGACCTAATTTAAATCACAGACATGAAACAGTGTCCTTGTTTTATAAAAAGGAAAACTGATTTAAAAAATAACAGCTATACTGAGATGTAATTTACAAATCATACAATTCACTTATTTAAAGTGCATGATTCAATGGTTGTTAATATAGTCACAGAGTGAACGTTCATCACACATCAATTTTAGAACATTTCTGTTACCCCCTAAAAGGAACACTGTACTTATTAGCAGTTACTTTCAATTTTCTTTACACCTTCTCTCAGCCCTAGGCAATCACTAAGCAACTTTCTGTCTGTATAGTATGCCTCTTCTGGACATGTCCTCCACTTAGCATAATGTTTAAAGGTTCTTAAATGTTGTAGCATGAATTATACTTCATTCTTATTATGGCTGAGTAATATTCTGTGGTATGAATAACTATTTATCCATCAGTTGATGTACATTTGAATGTCACTTTTTGGCCGTTATGAATAATGCTGCTATGAACATTTGTGAATAAATTTTTGAGTGAGCATAAGTTTTAGTTTCTCTTAGGGACACATCTAGTAGAATTACTGAGTCATATGGTAACTGTTTAATCTTTTGACCACCTGCCAGACTTTTCAAAAGTGGCTGTACTATTTTACATTTACACCAACAGTATAGGAGGGTTTAGATTTCTCCACATTTGTGTCAACATTTGTTACCATGTCTTTTGATTATACATATTAGTAGGTGTGAAGAGGTATCTCATCATGGTTTTGATTTTCATTGCATTGTTTTAATTTAATTTATCCGTTTTTATTATTGTGGGGAAAGAAGAAATTTCCTCTACCTTTATAGATTCTTACTTACATAAGAGTCGACATATGAACATTTGTAAACCTCATATACATGAGAGATTCAGAGACAAAGTTACAAAAAAATGAGGTATATATGGCATTCTGAGCTTAAAGTTGAAGTAAGGTGCCTGAGGCTTCAGAGGGAAGGAAGCTCATTGTTAGAATGATAAAAAGAACAGATGTTCATAATTAAGATGTTTGCCCTGCCCTATAGATAGGTCATAGAAAGTTATTTCTAACTTATTTATTTATTTTAAAGTATATTTTATTGATTATGCTGTTAACAGTTGTTCTAATTTCTTTTCTCCCCTCCTCCCAGTACCAACCCCCCTGTCCCCCCAAGTCCCTCCAGCGATCCCACCCTCCTTAGTTCATGTCTATGGGTCGTGCATATAAGTTCTTTGGCTTTGCCTTTTCCTATATTATTCATAACTCCCTCGTGTCTATTTTGTACCAACCAGTTATGCTTCTTAATCCCTGCACATTTCCCCATTTCTTCCCCTTTCCCCTCCCAGCTGATAGCCCTCCAAATGATCCCCATACCTATGATTCTGTTCCTATTCTCATTGTTTGCTTTGTTTGTTTTTAGGTTCCGCTTAGTTTGTTTTTAGTTGTGAGTTTGTTGTCATTTTAATGTTCACAGTGTTGATCCTCTTTTTCTTAAATAAGTCCCTTTAACATTTCACATAATAATGGCTTGGTGATGATGAACTCCTTTAGTTTTACCTTGTCTGGGAAGCACTTTCTCTGCCCTTCCATTCTAAATGATAACTTTGCTGGATAGAGTAATCTTGGTTGTAAGTCCTTGCTTTTCATCACATTGAATACTTCTTGCCAGCCCTTTTTGCCTGAAAAGTTTCCTTTGAGAAATCAGCTGATAGTCTTATAGGCACCCCTTTGTAGGTAACTCTTTTTTTCTCTTGCTGCTTTTAAGATTCTCTCTTTATCTTGAACCTTTGGCATTTTAATTATGATGTTTCTTGGTGTGGTCCTCTTTGGGTCTAGCTTGTTTGGGACCCTCTGCCTCCTGGACTTGTAGGCCTATTTCCTTTGCCAAGTTTGGGAAGCTTCCTTCATTATTTTTTCAAATAAGTTTTCAATTTCTTTCTCTTCCTTTCTCCTTCTGGCATCTCTGTAATTTGGATGTTGGCATGTTTAAAGTTGTCCCAGAGGTTCCTAAGCCTCTTCTCATTTTTTTGAATTCTTGTTTCTTCATTCTGTACTGGTTGACTGTTTATTTCTTCCTTATGTTCCAAATCATTGATTTGAACCCTGGTTTCCTTCCCTTTACCATTGGTTTCATGTGGATTTTCCTTCATTTCACTTAGGTTAGCATTCATTCTTTCCTTCTGTGTTTGCCATACTCAAGCATATCTGGCAAGTTTGTGAGCATCTTTATCACCAGTGTTATGAACTCTGCATCTTTTAGTTTGGCTATCTCCTCGTCACTTAGTTCTCCCACTGGAACCTTGATTTGTTCCCACTTTTGGGCCATACTTCTCTGTCTCCTGAACTTGACAGACTCCTGTGTTTGCCAGTGTCTTAGGTGGAGCTGTTGCAGCTGTTATGTTGTAAGGGGAGGAGTCTTAGGTATTCGTTAGTGAGGGGCGACCCATTTCACCATGTGGCCCTGTCTGTGGGGGAGGGGTCAGAGAGTGATCAGTGCCACTTACTCATCACTCACACCTTTTGCAGGTGCTTCTCCCACTTTCCATATGGGACTGGCGCCTCTATCTGTTGCCCTGGCCATTGTTTCCATAATGGGTGGATCTGTGTACGTTCTAGGACTGTGGGGGCCTCTAAACAAATGGACTCTGCCGAGAGACTGCCAGTTTCTTCTTCTGCCCCAACTTTCACTGGTTTTCATAGTCAGAAGCAATGAGGCTTTATTTTCCCTGGCTCTGGAACTGTGAGCTGCGTGATCTGGTCTGGGGCTGGGATCACTCCCCAGGTGTCCCTCTCAACTTTTATAATGTATGACTTCACTTTCTGCTGGCCAGCCACAGCTGCTGTTGCCACAGCCACCTGTGCCACCTCATGATGTCCTCTCTGCCCTGGCTCCGCCCCTCCAACCTCTCTGGATAAGTATTTTTTCTTTATATCTTTGTTTGTTGGACTTCCATGCAGCTCAGTTTTCTGGAACTTCTGGTTGTCTCCAGTTCTGAGGTTGTTATATTCCTTCTTAGTTGTGGAGGGAGATATAGGGTGTCTGCCTACACCTCCATCTTGGCTGGAAGTCAGAAAGTTATTTCCAATGATAACTCTTCTTATGGGCAGGACCCTCAATTTAAATTCTTTAGGGAGAGGTAAAAGTTTCTCTTGGGTCTCCAGGGTCTTGATTGCCTATACCTCAAAATAATTCAGTGCCACAAAGTAACCCATCTTGGGGAGGCCTGTTCTGAACCCGTTCATTATTAATAAACTTTTTAAAACAGTTTTACATATACAGAAGAATTGAGTGGATAGTAGAGTTTCCCCCAACAGTTTCCTATATTATTAACATTTTATATTAATATGGTATGTTTGTTGCTATTAAGGAACCAATATTGATATGTTATTATTAGCTAAAGTTCATAGTTTATTCAGATTTCTTCAGTTTTTACCTAATTTCTTTTTCCTGTTCTAAGTTTACATCTAAAATTCCACATTACTTGTTTATAGCTCTAGACTCCTCTTAGCTATAAGTTTCTTGCACTTTAATTGTTTTTGATGACTTTGACAGGTTTTGAGAAGTACTGGTCAAATATTTTGTAGGATACCTCTCTATTGGAATTTGATACTTTTCTCATGATTGGACTAGGGTTATCAGTTTTGAGGAGGAAGATCACAGAAATACAAGGGCCATTCTCATCACATCATATCTAGGATACATATTATCAACGTGATTTATCATTGTTAATATTGACCTTGATCACCTGGCTAAGGCACTAGTTGTTAGGTTTCTCTACTGTAAAGTCACTTTTCCTGCCTCTTTTCATACGCTGTTGTTGAGCAGCTTTTCATGTACTTATTATCCATTTGTATATCTTTGGAGAAATGTCTGTTAAGACCTTTTTTTAAATTGGGTTATTTAGAAATACCACTTTAAAATTGAGTTGTCTCTATTATTTAGTTGTAAGAGTTCTTTATATATTCTAAATACACCTCCCTTTTTAGATATATAATTTGCAAATATTTCCTCCTGTTATTTGGGATGTCTTACTACTTTTTTGATGGTGTCCATTAAAGCATAAACATTTTAATTTTGATGAAGTAAAATGTATCTATTTTTCTTTTTGCTGCTTGTGTCATATCTAGGACTTTGCCTAACCCAGAGTCATGAAGATAGTTTTAGTTCTTTCATTTAGATTTTATTTTGCAGTTTGGCTCCTACCATGGAGCCACTCAGCTCCTGCCTTTACTGCCAAAATCAGCATTATCATTATTATTTCAGAAATAAAAACCAATAATAATGGTTTTGCTTTGGGGTTATGCCAAGAGGGAATCATCTTTGTTTTTCCTAGAGAAATTCTGTTTGTCTTTTAAGCAAAGTGTTCTTTTATTAAATTGAACATTCTGCTGAATCATAACCCCACTTGCTAATGGAGACTAATAATGAAAGGTTGTGGGATAGGACCAAGTAGGACTTTTCAGCCTGTGTTCTTTCACCCCCACCCCCCCTTTCCATTTCTCTTGATTGCTTTATTCAAGTCTTCCTGCAAATTTTTTTTCAGGGACCTTTGTCTGTTATGGGCTATGAGGGTGTGACATTGCCTGCAAAATACTTGAAATAATATGACAAATTTTGCTGAAACACAGTTGTTTCAAAGTACTATTGTAATTAGTCATCCAACTTTAGGAACCCTGGACATTTAAACATAACATCTTTATTTTTTAAAAGATTTTATTTATTTATTTTTAGAGCAAGGAATAAAGAGAGGGAGAGAAACATCAACGTGCAAGAGAAACATGGATTGGTTCCCTCTCACATGCTCCCAAATTGGCACCTGGCCCGCAACCCAGGATATACCCTGACCTGGAATCGAACCAGTGATCTTTTGGTTTGTGGGAGGATGCCGAACCCATTGAGCCACACCTGTGAGGGCTAAACCTGACATCTTTAGACTGAGCATAAATGAATCAGGAGGCTTTCCTAAAATGAAAAATTACGAAGTTTTATTCAAGGTTTTAGGATTTGCACATTAAAAATACTACCAGGTAACTAACACCTTGAATGTTCTGAAGAAAAAAGAAGAGTTGAGAGTTCTTATAGTAAAAAATGCATTCTTGAGAAGAATAAGTCCTGCATTCTTAGCCTCTAGATTGGTCTAAGATGGTACTATTCCAGCTGTCAAGTGATCTGGATAATAGATGTTAGGTGGTCTGGACACATAAACATTCTTCCCTAAGTTCTTCATAGGGTTATCTGTAGGGTTTATATATATTTTCAGACATTGATGTGTGAATGAAAAAGGGACTACACAGCAGGCCTGACAAGCTTAGTGACTAAAAGTAATCACCCAGGATGATATGATCATAAATTCCTAACTGGGTAGGTCATGATGGAATCTATAATCTGTACCTTAAATGAACCCTGTCCATTGTTGTTGTGCATCTAAGACAACATACCCTTGATATGTCAGTAACTGCCTTTTCCAGGCTTCTCTGAGGCATAACTATTGCAGGGAAATAGCTCTAGGTGTTAGACCTTAGTTCAGCAACTTCAGTACTTGAGTTCTGACTAAGAAAGAATTCAGATCCAAGACTCAAATTATAAGAGAAAGTTTATTTAGAGTCACAGAGGAGAAGTGAGCTGTAGAAGAAATGGGCTCAGGAAATGAGTTACAGAGGCAAAAGAAGGGCCCTTGGAGAGAGAAGAGAGAGAGATGCGCATCTTGAGAGATGAGAGAGGAAGGAAAGGTGCAGGTGTGTTCTGGAAAGAGAGAGAGGGAGGGAGAGAGAATGCTTGTGAATGGTGTGGAGGTGTCCCCATCTTAAGGACTTTTCTCTGGAGGTCTCAGGGGAGGACCTCAACATGATATTCATCAGCTTTTCTAGGTGTGCCCCCTGATTGGCTGTTGTCAGGACAGGGGGTAATTAGTCAATATAGCTGGTCCTGATGTCATCCATGGTGTTGCTCAATCTATTTTGTTGCTTTTCTGGGCCTGGAGTGGAAGCACAGCTGAGGACTAGTTGTTATCTCCAGGGGTTATTGTTTATGGGAGTGGTCATGCAAGGGCCCATAATTTTGCCTGTTGCTAGGTGCCAGTGGCTCTCCACCTTCTGTCCCTCTTGCACCTGACCTATGGTTTCTACTCTTGCTGATGCCTATCAACCTACTACTTAACCACCTGCTCCAGGACTCCTCACTGTTGTTGCACCATACCATCTCTATTTATTCTAAGTGTTAAATGTCAGCTATCCTTACCCACCAATGGGAAACAAGTAAGTATCTTTCCATTTTAGAGATTTATCCACTTTGCTTTCTACCACCTCTTTAATCCTTTTTAAAAAATATGCTTTATTGATTATGCTTTTACAGTTGTCCCAATTTATTTTCTCTTTGTTCCCCTTCACCCAGTGACCCTTCTTCCTACAATTGTCCCCCCCACCTTAGTCCATGCCCATTGGTTGTGCATATATTTCTTCTCAACATCTTTTTATCTACTCTACTCCCTCCTACTATGTTTGCTAATTCCTGTACCATCTCCCTCCCTTGCCTCCCTCCCCCCTTCCTGCTGACCTCCCCCCATAATGTTCCCCATACCTATAATTCTTTTTCCACTCTCGTTGCCTACTTAGTTTGCCTTTGTTTTGATTCCCTAGCTTCTGTTGTTGGTTGTTGTGATCCAGTTTTCATTTTAATGTTCATAGTTTTGATCCTCTTTCTCCTAAACAAGTCCCTTTAACATTTCATATAACAGTGGTTTGGATCTAATGAACTCCTTCAGTTTTACTTTGTCCTGGAAGCACTTTCTCTGCCCTTCTATTCTGAATGACAGTTTCGCTGGATAGAGTAATCATGGTTATAGGTTTTTGCTTTTCATTACTTTGAATATTTCTTGCCACTCCCTTCTTGCCTGCAGACTTTCTTTTGAGAGATCAACTGACAGTCTTATTGGGACCCATTTGTACATAATTCTCTTCTCTTGCTGCTTTTAAGATTTTCTCTTTATCCTTAATTTTTGACATTTTGATTATAATGTGTCTTGGTGTGGTTCTCCCTGGGTCCAGGATTTTTTTGAACACCCTGTGCTTCCTGGACCTGTAGTTCTATCTCTTTCCCCAAGTTAGGGAAGTTCTGCTTCATTATTTTTTCACATAATTTTTCAATTTCTAGTTCTTCTTCACTTTCTGGCAGCCCTATGATTCGGATATTGGCCTGCTTATAGCTGTCCCATAGGTTTCTGAGCCTCTCCTCAATTTTCCTCACTTTTCATTTCCTCTTCCTGCACGGGTTGACTGTTTGTTCCTTCCCTATGTTCTCATTTGTTGATTTGATCCCTGGTTTTCCTTCCCTCACCAGTTGTTTCGTATGTGTTTTCGTTCATTTCAGTAGGACTAGCCTTCATTCCTTCCCCGTCTTGTTTAAGGTCTGCTGTTAGGTCTATAAGCTTTCTTATAACCAAAGCTCTGAACTGTGCCTCAGAAAGATTTCCTCTCTGCTGGTCCGATAAATCATATATTTGCTGTCTGGTCAGCTGTGTCACCGGGATCTCTATCATGATCTGTGTCATCCTCACAGTTTTGTGTTTACCTTTGTTTCCTGGGCGGGTCTGTCACACCTCATATGCTATAGGGGGCGGAGCCCTGTGCATTTGTCACTACCAGGTGACCCTTCTCACCATGCTGTGGCATTTTGTGTGGGAGCAGGGGTCCAAGATGGTTTCTTGCTGTTTACTCTCCGCTGAGAGACTGGGAGCTTCTTTCTCCGTGTCCTCCCTCCCCCGCCCCCAACCAGCATTCACAGTCTGAGGCAATGGGGGTCTGCCTTCCCCAGCATTGAGATCGTGAGCGGATGAGTTTGGTTTACAGCCGGGGGTGCTCCCCAGGTGCTTTTTGCCTCCCCTTAAATACAGGTGTCTGTGCTTACTGCCGTCCCATCACCATTGCGGCAGCTCCCACTGCCAGCACAGCTTGATCTCTCCACCCTGACTTCTCCCCACCTACCCATTGGACGAGCACCACTTGTATATAACTTCATACATTGGATTTCCATGTAGCTTTATTTTCTGGAACTTATGGTTATTTCTGGTTTTGCGGTAGATGTATTCCTTCTTATTTGTGGAGGGAGATGGAGCGTGTCAGTCTAAGTCGCCATCTTGGTCAGAAGTCCACTTCTTTAATCTTAATTAATCTTAACCACCTTTGAATTTCATGTAACCTTTCTTATGATTTCTTCTTTGATTCTAAATGTATAAAATGAACTGCAAAACTGCTATTCTCTGGAGCATTTTATGAATCCTTGAGATTTGCTTCCAGTCCAGTCCTCATTGTTTTTATTTTGTTTTATTTTGTTCTTTAAATTCTCACCCGAGAATATAGCTACTGATTTTTAGAGCAAGCAAGGGAAAGAGAGAGAAGCATTGATCAGTTGTCTCTCGCACTCACCCCAACCAGGATTGAATCCTCAGCCTAGCTATGTGCCGAGACTGAGGATCAAACCCTCAACGTCTTGGTATACGAGATGATGCTTCAACCAACTGAGCAACCCAGCTAGGGCTCAGGTTTTTTGTTTGTTTGTTTGTTTTTAAGCTCAAATATTGTCTCAGAAAATTTTTCTATACATTTGGACTTCTTTTTTTGCTGACAGATACATAACTGAAGAGTTCAAAAGTTTAAGTCGTCTGGCTAGTTAAAACAAAATAAAATCTATTCCTCATGCTTTATTCCATTTGGTCTGAACTGGTTTCATCAGGTTGATTATATAGACTCCATTTTAATTCAGCGTAGCTATATGTACTGTATCTTGTTTTCTTCACTCAGTTATCTAAAACCATATATATCACTCTACCTCTTGATTTACCAGTCATGCCCACAAAAACTGCCCTAAAAGAAATTTGGCACTTACTAAGCACAAATCTTTAGTTACTCAACTTATTTTGGGTGGAGAGGCTCAGTGCTTGATCTAGAGTTCTCAAGACAGAATCTGCTGTGTAGTCTTAAAAAGGAAATAAGAAATGTCCAAAAGTAACTTATGCAAAGAGGAATGTATTTATGAGAGTTATACATGAAGTATTTTCTAAGGGGCGTCAAAAGAGACTGCAAACTATTAGGCTGAGTTTTCCCTGTGGATCACCTACCTTGGTTGGCTGAGATATGAAGTCATGTTACCTAGTTGCATTGTAACCAGGACTGAAGCTCTGTAACTCTGCCTCAGTACTTTATTTTTACGTATTTGATTAGTTTCACAGTAAATATATAACCGTCTGTTAATGACTTGGAGAGCTTGACTTTGATATTTGCATATTCTTTGCATTTAGTACTGATCAGTAGATATCCTGTGTTTCACACAAATGTCACCCTCACCCAGCACAAGACCTTAATTAAGAAAGCTGATGTATAGAGGTTAGGAGGAAGCAGAGCTTTGGAAAGATCCGGAAACAGCATACACATACCCATTCCCCAGAGCTATTCTTCATTCTTTGCAACAGTGTAGAACCCAGCCTGCAGGTGTGGTGAGTGGAGAAGCTAAAGCTGGTGCCTGGTGGCCCGTAAGAACCAGGGTGTTTTCTTTTGGGGGGATTCTTGTGTAGTGCTGCACAATGGCCAGGAGTAGTGCTCCCACCTACACCTGTGAATAGGTCAGCAGCCATCCCTGGATGAGCCAGGAGGCCTGTAATATGTTGGCCATGCACCTTGACGCCCTCTTGAGGGAGGGGCCTCATGGACCAGGAAGGAAGTGTGGAGTCATCATTTCACAAGATATTCCCAGGGGCCACCCCAGATGCCATCAGGAAACTTTACCAGGTGAAGAGGAACAACATATGCACCGCTGATCTGTCGCTGAGCTGGGACAGCTTCAACACTGGGGACTACTTCATCTTGGACCTGGGTCAGAACATCTTTACCTGCTGTGGTGGAAAGTCCAACATCCTGGAGCATAACAAGGTGTGGGACCTGGCCTTGGCCATCTGGGACAGTGAGCAGCAGGGCAAGACCCAGATGGAGATGGTCATTGATGGGGATGAGCCTGCTGAGATGATCCAGGGTCTTGGGCCCTTGCTCTGAAGAAGGGCAACCATGAGGAAGACCTCATAGCTGACCAGACTTGCGCTCAGGCTAGAGCTCTGGGTAAGGTCTCCGATACCATTGGACAGATGCAAGGTGGTGGACTCTAGCCCTTTTGCGCTCAGCTGTAGTTGCTGATAACCTGATGACTGCTTTGTGCTGGACAATGGGCTCTGTGGCAAGATCTACACCTGGAAGGGGTGAATAGCTAATGAGAAGGAGTGGCAGGAGGCCCTCCCTGTAGCTGAGGACTTTCTCTCCTGCATGCTGTTCACCCCAAACACTCAGGTGGAGATTGTGCCTTTTGACTGTGAGAATCCCATCTGCAAGCAATTCTTCAGGAACTGGAAATGAGAGGGGCATCTCCCCGCCCCGCTCCCCGACTTGCTTTTCCTCCTGCTGCCTGGTCAGTGCAGAGGTACCTCTGCAGACGTTCAATAAAGGAGATAATTGCTCCCTATACCCCTTCCAAAAAAGAATGCTAATGTTAGTAAAAGAAAAGGAATAATATATTTTTCCTTTAAAAAAATTTTTGGGTACTTTCCTTTTGTCAAAGTCTACTTTAGTATAGTATATTGTTAAAACATAAGAGCTTAATTATTTTGGGCAGAGCCTACATCTGTTTAATATTACTAATCTTAAATCTTTTTAAAAGATCAACTCATATTTTTTTCTCAACCTATAGAAATACAATAGAACTTCATATTTGACAAGGATTCTGCCAATGAGTTTTTCTTCATCAGTATGCTTATAAAATGGCTCGTTTCAATAAAGCTATTTTATACACGTATCCGCAAATAATACATAGAAGGGTGTGTGTTGGTCCTCTGGAACTTTGTGCCCTGCCTATAATGTGAGTTCTGGGCTGACTGATCACGTTGGGGGCACGATCCTGCTTGCTGTTTGCTCTCGGTGATATAACTTTGCCTCTTCCTGGAGAGAGCAGTAGAGATCTTTCACCGTCCTCACCTTTGGGGTTGGAACATTTGAGATCCCATACATTTTAAAACTGATTCTTGAACCGAACAGCTCAGTTTACACAATATTTTTCTTTAAGAGTGTGTATTGTTTAAGAGAGTTGGAGGAATTTTGCCTGTTAAAATGATTTAAGTCTTGACAGTCTTAGAATTCTGAATGAAGGATTCAAACAATGATCTTGCTTTAATTATTCGCCGAAGCACAGTGGAAGTATCTTTTAGTGCTCCTTTTGACTAGTGCAAAGGACTTTTACTGCTGGCTCTCCTTTTGGAAGCAGCTGCCACCCTACAAACCTTATTGTTAACACTGCTGACCTTTGTCATCAGGAATGCCCCTGGAGGAAACAGCCTCCTAATTGTTTTTGTTACGCCTCTATGAAGTTTGTGATATGTCCTTTTAAGTTTCTTTTGGTTAGTTTCTTAAGTTTACTTTGTTTGTATTTAATTGGGTGCTCCACATTTTAGTTTTATCATGATTTGTCAGTGCAAGTTCCTGGTAGGTGGTAAAAAGAATTGTTTTTTTCCCCCTTCATCCTGTTCTGTGGGAAACCTTTGTGGTTTAGATTTACAGTTTCCCATTGTTGCTAGCAGCAGTTGTCTCCTCCCTTCGTACCCTTTCCTCCCCACAACTCTAGCTTTTCCCGTGTTCCTCCCCATTCCTGTATCCCAGCCACACAAATACTCTTGTGATTGCTGGAGGCCTTTTGCTGGAGATTGAGTGCTTTTTGTGTAAGTACGTTTCTTGTGGTAAAAATGGGGTAGATGAGGAGGAATGTGGGAAACTAGTCAGTCTTTGGAAAGTGTTGCTTTGAATGGAAACCTTTCAAACTTTGAAATTGAGGTTTTAATTTTGAGCTTTTATTTTTCTTAACTTTCAAGAAGCTTCTTTCATTCTTTTCCCATTTCTGTCTCAATTAAGGCGTTAGTAATTTGATTTATATTATTTTAAAAAATCATCCTCAGATTTTCTTGAGCTAGTCAAATTTAAAGCAAGGATTGTGAGGGTTAGTATTTTAAATTTCCTTCAAATAGAAGGTTATTTGTGATTTCTTTATATTTATTTTTAGTATTAACATACTGATAAGAGTAATAATGAAGAAGAGATATTATTTTGTGGCTAAGGTGGAATGGAGCATTTACTTCCAGAATCAAAATAATTTTTTCCCCTCAAAGCAGAATGTTGTTGGCAAAATTCACTAATATTTTTGGCAATATGTTGTCAAGTCTGGGAAATGGTTTTCTGAGTACTTCAGGGTAACAGCTGCTTCTGGGAATTATTTTTGGGAAGTTAAACTTGTTAATTAGCACCTGCTCCCTTGAGGTATGAGATCTATAATCCTTTGAAAGTAAGATATTTAATATTTAATGTTCAGATTGAGTCAGATATCACTTTCATATCATTCTATTTTCTTGGATCATATGTTTTGATCCTCAACTAAAACAGAAACAGTGAGCGTCTGTGATTATTTTTGACACAGAATGAGTGATACTCTGGCATTTCAAGGAGTTATAAGTTGGAGCCTTGGGTTCTCCAGAAGTACAGCTAATTAAAAGCCATTTTCATAGTAGACATGAGGGAAAACTTATTTGTGGGATTTTATTACTGTTCAAATGAGTCACTTGTACATTAGTGAATTCTGAGTTCCTACTGTGTGGCAGGTACTAGTTTCTATGCTAAGTGTTTTGCTTCTAATTCCCACTATAACCCTGCCAGGTAGGTAGTATTATCTCTCTTGGAAACAGTCATACATAGGTAGAAAGAACATGGGGTGTTCTTTTCTGCAAAATGAGGGAAATAATCCCTGATTGTGAGATTTAAAGGATATACCATGTGTCCAGTGCCTAGCACTGAGTTGCTGTTCACTAAGTGGTGGCTAGTATTATTATAATTTTTCAGCTGAAAGAGCTTCAGTGGCCAAGTAACTTGTTGAAGGTCTCTCAGTTGTAAGCAGTAAAGTTAGGATTTGAACTGGCTCAAAACCTGCAGTCTGGTTATGATTTTGCTTGAATATTGGGAAGGCTTTTCAAGTATATTGCAATGTATCTCTGCCCATTCTTTTACCTCTTTCTGCTACAGAGGAGGTTGTGTTTTTGTTTTTTTTTTAAACAGATGCCCTTCTTTCCTTGGTATCCTCTGTCACCTTCCCAGTCATGTGCTTGGTCTGTCACACTGGAGTTGCTTGTGCCATTCAGTACCAGTGTTTTCCCAGCAGAATTAAGTCAAGCCAGAGCAGACAGTGACTTGCCTTCATATTTCCTCTTCTTGACAGAGCCGTCAAGCTTCCATTATTGTTTGTGATAAAATAATTTGGGTAATGGTGTGTTTATAATGATTTATAAATAGTGTACAGTTGCAATCAAGCATTTAAATTTAAAAATCCTTAATGGTTTAAAAGTTAGGGGAAAAAAAATCTCTGGTTCTAAATTATTGGATCAGGGGATAATTAATACAGGGCAACTTTATAGAGCTCACAGTTCTCATTTTGCTAACCTGGAGCATAATATAATTGCTATTGATTCTCTTTCTTTTAACCACACCCATTAACTAGTTTGGTGGTATTAGCAATCTGTCTGAGAAAAAATGTTGTGTTTGTCCTACTTGTCATAAAGTAGAGTATCCTTCTTCCATAGACCTTTCGGGAATACAAGATATGAATTAGGTATGATATAATTCAGGCAGTAGATTCAGGGAAGAGATAAGAGAGATGACTGGTCATGCTTATAATTATCTCTGAACCAAAAAAAGTATTTCACAAAAATTAGTTCTTCACTTACTCTTTTATTTAATAAGTATTGAGAATCTATTGGATGTAAAGCAATGTAACCTTCTACATTGTATTCTGATAAAATACTTACTAATGAAATTCCTGGGAGGGAGGGATTAAGTACCAGTTTGGTGGAAAGTGGTATTTAGACAATCCTTTGGGAAATGAATTAATATAAAGAACTGCTCCCTCATGACAGGTTGTGATTATCATTAGTACCTATTACTATATGTTGCCAGCAGAATGGCTTCTTCAAGCAGGTTTGCTGAGTGGAAAAGATCACTAGTATTATGTAGAACTGGGAAGATGGAGGTGGAGAAGAAGGTGATACAGAGAAAACAAAACTTTTTGTGTGTTGTAAGGGGAATAGTGGTAGAAGAGGTTGAAAATGTGCATTGGTTAAAATTGTGGAAGGCCATTTAAGGCCAAGGAGTTTTGACATTATGTCACTAAACCTTTGTGAGCTAAATAGTGACTGGTGAGTTTGCTTTTGGTAGTATTTTTTTTAAAGATTTTATTTATTTTTAGAGAGGAAGGGAGGGAGAAAAAGAGTGAGAAATACTGATCTGTTGCCTCTTGCGTGCTCCCAACAAGGAGCTTGGACTGCAACTCAGGCATGTGCCCTGAATGGGAATTGAACCAAGTGACTTTCTGCTCTGTGGGATGATGCCCAACCCACTGAGCAACACCAGTCAGGGTGCTTTTGCTAATATTTTATACCTAGGATTAGACAAGGAAGAACAGTTTGGAAGTTATCATAATACTCTAGGTGAATTGTATTGAGACTGCATTATTTTTAGAATACATTTTCCCTCATTTTGATATTGCTTTGGGTTTATGCTATCAATTATAATTTAATCTTAGGAATTTTTACGGTAACTGTATGGATGTGTTTGTAAGAGAAAGGGAGAAGGGGGGAGAGAGGATGGGTATAGGGAATGGTCAATCATAATCATATCTACCTCTTTATGGAGCTCCTATTTTGTACCTGGCCCTAAGTATTTTGCATATATAATTTGTTGAATACTCTCAACAAATTGCGCTTATTATAAATGGTAAATGACCTGAAAGTGATGGAGCAGGATTGGAATGTAGATTCATCTTCATCTTCATCATAATCATCATCAAAACATTTATTCACTAAATACTAGGTACTGGGCTAATTACACATATACTGTATATTATTTCATTAATTCACATACTAATCTTTACTTATCAATCATGTTTTACTGATATAGTACCTGGGAGACTTCAACAAATGATTCAGTAACTTGGTTAAGATGACACAGTCATTAGGTGATGCAATCCAGACCTGTTCTATAATACTTTACTAACTCTGGGTCACTAAGTTGTAAAATTCACATTATGTTCTTTGGGAATGGTGCACCTTGGGTCTCCACTATGAGTGTGGTGTTTCCTGAGGTTATGCAATATAGTTGGCCCTGCAGAGGCTGAAATTTTACCTACTATGTTCTTTCTACTATCATGCTGCCTCCCTTAGAAGTCAGTAAATTATATATACAACTCTGGATCTTTGTAAGGAGGGGCTAAGTAGCCTCCCATTGTCATTTCTTAGTTCTTAAAGTTTGCCAGTTGTAACATAGTAAAACATGTCTTCTTGCTTTTTTTTTTTTTTTGCCCTAACTGATTTTGGACAAATTTATTGTGAATGACACTTTTCTAATTCTTATAAAAGGAAAAATAAAGCATTCTGTACTTTATCAGCATACAATTCTACTTGTTGTACATGATGTAATAATTTGAAGCTCCAAAGACCAACCTTCAGGAAATTGTTTGAGTTGAACAACTTTTTACTGGGGAGTTTGAGATAACCAGCCCACGAATCAACAAATCACTTAGGTTTTTTTTATGGTTGTAGATGCTTATCTTTCTTTATTTTCGAGCTTAAATCATGGCGAATATTGATTCAATTGATATAGTGTGCCATTAGAAAAACTTGTCTGCAGGATCTCAAACTGAATATATAATCTTTTGGGGGCTCTTTTATTTAAGGAGAGTCAGAATTGGTTGTTCTAGGTACCTACCCATCAAACAGAGAGTTTTCTCTTTTAATTAAACTTTTAAGGATTCAGTGTCTATTATATTCAACCTGTGTTTGGAATAAAAAGATGCCCCTGAGGTATAAATAATGTAGTCGTCGTCGGCAGCCGTCCGTCTCGAGAGACGATGGTGTAGCTTCTTAAGAGTCTATCTGCACCGCCGAGAATGGCTGTGCAGTCCGACTCGGGAGTGACATGGTATCTGTCTTCTCCCGTGTTGAATCGACATCTTGTGATGACGCTGAAGCTACAGAGCCTGGGCAGGGTAATATGGAGGGTCTGCTGTTGCCCATGCAGCAGACCCCCCCTCTCTTCGCAGCTGAAGGGTCCAAGGGAAAGACGGAGTCGATACAGCTTGGGTTCAGGTGCGCCGCAGGAGTTGCTGGTGTTGACTACAACGTCAAACCGCCTTAGGGACTCCGGCTCCGGATTTTCTGTCGGGGTTTACTCCCTTAGCCACCCTGGCTGGTTTGGCTCAGTGGATTGAGCGTCGGCCTGCGAGCTAAGTGTCGCTGGTTCGATCTTCCAGTCAGGGCACATCAGAGAAGGAAAACTCTGACTCCAAAAAACCTCCGCTGCCTTGCGGCATACCTCTTCAGGGGAAAGGCTAAGGGAGTAAACCCCGACAGAAAATCCGGAGCCGGAGTCCCTAAGGCGGTTTGACGTTGTAGTCAACACCGGCAACTCCTGCGGCGCACCTGAAGCCAAGCTGTATTGACTCCGTCTTTCCCTTGGACCCTTCAGCTGCGAAGAGAGGGGGGGCCTGCTGCATGGGCAACAGCAGACCCTCCATATCACCCTGCCCAGGCTCTGTAGCTTCAGCTTCACTGGAGAGGACGCTCCAGCGTCATCGCAAGATGTCGATTCAACACGGGAGGAGACAGATACCGTGTCACTCCCGAGTCGGACTGCACAACCATTCTCGGCGGTGCAGATAGACTCTTAAGAAGCTACACCATCGTCTCTCAAGACGGACGGCTGCCGACTGCGACTGCGACTCCCTTAGCCTTTCCCCTGAAGAGGTATGCCGCAAGGCAGCGGAGGTTTTTTGGAGTCAGAGTTTTCCTTCTCTGATAAATAATGTAGTACATGTACACAAATAACTATAACATGGGGGGAGGGTGGGAATGCTGTAATATAACCACATGCACTGAGAGCACAGAAGAAGGTTAAATAAATGATGAAAATGGAAAGATGAGAAACGGACAGAATCAATCTGAGAATACTTTGGATGCAGTTGTTCCTTGTATGATAGTTATTATTTTTAAGAAGAAAAGGAGAGGAAAGGCACTCCAAGTGGAAGCATTATTAGAGCCAAGGCACTGAGGAAATAGAGTGCAGAGCATATTCATTATACAAAAGAGTCAAATTTACCTGGAGTGGAGGATGAGTGAGGGGCATATAACAGGTGCTAGGTGAAATGTCTGATTAATGAGTAAGTAGAAGATGTAGCTGGGAATGAAGGTAATGTCTAATGATTCTCAAATTTGTGCAGATGCTAGACATTTAATTTAGTCTTACAAATTAGTTATATTACTGGTGGAGTATATGAATATTAAAAATATGTGCCCTGGCCAGGTAGCTCTGTTGGTTAGGGCATCATCCCAATACGCCTAGGTTGCAGGTTTGGTCCCCTGGTCAGGGCACATAGAAGAATCAACCAATGAATGCGAAAATTAGTGGAACAACAAATCCATGTTTCTCTCTTTCCCCATCCCTCCTTCCCTCCTCTCTCTAAAATTGATAAGTATAAAACAAAATATTCATATCCTTTGACTAATTCAGTAAAAAATGTGAATATAAAAAATGCACAATCAAGAACATGAGTCAGTCAATTAAAAAATGCTGTCAAAATATGTCTGACTGCTTTGGTTTTTATTTTTTTCTTTAAATTTGTTATTTGTTCATGTTTTTGCCCTGTTAGCAGAATGAGTGGATAAGAGTAAATTATGGAAAAGAAACTTATGAAAAATCCATCCATTAATATCACCCCCTTGTAAATGAGAAAAATACCATTTTTCTCTAGGCAAAAGAACACCCTCTCTGGGAGCCACTGAAATTTTTTGAAAAAGAGTGATATGGTATTATAGGAGTCCTCTGGTAGTCACACATAGGATTGGAGGCCTGGCAATGTCAGTAATGCCATGTAGTCATTTAAAGGAAATGAGGATCTGAAACTTAACTGCAACAGCAATGAGAATTGAATGAAAGAACATAGAAATCCATATCTGGCCCCCTGTTTCTAAATAGGAAATAGTTGACTGTTAAACAAACAATTTTCATATTGTTAGGATATTAGGTGTCTCACTGGTCCAGAATCCTTTCATTCTATTTTTAGGGAAAATGAGTTCAAATCCTGATTTAAGTTTTACTTTCAGTAAGGAAATTATAAATTATAGATAATTTATCTGAATTATAGACACTTTAGAAAGTAGAGAAAAGAGAACAAAATCTATAATTCCGTTACCCTAACAAGATTCCTATTTTTTTACATTTGCTTATTCTTGCTCTTGTAGATTTAAAAACTTTTCTAACAGTTTATTCTGAGAAACAGGTTACTTAACTAATAAAACTTAACTCATTAATTGCTATTCTGTGATGTTAAACATAATTAAACCCAGAGATTTCACATGAAGCCTTCCTTGTACTCTAGTTTACCAAGATCACATACTGTCAATGTCATTTCTTTTCCTATTAATCTGTCCTACGCTACATACCTTTATACAGATCGATACAAATTTCCCAAATTCCTCTATTCCTCATTGGGCACAAGGTTTCATCTCTTTCAGTGAATTGTTTGCACAATTAAAAAAGTTTTTCATTTTGAATTAATTTTGGACTTATAGAAAAGTTGCAAAAATAGTGCAGAGAGTTTTTGTATATCTCACGCTTAGCTTCCTTTAATGTTATCTTATAAAATTATAGTGCAGTAATCAAAGCCAGGAAATTAACATTGGTATAACACTACTAGCTAAATACTGTTTTTCAAACTTCACGAGTTTGTCCACCATTGTTCTTTCTTTGTTTCTATCAAGGATCCTGTCTAGAATCTCACATTGTACAATATTTTAGGTGTTTTTCTTCCTTAGTCTCCTGCATTCTGTAAAAGTTTCTTAGTCTTTCTTTGTCTTTTGTAACTATTTAGACATTTTTTGGAGAATACTAATCAGTTATTTTGTCAGGTGTCCCTCAGTTTGGATTTGTCTGATGTTTTCTCATGAATGGACTGGTTTAGGCAAGAATACCCAGAAATAATGTTGTGTCCTTAGTGCATCATTATTACCGTGGGATTTATTATGTCAATTTGTATTATTGTTGGTGATGTTGACCTTGATTACTTGGTTAGGGTAGGTTTCATCTGGGTTTCTCCACAATAGTTACTATCTTTTCCTTTGTAGTTAATAAATATCTTGGTGGACATACTTTGATACTATAATTTGCATAAATGTCGTGAGTTCTCTACACATGGACCTCATTGAGCTTAAATTATGAAATGAATTCCCTTAAGAGACCTATCCCCTTCTAAGCTTCCTGCACCTTACACCTGGTTTTATCAAAGGCTTCCAGACTCTGCAGGAACAAATCCTTTCTAGTCTTCACTGGTCTCAGTCCCATTCATGTCCCATTCATAATGAAGTCTCTAATGCTAATAACCTGTAGATCTCTGAACCTCATTTACCCCACTTTCTACTAGAGTGACAGGCTCTTCCTGGTCTATTGCCCTTTCGGGCTCATCTCTCTTTATGCATAAGCCAGTTTCACTTCAGCAAACATTTGAATGACTGACTACTTTGGGTCTTTTCAGAAACAGAGGCTTCAAGATGCTGACTTTGTTGGTGAGGAATTCAACGGGGAATAATTAGGGTGGCTGCAGCTGTTGCCTGGTTTATTACTTTGGCCTGAGAAAAATGGCAGTACATTATGCTCTACTGTGTATACTCGTGAAGTAATCATTGTCTGTTTTTCATTAATACAGAGAAATAAAAATGTTTTTTTTAAAGGTCATCAGCTTCTAGAGCTGTACCTGTAATGCTGGCAATCTTGAGCTATGATCTTTTAAATTTAGCTCTGTTGTTTTTAACTCTCAACTCTGAATCCTTGTTAGAATTACTTCAGTGGGCTCAAGAATACAAAATTTGGATCTATTTAGTGCTAACAAAATTTCTACAGCGAATAACGTATTACATGCTGCTTTGATTAATAAAATACAAATTTATTAGTATTATTGAATTTAAAGCAGCTTTTTGAATTATGTATTTTCTCAAGTAGTAGACACTATAAAAACCCAGCTTTGGTAATATGATTCAGATTCTATGGATCCTGAATCTTATGTACTTTAAGGGCTTCCTTTCTTAAAAATATTTTTTTTATTTTTAAATTACAGTTGACATACAATATTAGTTTCAGATGTACAAGTTTGTGATTAGATATTTCTATAAATTAGGAAGTGATCACCCTTATAAATCTAGTACCCATCTGACACCAGGTATAGTTATTACAGGCTTATTCACTATATGCTGTACCTTACATCCCTGTGACTATCCTGTAACTACCAATTTGTACTTCTAAATTCCTTCACCTTTTCACTTGTCCCCTCAATCTCTTTCCCATTGTCAACCGTCAAAATGTTCTCTGTATCTATGAGTGTTTCTGTGCTGCTTGTTCATTTATTTTGTTTTTTAGAGTCTACATATAAATGAAATTACATGGCATTTGTCTTTCTCTGTGTGGCTTATTTTATTCAGCACAGTACCCTCTAGATTCATCCATGTTGTTGCAGGTGGCAAGATTTTTTTAATTTTTTTTTATGACTGAGCCATATTCCATTGTATATATGAACCACTTCTTCTTTATCCTTTCATCTATTGATGGACACTTAGGTGGTTTCCATATCTTGGTTATTGTAAATAATGCTGCAATGAACATTTGGAGGTATATGTCTTTTTGATTTAGTTTAATGGGTGTCTTTGGATAAATATGCAGAAGTGGAATTGCTGGGTCCTTCTTTCTCTTATTACAGCCTTTGTTTCAATGTCTGTTATGTCTGCTGTAAGTATTGCTACCTTGCTTGTTGTTTTGATTATACTTTTAAAAATTATATTTTATGGATAATGCTATTACAGTTGTCCCCCTTAGCCACCCCCTGCACCCAAACCCTCCCCACTCATTGAGGCAATCCCCACACCATTGTCCACGTCCAGGGATCATACATATACATTCTTTGGCCACTGTATTTCCTATGCTGTCCTTTACATCCCCATGATTACTCTGTAACAACCAATTTGTACTTCTTAATCCATTCATCTTTTTTTTCCATCTGCCTGACCCCCCTCCTATCTGGCAACCATCAGTACATTCTCTGTATCTATGATTCTGTTTCTGTTCTGCTAATTTGTTTATTTTGTTTTTTAGATTCAATTATTGATAGTTATGTATTTATTGCCATTTTATTGTTTATAGTTTTGACTTTCATCTTAAAGAAAACCCTTTAGCATTTCATAAAATACTAGTTTGGTGATGATGAACTCCTTTAGCTTTTTCTGTCTGAGAAGCTCTTTATCTGTCCTTTGCCAGGTACAGTAATTTTGGTTGTAGGTTCTTGCTTTTCATCTTTGTGAACATTTCTTGCCTCCCTTCTAGCCTGCAGTTCTTTTGAGAAATCAGCTGACAGTTTTATGGGAACTCCCTTGTAGGTAACTAACTGCTTTTCCCTTGCTGCTTTTAAGATTCTTTCTTTAACTATTGGCATTTTAATTATGATGTGTCGTGGTGTTGTCCTCTTTGGGTCCAACTTGTTTGGGACTCTGTGCTGCCTGGACCTGTATGTCTATTTCCTTCATCAAATTAGGGAAGTTTTCTTTCATTATTTTTTCAAATAAGTTTGCAGTTTCTTGCTCTTCCTCTTGGCACCCCTGTGATCGGATATTGGCACTTTTAGAGATGTCCCAGAATCTTATTAATCTCTCCTGTGTTTTTGAATTCTTTTTTCTTTATTCTGTTGTGGTTGAATGTTTATTTCTTCCTTATGTTCCAAATTGTTTATTTGAACCCCGCTTCCTTCCCTTCACTGTTGGTTCCCTGTATATTTTTCTTTATTTCATTTAGTGTAGCATCATTATTTCCCTGTCTAGGAGAAAACTATCCCTGCAGCCCTCCCCCCAGAGCCAGAATTCATTTCTTCCCTGTATGTCCCTGGTGCCTTTCGAGATGCTGCCCTAGTGCTCTAGCTCAGAGTGAGTGAGTCTAAGTCAGTCCATATATGGTCCCTTTAAGAGGAACTGCTTGGAACTTCAGAAGCCCTCAGTCTCATTCAGCTGCCATCTCTGCTGATTTTCTTAGCCAGAAGTTATGGGGACTTCTTTTCCTGTCACTAGAACCCTGGAATGGGGGGCCTGGTGAGGGACTAGAACCCCTTGCTCCTCGGGGGTGGGGTACCTCTGCAATGGAGCTATCTTTTCCAGTTTTAACCGCCACACATGGGTGTGGGGACCAGCCCATCTTAAGTCTCCACCCCTCCTACCAGTTTTGATATCGTTTCTTGTTTACATTTTTTAGTTATAGGACTTCTGTTCAGCTAGATTTCATGTAGTTCTGAATGATAGTTGTTCTGTAGTTTAGTTGTAAGTCTGGCATGGTTGTGGAAAGATCGGAGTACCCATTTACCTATGCTGCTATCTTTACTGGAAACCTGTATATCTTTGTCGAATTCAGTGTCTGTTCAGATGTTTTGCCTATTTAAGAAAATTTAGCAATTTTTCTTACTAAGTTTTGAAGATTCTATATCTATCTTGGATATAAGTCTTTTATCTATTTTGTGATTTGAAAATATGGGTGGGCAAAAGTAGGTTTATAGTTGTCCATATGGAAAATGCAATAATTAATAAATAGTAATACAAGAATAAACTCAATGTTTCACGTACTCACAACTATAAACCTACTTTTGCATACCCCTATATTTTCGAGAAGTTCTTAATTATGACGACGCCCATTTTTGTAATTTTTTTTGGACTGTACTTCTGTTGTTGTCTTTAAGGAGTCTTTGCTTAACAAAAGGTCACAAAATATTTTTCTGTCTTTTAGAATTTTTAGTTTAGGTTTTCCATTTAGGACTATGAACTAAATGATTGATTTCTTTCACCAGTGTTTTATAGTTTTTAGCATATAGGTCCGACGTATATTTTGTTACATCTATATCCAAGTATTTTATATTTTGTGGTATTACTGTAAATGGTACTATAAAAGAATTTCAGTTTCTAGTTGTTCACTGCTTAGTATATAGAAATACAATTGATTTTTGAAAAATACTGGCTTTGTATTTTGTGGACTTACTAGTGACCTCACTAGTTCTTAGAGGAGTTTTTTTTTTTTTTTTTTTAAGATTCCTCGGAAGTTTAAAATGTAGAACATCATGTTGTCTGTAAATAAAAGCAGTTTTATTTTTCATTCCAATCTATATTTTTTAAACTTATTTTTCTTGCCATTGCACAGGCTAAGGCCTCCTGTATGGAGTTGAATAAGAGTGGTAATGTTACAGAACGGGGGTGTCTGGGGGTCCCCAGAGCCTGCAGGCTGGGGGGTGGGGAAAATGAAGCAGTTTTCAGGATGCCTTTGCATGCCTGGGGCTAGTGGCTAGTGTCTTTGCTGTGCAAATGGATTTGATGCTTCCAAGGCCCCAAGAAGATGGGAGGGATCTTGGGCCGTGGGATGGTATGGGAAGAGCACACAGAGCCTTCGTGAGGTTCTATGAATGGTCAGAAATGGGTGCACCATGCGGTTTTGAGAAGGGGGCACCATGCAGCTTTGAAAAGGAAGGAACACCATGCAGCTTTGAGAATACCTTGTGGCTTGGAGAAGGGGGAATACTTTTGTGGTTTTGGAAAGGAAAGGCTGGGAATCCACGCAGTTCTGGATTAAAAGCTGGCGGGCACCATAACACAGACAAGGCCTCCCCAATCAGAATTGAATGATTGGCAGCTACTGGTAAAGCTGAATTGTGTCTAGGAAGTAGGGAAACGGTATCTCTAACTTTTCTAAAACTAGCCTGGTTTGGTAGGGGGAGGCAGAAATATGTGTTTGTGGGTGTTTTAAGGAACATAAGACTTAACGGCAGAAATCCGCAAATAATCTATATCTATATAACTACTAAATAAACAGTTCTTTTTCTTTTCACTAAACTCTGGTATTGAGAGTTATAATTCAGGTGGTGGGCAGTCGGGCCCCTAACAAAATAGCCTGTGGGTTCTGTTTCAGTCAGTGAGCCCAGGGGTTCTGTTACAGTAAAAGTAGACATCCTTACCTTGCTTGGGACGTGAAAAAGGTAGAAGTGGTCCTATCAAAAACCTAGTTTGGCCTGCAACTGATATTGTTCTACTGCTAAGCAACAATGTAAGCTTTTTGCCTTCTTGTGTAAAAAGCGCACAAATAAATAATGGTGTGTGTTAAAGAGGAATATTAATTTAAAAAACTACATATAAATGAATTGGAATGGCAAGAGATAGGAGGCCAGGAAAACTTATTTATTGTAATAGTCTAAATGGGAGGTAATTGTGGTGTAAACTAGGTTGAGGACAGTAGACATGAAAAAGAAGGCTCAAATGTGATAGATTTTGAAGGGAGACTTAATTGGCAAGCCTTTGTGATGTGGATAGGGAAGGGAGAGAGAGATAGGAAGAAATCAAAAACTACAATTGTTTTCAACCTGGGCATTTGGAGATGCCATTACTAAAAATAAATAAATAATAGAGTCAGAGGAGGAACTATTTTGGGGGGTTGGATATGTTGACCTTGTTACAAAAGTGGGTCAGTTTGCAAGTAGTTGGTATTTGGTTTTAGGGTTCATAAGATTATGATTTATCAGACCAGAAATGATGGTTGAAGTTCTGACAGAGAAGGAGATGAGAACATAATGGGAAGTAATATAGAAAAGAGCAAGAAGGTCTGATTTAAACTTTAGGGAATGCCCACTTTTATTTTTTAATGACTTTTTATCTTTATTTTTAGAAAGGGGGAAAGGGCGTGAGAAAGGCAGGAAGAGAAACATCGATGTGTGAGAGAAACATGGATTGGTTGCCTCTTGCACTCCCGCAGCTGGGGATGTGGCCCACAACCCAGGCATGTGCCCTGACCAGGAATCGAACTGGTGACCTTCTGGTTTGTAGGAGGACACCCAACCCACTGAGCCACACCAGCCAGGACATGGGAATGCCCACTTTTAATAAAATAGCAAAGGAGAGAGAAAATGCACTAACGGCAACAGGAAATCTACTATTCATTTGTCATTCTTACATTTTATTCATTCTCTCATTTTCTTATTAATTCACCCAATGAATCCAGGATTGTATAGTATCAGGGCAGCCAGTGTTAGGTGCTGCAGAAAAGTAAGAAGAATAAGACCTATAGAAAAAGCCAGTATGTTTTGAAATCAGAAGATTTCTTAAAATAAAAAAATAAAAGAAGGAAATTAGGAGATTTTTTAAGAAAGTGGATGATGAAGTAAAATTGTGGTGGTGGAGTAAGGAGCTGTATGTCCCATGTTCTGAAGGAATTGATGGTAAGCAAGGAGAAGCAGCAGTTGCAAATTATTGTAGAGACATTTAGTAGTGAAAGACTGAAAGAATTTTAGGACAGTAGATATAGGAGTTAAGTTCAAGGTGGCTTTTTTAAAAAAAAAGAATGTTGGATATTTGTGTGTGATTATGTTTAAAGGGAAAAGAGCTTATGAGGAAGAGATATTTGAAAGGTAATAGCAACAATAACAGTAATTTATATAGCAATTACTGTATGCCAGCCATTGACATTAGCACTTTGTATGTATTGACTAATTTCAATCCACATAATGACCAGTAAGATATTATAGATTGGTTTGGAATTGTTGACAAACGGATTATACCAAGGAATTAAGGTAATTGCCTGTTGAGTTATTTTGACAAATACACAGGTTTTAAAAAATTTCTCACTCAAATGTATGTTTATTGATTGTAGAAAGAGAAGAAGGGAGAAAGTGTGTGGGGGGGAGAGAAAGACATCTTTATGAGAGAGAAACATCTGTTGCTTTTTGTATGCACCCTGACCAGAGACCAAACCCAAGCCTAGGTATGTGCCCTGATCAGGAATCAAACTGGCAACCTTTTGGTGTACGGGACAATGCTCCAACCAACTGAGCCACCCAGCCAAAGGCAAATATAATTTCTTAAGTAAACTACAGTAAACTGCTATATACAATAACAGAATCCTGAAATGTGAGCAACTTTCCTGGTTAAACTGGGTATCTCAGTGAAGTGCACTTTGACTTCTTAATGTTTGGGTTACTTTTGGCTTTAATCACTAGTAATGGGGCAGCTTACTGTTTCTTCATTAGAAACTGAGATACTCTTCATGGTTTTTCCATTTGAATCATTAATTAGTAGAACACAGCCATTCTTTGTTGGTGTTCGGAATATTATCCTCTTCCTTGTAATAGGCTCAGTTGTTTGTCTTAAGTTAAATTTTGTATTTTTAAAATAATTGTAAAATTCAAATGTTTCTGCAATCACATAGCTAAATTGTGCTGACATGTCACTTATTCTATGAGATCTGTTGTTCTTTTTTTACAATTAGAAGACTTATTCCTGATAACTTATAACTTTCTGGTATCCTGAGGTCCCCAAACCAAAATTTACTTTTCTACCTTTAGGCATAGTAATTCACCCATTAAGTAAACTCATTCATTGCTTGTTTTGAAAACTTAATAGTAGTCTCATGTGCCTTTCACATTAAATTTTAGCCACTGTGTGAAGTAGGTATAGTGCCACCATTTTATAGACCCAGAAAAAAGTTCAGGACACCTAAGTAGTTTGGGATTTAGCAAATTATTAAAAGTAGAAATTGAACCCACACCTTCTAACTCCAAATCTAGTTCTAGTCCTCTTTGTATAATATCACAATTACTCTATATCACTTGCTCCATTCAATGACTTGACATTACACTGTATTTTGAGCTCTTCTTTTCATAGAAATGTATTCAAGTTTTATTCCATTTTATTTTGTCATCATATCTACTTTTTAAAGTATATTCTATTGATTATGTTGTTACTGTAGTTTCAATTTTTTCCCCCTTTGCTCGCCTCTACCCAGT
This sequence comes from Furipterus horrens, assembly GCF_987537825.1. Lineage (NCBI taxonomy): Eukaryota > Metazoa > Chordata > Mammalia > Chiroptera > Furipteridae > Furipterus > Furipterus horrens. Next base: position 163,354,791 of record NW_028327175.1, on the reverse strand, counting down.
ACCTCCCTTCCCTCCAGCAATCCCACCCCACTTAGTTCATGACCATGGGTCGTGCATATGAGTTCTTTGGCTTCACCCTTTCCTATATTATTCTTAACTTACCCCTGTCTATTTTGTATTTACCAATTATGTTTCTTAATCCCTGCACCATTTCCCAATTTTTCCCGCTTCCTTCTCCTAGCTGATAATCCTCCGAATGATCCCCATACCTATGATTCTGTTCCTATTCTGGTTTGTTTAGTAGGATTTTGTTTTTATGTTTTAGATTCAGTTGTTGATAGTTGTGAGTTTGTTGTCATTTTAATGTTCATAATTATGATCTTTTTCTTAAGTCAGTTCCTTTGACATTTCATATAATAAAGGCTTGGTGATGATGAACTCCTTTAGCTTTACCTTGTCTGGGAAGCACTTCATCTGCCCTTATATTCTAAATGATAGCTTTGCTAGATAGAGTAATCTTGGTTTAAGTCCTTGCTTTTCATCACCTTGAATACTCCTTGCCAGTCCCTTCCTGCCTGCAAAGTTTCTTTTGAGAAATCAGCTAATAGTCTTATAGGCAGCCATTTGTAGGTAACTTTCTGCTTTTCTCTTGCTACTTTTGAGATTCTCTCTTTATCTTGAAGCTTTGGCATTTTAATGATGATGTGTCTTGGTGTGGTCCTCTTTGGGTCTAGCTTGTTTGGGACTCTCTGTGCTTTCTGGACTTGCATGTCTATTTCCTTCGCCAAATATGGAGAGTTTTCCTTCATTGTTTTCTCACAGAAGTTTTCAATTTCTTTTTCTTCCTCTCCTTCTTCTGGCACCCTATGGTTTGGATGTTGGCATGTTTAAAGTTGTCCCAGAGGTTCCTAAGCCTCTACTCATTCTTTACAATTCTTATTTCCTTGTTCTGTATTGGTTGACTTTTTTTTTCTCCTTATGCTCCAAATTATTGATTTGAACCCCAGTTTCTTTCCCTTCACATTTGGTTTCATGTGGATTTTCCTTCGTTTCATTTAGCATAGCCTCCACTTCTTCACTGATGTGTTCGCTGTACTTAAGCATATCTGTCAACCCTGTGGGCATCTTTATTACCAGTGTTTTGAATTCTGCATCTGTTAGGTTGGCTATTTCCTCATTTATTAAGTTGGCTATCTCTTCGTCACTTAGTTCTCCCACTGGAACCTTGATCTGTTCCCCCTTCTGGGCCATACTTCTCTGTCTCCTCATCTTGACAGGCTCCTGTGTTTGTTTGCCTCTGTGTCTTAGATAGAGTTGTCACTCCTGTTACATTGTAAGCGCCGAAGCCTTAGGTTTTCTCGTCAGTAGAGGATGACCTGTTTCACGTTGTGGCACTGTATGTGTGGGAGGGGTCTGAGAGGATACAGTGTCACTTGCTCAGCACTCCCCTTTTTTCCAGGCACTTCTCTCACTTTGTATGGGACTGGCGCCTCTCTAGTTGTTGCCCTGGCTGTTGTTCCCAGAGTGGGTGGGTCTGCGGACTTTCTAGGACTGTGGGGGCCCTTTAAACAAGAGGACTCCACTGGAAGACTGGCTGTTTCTTCCTCCATCCCAACCCCAACTGGTTTACACAGTCAGAAGCAACGAGGCTTTATTTTCCCCGGCGCTGGGACCACGAGCTGTGTGTGGTCTGGTGCTGGGAGTGTTCCCTAGGTGTCCTTCCTGACTTTTAAAAATGTATGACTGCGCTTTCCGGCAGCCTGCTGCTGCCACCAATGCCGCCGCCACCACATCATATCCTGTCTGCCCTGGCTGTGCCGCTCCTACCTGTTTGAATGATTATTTCTTCTTTATATCTTTGTTTGTTGGACTTCCATGGAGCTCGGTTTTCTGGAACTTCATGTTGTCTCTAATTTTGAGGTAGTTGTATTCCTTTTTCGTTGTGGAGGGAGACTTAGCATGTCTGTCTAGGCCTCCATCTTGGCCGGAAATCTCATGTCTATACTTTTTTTTTTTCATGTCTATACTTTTATATAGTTGCCTTTCTTTATTTTAAAATTTGGGATTGCCAGTATCATCTAGCATGATATAATTTTCTATCAACTTAGTAATTTTAGTTATGATTTTGCATGAATTCACTAGTATTGCATATAGTACAAGAAAATTTTACATATTTGAAATTCTTTTTTATTCAGCTTAAAAAACATAATTTAAAATTTAGAGTAGTTGTAAGAAATGGTACAAAAGATTCGCATATACCCTTTAGTCAGCTCTACCTATTGTTAACATTTTGCTATATTGATTTGCTTTACCATTTACTCTTTCTCTCTTTGTATACGCATGTAAATACATACCCCCCCATATGTATATATATTGTTATAAATTTTTTTCTTCTGAACCATTTATAAGTTAGACATTATGCTTTTTTACTCCTAAATACTTCAGTATTGCTTAAATTCTTTTTCTTCTTTTAAATAGGTTGTTAGAGTCATGTGGGTAGAACTCTTAATTTATTTTCTCATATATCTTTACTATATGACTTTGGAAAAGAATTATGTTGTTTGGTGCTAGACCTGCAACTTAGGTGAACTATTTTGTCATTACTATTTCTTTGGGCCACTTGCTATTGCCTCTCTTGGCTTGTTTTTTTTTTTTGGCTCTCACCTCTACTTTCTGACACACCTAGAGCAAATGTGAAAGTTTATTGCCTTACCCTACATAATACTGCCATTCAGAGCCTGAGATCTTTTTTTCTGCCACTGCCTTTTTCCCCTTTGCTCCCTAAAGTCAGGGGTGTGTACATAGGGCAGGCTGAGTTTCAGTAATCTCCTAATGTGAACACTGGAAACCCCACCTGTCTGCCAAGTCCTTCTGGCTGTGAGTAAAGTGGAGTCTTGGTACTGTCATTCCTTTGCAGCAGTTGAGCTGAAGGAATGCTGCCCAGCTTGTTGGAAGTTGCGTAGTGGCTTTAAGTGGGGTGTGTGTGAGGGTGTGTGTGTCGAGTTGAGGGTCTTGTGTTGTCTGTGTCGGAGACCCGAAATCCTTCCTGGTGCCATGCAGTATTTGTTAAGTACCTCTTTATGTCTAGCACTGTGATAGGAGTTTTTGGAATAAAAAATACATAATTAAATTCAGTATTATAGGCAAACAATTCTAGCTCTGCCACTTACCAGCTTTGATTTGGGCAAGTTAATGTCTTTAAGCCTCACTTTACTTTCTGTAAAATGGTACTTTTAATTTTTACATAATAGGGCTGTTATGAAGATTGAATAAAGACTGTAAGTATAGTGTTTAGCACATGTCTGACACATTAGTATTTCATTGCATACAGACATATTTAAGATTTATGACTGACACCATATAAAACAAATAAAGAATAATATGACGCTATAGTGTATAATCAAATTCTTAAATTGTGACATGTAAATTATAAATAGTCTGGGAATTTAGAGAAAAGAAAGAACAGTCTTATGCAACCATTTAATGTCCCTGTGCCTCAATTTTTCCATGGGACACACTGTGGAAATGCTAGGTGGTATCCAAGAGAATGATTAAGATATTGTAGCATTTTTTTTTTTTTGAGGTGGTCCACATGACGGTGGGAAGGAAGGGAGAAGCTTGGGGAACTGTTAGAAATCAAATTTGACATTCCTAAGTTTTTCCTTATGTGGACATAGCAGCCTTATAGGAAAATTTGAAGCTGGAGATTAGAAGCATTACCTTCCAAGGAAGTTACTTGCTTTGGCATTTCTCCTTGTTGTCTCACTGGCATTCTATTTGTTGAGAATTAATATTGGTCAATGGATGGCCTCCGATTGTAAGTACCTCTGATATAATCTGAGAATTAAGTGATTTGTGTCCCAAATTATCTCTCTGATCTTCTGGTAAAAATATAACATACAAACAAACAGGGCAAGAGAAGATTTAGTTCTCCTGAACTAATGTTAAGGACATATTGTTTACTTACCATGAGTGTTACTCTGCGATGGGACATCTTTCCTCAGAACAGAGTCCAGACTGATAACTTGGCCCTCCCACCTTTAAATAGGCTTTTATAACCATGTGTATGTAAAATACCTTAAAATTTTTTTACTTACAATATCCAAAAGAAACTTTTAATTTCTCATTTGGTGTGTGCTTGGTAATTTTTTTGTTAGCCTGATTTTGGAAAGTTTGTATTTGGTTTTTATTTTTATCTACATCAACTCTCTTCTCCTTCTAGAAAATTTCAGAGAAGTTTCCCATGAAAGGAAAGCTGCTCATACCTTTTTTCTCCTCTTTGGTTTCTCGTTTTTGTTGTTAGTTTTTTTTCCTTGGCATTGTTTGCCAAGGTTTCAAGTTTGTAGTGAGAGGTGAGGCAACGTTGATCTTGGCAGAACAGCACAAAGCCAGTAGAGTCATTAAGTGACGCAAGCTTTTGATATTTTTTTTCCTTCTGTTAAAGCTCTCTGACACAGCTGGCTATTCGAGTCACAGAGGAAGAAAGGAGAAGAGACTTTCTGAAGTTCTGGGTGGAATGATAGAAGATGTTTGGAGCATATTAAAAAACAGCAACAGCAACAGCAAATACCCCATATAATTCAAACAAGCCTTTTACTTTGTGGAATCTGTGTCAGTTGCTTAGAACTTGAATTTTTACTTCAGGGAATAATGGGACAAGGCAATAAAAGGAGGCGAGGAGGGTTGTATTGGATTCTTTCTTATCTGTCTGCCTCTCCTTCCAGTTGGAAAAAATCTTCAATCCACAAGAAGCATTATTAAGAAGCCTAAGGAACACATCTTAACCCTGATCCTGGATTCTGTTGGAGTTGAGGATTACAGCCACTTCACCAGGATTTTTTGAAAGCAGTTCAAGAAAAATGGAAGGAAATAATACTCAAGGATACATCTGTTTGTATTAGTCCTGTGCCATGTTAAATTTTGGGCATTGTTTGGAGCAAGTTGAGGACAGCTCTGTCATGTGGATCTAAGAGGATACCTGCATTTTGTGAGCTACATATATGATGTTTGGAAGGTTGTAAAGTCAACATCTTTCAATGTATATTGATTAAATTCTGGATTCTCTTTCTGTTAAGGACTTCAGCAGACAGAAACTCCCTCCTCAAAGGTACAAAACCTCCTCTGTGTTATCAGGCTAAATGTGAACAATAATGTCTTGGAAGAGAAATTATTTTTCAGGAGGCAGAGGGAGTGTCCAAGGGATGTTTGCGCCTCGAAGCTCAACCTCAATAGCCCCCAGCAAAGGCCTCAGCAATGAGCCAGGACAAAACAGTTGCTTCCTCAATAGTGCCTTGCAGGTAAGGGCAATTTCTTTCTTTTTGGTGAACTTTGACTTTCAGTTGCTGGTGCTATATTTCTGATAACTCTTTTAAATATAATACTTGACAGTCTCTGTTTGAGGTCAGCAACCTGAGATTATTCTTAAGTTTATCTGTATGATCTTAGGCAAGTCACTTTTATCTCTTTGAGTCTCAATTACCTTACCTCATTGGTTAAAAAAAAAGGGGGGGGGGATTAATATGATAGTGAAATAATAACTAACTACTACTATAAACCTGCCTAAAGGGGAGGTACATAGAATAGATGATCTTTTACTTGTTTATTGACTTTTTTCCTGAACAGTCTCTTTTGTTTCTTTTTTTCCCCTTTGGACAGCAAGGTGTCTTATCATCCTAGTTGCTTTTCTCTAGTACAGAAAGCAAAATTCTTTCCACAAGTCAAGAGACTTTCTTGTCTTGTAATATTATTCTCTTCTCATAAAATTCAGGCTTTAAAAATTTTTTTAAATTGAATTTTAGGGAAGAGAGGAAGGGCAGTGGGTAGAGAGAGAGGGAGAGAAAGAGAGAGAGGGAGAGGTATCAATTTGTTGTTCCACTTATTTATGCATTCATTGGTTGATTCTTGTATGTGCTCTGACCCAGGATTGAACTGGCAACTTTGGCATATTGATATGCTGCTCCAACCAACTGAACTACCCGGCTAGGGCTTGATATTCAGGCTTTTAGCACACATTCCAAATGGAGATCAGTCTTTGTCCATTTCTTCATCTCCTTCTTCTGAGCTCACATGTAGTAGCTCACAATTGGTGTCTGGTCAGATACACTTGAAAGAGCTAAAGGGAAGTAAATTCTCCTGAGTTTCTTAGGAGATTATCTGTTGTACTTTAGATTTTCCGTTTTGGTGTTGCTTGCCTCTTAACTGGTCTTAGTATCCTAAAGCTTCCTGTCTGTCTGCCTGATCTGCCTAGTCTGGCCCATAGAGTGTTAGGTTCAGACCACTTCGCCTAACTTTCAAGTAATCCCTTTCCTCTCTTTTATGCTTTTCAGATAAAAGTAAATGAAATTTTCCACCCAAAATAATTATGCTTTTGTTAAATATTAATTTTATACCTCAGATTATGAGAGAAGAAAAGACAAGAGTATTTGATATAAAAGCATTGGATTTAGGAATTAGGAGATCTGGGTTCTTCTTTTTGACCTTCTATAGACTAGTGTTGTGACCTTGTACAGGTAATAGTATTTTAATTTTCTCATTCATAATACAAGTATCTAATCAAGCTTATTTATGTAATTAAAATTTCATACTCTTAGCTTCCAAATTTTTATTTGAAAACATTAAAAAACCCTGTGCTGTGTACCCTATAGTAAGAGTTTAAGTACTTTCACTAATTACTACCACAAATTCTATTCAATTGTGTGGGGTTGGTTAGGTTTTTTTTTGTTTTGTTTTTCCAGATGATGCATATTTGGTTTTTGAGTGACTTTGCATAAACTAGCAATACTTTTGTAATTTTGAAGCAGGAAAAAAGGTATTGATATAGGTGTGTTGTGCTTTCCTCCTTCCTAGCCATAACCCTGTTTTTATAACTTTTTTTTTTATATTTTCTATCCGTATTGTTCATTGAAACAGTATTTATTAGTTTCTGTTCTAATTTCCAATACTATATGAAACACATACTATATACACATACATACATATTTCTATATCCATACATAAGGATTGTGTCATTGATGGTTTTGTAGTGTGTGCTATAATCATGTTACAACTTGAAAGTAATTGTTTCTATGAGCTTAGTCTAACTTCTGGTATGAAAGCTGTGTTTACCACAGATGTGTCAAATCCATTATATTTGTTAAAAAACTGTTACTTATCTGGGAGCGTTGCATGTTTCTTTCTTTTTTCCTGTTTAGCTTAATGCAATGTAGAGGTGTTTTTATTTCTATTTTTTATTTTTTAAAATTTCTTTATTTTTAAAATTCTTTTTTCCTTTTTATTGAATTTATTGGAGTGACACTGGTTAACAACATTATATAGGTTTCAGGAGCACAATTCTCTTAACAGATCATCTATACACTGTATTGTATGTTCACCACCCCAAGTCATACCTCTGTCTATCACCATTTATCCTCTCTATACCCTCCTCCACCTCACTCCATTTCCCACCTCCTCCTGCAATCACCACATTGTTGTTTCTGTCCATGAAGTTTTTCCTTTTTTTTTTCTTTTTTGCTCAATCCATCCACCTCCTCCAGCCCCCTTCAACATCTGTCAACCTGCTCTCTATTTATGTCTTTCACTATTTTGCTTGTTAGTTCATTTTGCTGATTGGGTTCCACATATGAGTGAAATCATATGGTATTTGTCTTTCTCTGACTAGCTTACTTCACTTACTTCCATTGTGCAAATGTACCATAGCTTTTTTATCCTCTCATCTACTGATGGATACTTGGGCTGCTCCAAATCTTGGCGATTGTAAATAATGCTGAAATAAACATTGGGGTGCATATATATTTTTTTGAATTAGTATTTTGGGTTTCTTTGTATACATACCCAGAAGTGGAATTGCCGGGTCATAAGACAGTTCCATTTTCAATTTTTTTGTCCTCACTTGATGATAGGCTAATTGATTTTAGAGAGGGGAAGGAAGGGAGAAAGGAGAGAAACATTGAAGCAGGAGAGAAACATCGGTCAGTTGCATCGGTTGCCTCTGTCCCCGCCCTGACCGAGATGAACCTGCAACGTAGGCACATGCCCTGACCAGGAATTGAACCCACGACTTTCTGTTTACAATACAACGCTCAACAAATTGAGCCACTCCAGCCAGGGCCATTTCTAATTTTTTGAGGTAACTCCATACTGCTTTGCACAATGGCTCCCTCAGTCTGCATTCCTGCCAACAAGTGTACAAGGGTTCCCTTTTCTCTGAGTCCTTGCAATACTTGTTGATTTATTGATGATGGCCATTCTGACAGGTGTGAGGTGATATCTCATTGTGGTTTTAATTTTCATTTCTCTGATGATTAGTGATGTTGAGCATCTTTTCATGCATCTTTTCATACATTTGTTGGCCATTTGTATGTCCTCTTTGGCAAAGTATCTATTTAGGTCCTTTGCCCATTTTTTTAGTATATTTTATTGATTATGCTGTTACAGTTGTCCCAATTTCTTTTCCCTTTGCTCTCCTCTTCCCAGTACCCCCCTTCCCTCCAACAATCCCATGCCCCTTAGTTCATATCCATGGGTCATGCATATAAGTTCTTTGGCTTCACCCTTTCCTATATTATTCTTAACTTTCCCCTCTCTATTTTGTACCAACCGATTATGCTTCTTAGTTCCTACACCATTTCCCCATTTCCCCACCTTCCCCCATCTTCCCCCTTCCAGCTGATAACCCTTAAAAAGATCCCCATACCTATGATTCTGTTCCTATTCTGGTTTGCTTACTTGGATTTTGTTTTTATTTTTTAGATTCAGTTGTTGACAGTTGTGAGTTTGTTGTCATTTTGGTGTTCATAGTTTTGATCTTCTTTTTCTTAAGTCAGTCCCTTAGACATTTCATATAATAATGGCATGGTGATGATGAACTCCTTTAGCTTTACCTTGTCTGGGAAGCACTTCATCTGCCCTTCTATTCCAAATGATAGCTTTACTGGGTAGAGTAGTCCTGGTTGCAGGCTGCTGTTCATCACATTGAATACTGCTTGCCAGTTCCTTCCTGCCTGGAAAGTGTCCTCTGCGAAATCACCTGATAGTCCTATAGGCACCCCCCTGTAGGCAACTCTCCCCCTTTCTCTTTCTGTCCCCAGAACTCTGTCTTTATCTTTCACCTTTGGCATCTCAATTATGATGCGTCCTTGTGTGATCCCCTCTGGGTCCAGCTCGCCCGGGACCCTCCATGCTTCCCAGACCTGTATGTCCATCTCCTTCGCAAAATTTGGGAAGTTTTCCTCATTTTTTTCAGTTCTTGCTTCCTCATTCTGCACTGGTTGACTGTTTTTTTTCTTCTTTATGTTCCAAATCATTGACCTGAACCCCGGTTTCCTTCCCTTCACCATTGGTTTTGTGTAGATTTTCCTTTGTTTCACTTAGCACAGCCTTCACTTCTTCTCATATGCATTTTTCGTACTCAAGCATATCTGTCAAGCTTGTGAGCATCTTTATCACCAGTGTTTTGAATTTTGCGTCTGTTAGGTTGTCTTATCTCCTCATCTGTGAGGTTGGCTATCTCCTTGTTGCTTAGTTCTCCCACTGGAACCTTGATCCATTTCCCTGTTTGGGCCATACTTCTCTGTCTCCTCATTCTGACAGGCTCCTGTGTTTGTTTGCTTCCACGTCCCAGGTAGAGCTGTCGCTCTGGTTATGTTTTAAGGGGCGGAGCCTAAGTACAGGGTAGCCTGTTTCACCATGTTGTGGCGCTGTGTGTGGGGGAGGGGTCCAAGAAGGAACAATACCGCCTGCCCAGCACTTGCTCATTTTCCAGGCACCTCTCCCACTTCCGCACCGGATTGGCACCCCTCTTGCTGCTGCCCTGGCCATTCTTCCCAGAGTGGGTGGGTCTGCGGGTGTTCTAGGTCCATGGGGGGCCAAGTGGACTCTGCTGAGAGACCCGCAGTTTCTGCCTCCGCCTCAACCCCCACTAGTCTGCACAGTCAGAAGCAATGAGGCTTGATTTCCTCTGGTGCTGAGACTGTGAGCTGCTAGGTCCGATGAGGACCTGGGAATCCTCCCTAGGTGTCCCTCCTGACCTTAAAACGTGTGACTGCGCTTTCTGCCAGACTGCTGCTGCCACAGCTGCTGCTGCCACCACACCGCATCTTCTCCGCTCCAGTTCCGCCCCTCCTACCTGTCTGGATGAGTGTTTCTTCTTTATATCTTTGTTTGCTGGACTTCCATGCAGTTTGATTTTCTGGAACTTCTGGTTGTTTCTAGGTTTGAGGTAGTTGTATTCCTTCTTAGCTGTGGAGGG